>NC_090384.1:77816880-78121464 GCF_036365525.1 Heterodontus francisci
GAGTCACTCTGCAACTGTAGTACCTAGAGGAAGGTTCTGTAAATAGTTTGCTCTTTACTGTATGTAATAGTTTAACTGTAATAAACCTGATGAGATCTTCAGCATAACTGGACTCCTGCATCTCATTTATGTTGCATCCGACAACATAAAGAACACATTAAATGGTGGCAGCTGTGGTGAGAAGACAAAGTCTTAGTTGAAGACCACAGGTGAAACAGCTCTGAAAACAACCATTCCTACAGCCACTAGAGAGAAAGTTCAAGAGAAATATTAGCCGAAATAGTGGACAGAAAACAAAACTCACCTCCAGCTGTAGAAGACAGAGCACAGAACGACAGGCTGCAAGTATATCGGGTGAGTCATTGTGCTGATGGTCAAAAAGCTATGATGTGCTTAAAAAGTGATTTTTCCCCCCAAAGACTCCATTAAAAAAAAGCAGAGAATTCCTTTCCCAGGCTGATCGTGGTAGGTGCCATTACAGGAGGCATTGGATTGCAAAACACACAGGAAAACCTCTATCACTGCAGAGTTCCCATTCACGCATTCATGCAGCCACAGTTTTTTAAAAACTCATTCAACCACTTGAGGGTGAAGAAGAGCTTCCATTCACACAGCCACAGCTATAAAAAGGCATCAAACCACTCGGGCGTGAACAACATAAACAAACTCCAGCAACAAAAGCTATTGAACTGCCTATTGAATAGCTGTGTAAACAGACAAGTATAAGTGCTGCAAAAAAATAACTCTAGCAAAACAAAGCAAATTAACTGCCTATTGCACAGCTGTGGAAACAGACAAGCTTAAGCGCGGCAATCAAGATAAACACAGAGCAGAGTCACACACTTGCTCCTCAAATTTCCCAGCATGAACTGGAAGGCCATGAATATCCTATCTGAGTTCCAACTTTTCAAACAAAGAATGCAGTTATGCTTCACAGACCAAGTGATTGCAGAACCAGAAAAACAGGCTGTAAAAATACTAATAGCAGTTGGAAATGAGGGGTTACACAGAATCAATTCCTCTGGCTTATCTGATGAGGACCAGAAAGATCCCACAAAGATATGGAAAGTGCTACAAGATCAACTCCAATTAAGAGCAAATTTTAGAATTCACCACCTGGAATTGATGCCCTGTAGGCAACAGCCACAGGAATCAATTGATCAATTCATTAATGGATGCCATAGCAAAGGCAACAAATGCGACTTTTCAGAAGCCAAGCCATCAGACCGAATAACGGAGCTGGTGATTGTATCAACACCAATTGAAACATTTCGGAAAGACTTCTTGGGGAAAAAGCAAGGTCACAGCATTGATGCACTGCTAGAAGATAGCAGGAAATATGAAGCCATTGTCGCTGGACAACAGCATCTGCAAGCATTAGGTGCAGCCAACAGGATCAGCACCACAACCAGGTCGAAAAGAGCAAGCAAGCTGTTGGTAAGTGAGGTTGGTCCCACTCACCGCAAAGTTGTCCTGTATTTCAAGACCTGTGCAAGGCATGTGGTGCAAAAGGACACTGAGCCCGCCTACGCAAGAAACCTGGATCCAAAGACGCAGCCAGAAGTCACAGTAGGACACAAGCAAGCAGATGACAGATGCAGCAACAAGTCAACAGCAGCAAGGAGAGCTCCAGAGACCTGCGTAAATGCAAGCCAATACAAGAAGTCCACAGCAAAACAGACCTAAGACAAGACTCAGAGAGAAGCAGTTCTCAGCCAGAAGATGAGCAGGCATTTTACATTGTGACCCTGACACATCATGTTGATGAAGTCAAACAACTGGAAGCTTTCACCACTATTAACATCATATGCCCAAATAAAGCTGGCAAACATACATTCAGGGTTAAGATTGACACTGGTGCTAGTGAAAATATCCGATCAATCTGAATCCTGAAGGATATGTACCGGAGTCATTGGAAATCAATGATACGACTGACAACTGCAAAGCTATTTGTTTACAATGGGTCACCCATCTCTTGCTAATAATGCATTGCAAATATGGCAAGTCGGCATGGAAACCGCAAATATTCTACCTGGTATACACGAGCGGACCAGCGGTGGCAGGGCGACCAGCATGTAAGGACCTCAACATCATAACTATCCACAAGGTCACCAAGGTACCCATGACAGCAGAAGAGACCAAGAGCACCCGCATTGAGTCAGTCCAGGGCTTACAAAAAATGTTCACAGCTAGGTTCGATGCCATGGGAGACTTGGAGAGTATCAGCTGCTTCTCAAAGATGACACACCAAGAGAATGAAGATCCAAACTCAGATGGTGAAAGTTCTTTGTCAACAGGTAGTGTTTCTTCACACTCCAGTGACTCGGAAGAAGAGATTAACATTATCACTACTGAGAAGCAAAGGCTGACAGTGGGGAGCATTGCCAAGGGGAAATTTCCAAGGACTGGAATATGCTCGCAGACTCTGGAAATCCAACAATAGCACAACTATGCCACACCTTTATCTCTGCTATCCAGAGAACTGCCAGCACCACAACGAGACAGAACAGGCAGGTACCTGCATGAGTCCAAGTACTCCATCCCCAAAAAGTCCTCAACCTTGAGTCCAGGCCTTCAGACAAGGAGGATGAGGAGAGGCGGAGGACACACAATGTCCTGAAGAGGCAGAGGAGGAAGGAGTTGAAAATTGTCTGTTAGCTTTTCAAGATGAGGTGCCAGAACTTTCCAAGAATGACAAGACCTCAAAAGCGGTCAACCTGAGAAAAGCAGCAGAGTATGTTATCAGGTTGGAGGTGGAGAAACAGAAACTGAATGCAGAGAGAAAGAAATTTCAGAAAAAACAGCAACAGATGAGATGCAAATTCTCTAGCACACCACTGAGACAATACACTTGTAAGGTTCATAACAAAAGCAAAATACTGCAGATGCTATAAATCTGAAATAAAAACAAGAAATGCCGGAAATACTCAGCAGGTCTGGCAGCATCTGTGGAGAGAGAAGCAGAGTTAACGTTTCAGGTCAGTGACCCTTCATCAGAACTCAGAGATCTGATGAATGGTCACTGATCCGGAATGTTAACTCTGCTTCTCTCTCCACAGATGCTGCCAGATCTGCTGCGTATTTCAGCATTTCCTGTTTTTATTACTTGTAAAGTTCATAATCCCTATCCTTGTGTAAATAATGTTGATGCTATCTAATGTTTTTTTTTACTTGCAGCAAAAGAGACGAATCTTTGGAAAGAAAGGGATGTTGTATGATTGCCTTTAAGCGTAATATCCCTTTAAGATCTTAGTATGCTAATGAGCTAAGTACCAGGACACAGTCATTTTATTGCAAGCCAGAGTCACACTGCCACTGTACCACCTAGAGGAAGGTTCTGTAAATAGTTTGCTCTGTACTGTTTGTAATAGTTTAGCTGTAATAAACCTGTTTAAAATCTTCAGCATAACTGGAGTCCACACATCTCATTTATGTTGCAACAGACAACATAAAGAATACATTACATGCAGTAGTCAACTTGTTAGAAAATGTAAAAAATTATATTCAAAAGCTTTTAAAATATGCTTCTTGGTGTCCTTACACCTTAACAAAAAACCTCCTCGAAGGTTTGCATATGGGCGCAATTAGCAGAAACTTGCAATGGTAATGAATCAGTCTTGGGTCATGACAAGTTTTGTGAACAGTACCAGCTTCTAGTTGATTATTTTGTAAACCAGTGCAAAAGATCATGAAATTCAATTTGCACTGGACGTAATTTGGCCTGGATATTCCTCCATCATTTGCTGTTGTTGTTAGGCTGATTTCAAGTGAATTTCACACTAAAAACACTGCAATCTAGTGAAAAACCCAAGCTGAAGGATGTTTCTTTAAAATACAATACATTTCAGCTTAAGTGCATGAAGCTATTTTAATTTTGTGCATGTCAAGCAATAGTGGCAATACTGAAAAATAGAATATTTTTCACTTTATATTCAGTGACAATATCGAAAAATGATGCCCAAGTAAGATATGGCACTGTTTAGTTTCTTTATTTTTGTCTGCAGTCCTACCCTGAAGTTGATAACATGTGTGACAGTATGGTTCCTTCAGTATCTCATCCAAATGAGCATCCTTCACATGTAGAAGCAAATCCGTATACGTGTGCACATTTGAGAGGGAGGAAGCTGAATCTGATTTTGTCCTGAGCCAACACCTAGACTTAAATATAGGAGTTGCTCAAAAACAAAATAGCAATCAGAATTGGGAAACTCGGCTGTGTTTTTAATCTCCAGAGCCCAGGGTCACAAGATGCCAATTACAATATTTCATAACTGCTCTGGTCAGCTAATATAGCATGAACCAGGGTTCATACCTTCCAGAAGTTATGCCTTGATATCACACCACGATTCTGCAATAACTTAATGTTCTAATTTCCTCCACAATATTGTACAAGTTTGTGTCATCTGTGGGTTCATAATACTGGAAATCAGATTTTAGTTGCTTAAACTCATTTGACTTATTTTACAACAGGAGGAGAAGTAGAAAGGCAGAATTCTGACCTATTATTCATCTCTGATCCTTAATTTGTTTTATATTAAAATTAAAATAGTCTCATGCAGAGAATTAATAACCTGGAAGTAGGCCAATTACAACTGTAGCCACAGCTTCGACTACACTCTGTGATATTGCATTTAGCAAAGGGATCTATAACAAGTGTTAGGCTCTCATTTACATATGTAAAGGCTCTGATGAAGGTTTTAGTTGGTGTCGGCGGCCCCTGAAAAATCACCTGACCCAATATCAGGTCAGATGTCTTTCACAGCAGAATGTTGGTCCCCAAAATTGGACCAAGTTGTGGCCATTTTATTCCAGTAAATTCCCATTCTTTATATTTTCAAGATCATCTGCAATATAATTATAATAGTGATCTATTTTTGCCATGCGCCAAATAAAATAAGATGCATCCTTTGAAATAGTCACTGGATTTTAGAACAAATCATCCATGTTCACTTGAGTAATAACTGATTTTACATGATAATTATACAACTATATTTGGTGTGCACTTAAAATTGATAACAGGGCTTAGAGGGTTAAATTATGCGGACAGATAAATGTGGCTTGTATTCCCTTGAGTTTAGAAGATTGAGGGGTACTCTGAACAAGGCGTTTATAATGTTAAAAAGATTTAATAAGGCAAAATAGGACAAGAAAATGATTCTGTTGGGCGTAGGAAGAAAAAGGGGACTTAATCTTAATTTTAAAATTAGAATTAGGCCTTTCAGGAGTGAATTCAGAAAGCACTTCTTCACACAAAGGGTGGTGGAAATCTGAAACTTTCTCTCCCAAAAGGCTGTGGCTGCTAGGATGATTGGAGCTTTCAAGACTGAGTTGGATAGAATTTTGTTAGGTAAGATATCAACAATAATCGATCAAAATTGGTTAAATGGGGTTGAGATTCAGATCTACCATGTTTTAAGTGAACGGCACAGCAGGTTTGAGAGGTCAATCACTACTCTTTTTCTTAATGTTCCTATCTTCTTATAAGAACGACAAGTATAACACAGTGAAATCGGGCGATTGTATCTAGTAGAAAGCAAAGCTGACCCCTTTAAATTTCCTATAAACACATTTATTTCAATGAATTTGAAACCATCTTTTGGGGAAACTTTTGGGAATAAATATTTTGTTCAGGATTGATAAAGGAAATGTGAAGTGAAGTAATGTAAGATCCTTCTTTTGTTGAAACAAGTAACTAATCTTTGAAGGTGGTTTGTATATGATCTGAAAATTGCAAGTCCACTTTTTAATATGCGAGATAATTTGCAAATCTTTGTTGAATAACTTGTTGAATGATTCCTTGAGCTGAGTGAATGATTTTTTCAATGCCAGCTGTCACCAGTTTCTATAAGGTCAAACTGCAAACCATCCCACACAATGTAAACTCTACTGTTGACATTGAATCCTCCTCTTATAAACATTTTCTTAGCTCTTATATCTTGCCCTGTGCAGTGTACTTCTGCTGTGGTTTCATAAGCAATGACAAAGCTGTTGTATTGGACAGGAAACCACACAGGAAAGGAAATGGCCAACTGTGCTGGGGAAGATTGCAGAATACATTAACAGCATATCTCATCTGTACACTGATTTAATTTGCCAGCAATTTGGAGATCAACAGAAAAGGCTGACAACAGTCCACGAGTAAAGTGCTGCAAAAGATTTTAGGGGTGCCGCTGTTACATTGATACAGCACATAGGAAAGGAAGTGGCCAAAATTAACTGTCCTGGGAGGAGACTGCAGAATGCATTAAGGTGGGAATGATCTGGGAAGAACCAAAATAATTAAAGAAAATGGACTAGATTTGTGACTGTTCTGAATGTCTTATGATCAAAGTAGTTCAAAGATAGGGCCTTGAAATTACATTATATGAATTTTATCCCATGGCATTCCTTTGTTTGCTATTATAATGGAGGCATTAAACAGGTTAATGCCTCTCTTAAAATAGCAGATAAAAGGATTCCATATGAATTGATTAACATTTTTGTCACTAATATTTTAGCCACAAAGTATTAAACATTTCTAAACAAACAACTTTTTGAAATAAAGTAAAGAAACATTATTAAGTCTTTATATCCAGTGCTAATATGGAGTGAAACAGTCAGCTAATGGAAATTCAGGTCATCTTCAATGGTATGTGTTCAGCAGATTTCTGTAAATTAATTTCCTTTAAATACTCTGAATACCTCTTCTTCATTTACATTGTAACCTACATTATACCATATACAAATGCTGACACATTTTCAGTAAAGTTGTTGGCCATGAAATTGAGCTCTGTAGCATCACTGGTGCCGCGTCATGGAAGTTTGGAAGGCCTACATTGGCTCCGACTGCGCTTTCGGATGCATCTGGTATTGCCTGCTTGGTGTCCCATGCTGAGAAGGGTGCTAGTGCATGTCGTGCCGTGAGTCAGAAGAGGCGCTATCATTACATTAGACAGCGTTCTGGCTGATTTGATGCCTGTTTAACAAACTTGGTCTGCACATGTGCCCTGAACACCAGAGCTAATCACTCCCAGTTGAACATGCAATCAGCAGCATGAGGGATTAGCATTATTTAAAGGGCCAGCCACAAACTTGTAGGTGAGGTGCTTTTGGGTTATTTCTGTCTAGACAAATTTAGTGGAAGTACTGTGATTTAGTGGAAGTACTGTGGTGTATTTTTGGAGGTATTCTGGAGAGCTGCTGCACAAATTCAGGGAGACAACAGGATTTGGTGGCTGAAGTATAGGGGCTGTGGTTGCAGTGCATCCCCGTCTGCAACATGACAAACAAGTGTAGTGAAGGCTGAAGAAAGGGGGAGTTCTGCAAAGAGGGAGAAGGAGGGATCACCACAGAAGGCTCTACCCACCAAACTTTTTTGAGAGCAGTTCTCCTTCCTCCACCTTCCCCAGGAGAAATGTCTAAGCTGGATTAGGTTTAACGAGGAAGTGGCACAGAACTGTGCCATCTCCTTCAAGCCGGCCTACAGCCTCGCGCCAGCATGAGGACAGCATTGCTGGTGGCCATATAGGTCACCATTGTGTTGAACTTTGATGCATCTAGATCTTTCCAGGTGGGAGCAGGTGGTATCTCAAAGATCTCCATGTACGCTGTCCATCAGAGCATCTGGGTGGCGTTGGAGGCCATATGTGCCCAGAGAGGCGAGTACATTCATTCATCCCACCGCAGGGAGAAGCAGGGTGAAAGAACACGTAACTGTGGCAGGAACAGTGGAACTCCCAATCGTGCAGGGAGCTCTGCAGGCACCCCACTTCAACGGAAAGACCTACAGGAGATGCAAGAACTATCACGTTATCAACATGCAGCTGGTGTGCAACCATTCATGATACATCATGCCATGAATGCCCATTATCCTGGCAGCAGCCACGATGCATTCATTCTGAGGCAGTCAGACTTCTACAGAGAACCAGAGGGTGGCAGCTCAGGACAATGGCTACCTCTCGTACACACAGCAAATGACCACCTCTCCACCACCTCACCATGTGAGGACAACGTGCATATCATGGAGCAGACTATCGGCATGTTCAAGCAATGTTTCTGATACTTGGACTGATTGTGGGGAAACCTCCAGTACATGGCAGGGCAGGTGTTCAAATTCACAGTGGCTGCTGTACCACCATTACATTGCCATTGTCTACAGAAATCTGCAGGTCACCTTGGGAGGAGGATAAGGAAGCAAAGGAGGCAGAGAGGAAGCATCCTGGCTGCCTTGGCTCTGAGACTGCCTACTCAAACTCCAGTTTCAATAAAAATACTTCCCCTAACCACCATGGATCCACCGTTACTTGTTGTTTCATCCATCTCAGACGCCCCATCACAACGTCCTCTTGGTCACCATCCAACAGTAAAAGCCACCCATATAAACGTTCTCATTAACATATTTATCCAACATATCCAATTACATAAACAGAAATGAATTAATCACCCTTGTGAATTCCCTTAGTGTCTATTTCGTGGGTACCTTTACCTGGCCTATTGCTCCTATGCAATTCTACCCCAGTAGCTGCAGCATGGCTTGTGGAAGACAGCTGACTTTCATTGAGGAAGAAGGCATATAACCTTGCAGGATGCCCTCGAGCAGCTCTGGGCCTTGAGAGCCCCTCTTTGGCAACATATTCGCATGAACAGAGGATTGGCTAACTACCAGGAAACAGAGGGCTGGATTTTACAGGGCCCCCGACATTGGGTTTCGTGGCGGGGGCGCACCGGAGGATCATTCCAGCAGCGGCACACCATGGAGCCCAACGCCGGGAGGGCCGGGCCCAATCCTCCTGGCGGCGGCGAGGCTCTGTGGCGCACCCTCCCCCCCTCCCACCCACAACTGGGCGATGGGACCATATTGAAATGAGTACAATGCATAAATTTAAATAAACTTACCAATGACCCTGCAGTCGGGCTGTGATCTTCAGAGCGGCGGCCGGTCCTCTTGCGCCATCACTTTCCCGTCTGGGAAAAGCAGGCGCCGCAGTTCGGGGGACGGGGGTGGAAGCGTGAGATTTTTAGTGCGGTGGTGAGAAGCGGTGTCAAACTCTTGTCATTAGTGTGGGGGATGGTGGGAAAGGGTGAACTGTGAACTTTGTACAGTTTACGGGGGGAAAGTCATATTTGTAAGGTAAGTGTTTTGTGGGGGAAGGACAGATGCTTAATTTTATTGCTATTGGGGGGGTGGGAAAGGGACGTTAGAATTTTGATTTTGAACAGTGGGGAGGTGATCCCATTTAAAAATTTAAACTAGCCAGCAGGGCTGGCTTCCCTTTAAAAATGGCGCCAGCACTTGCGTACAGGCAGCTGACGCCATTGCCGGTGTTAGAGAGCCCGCCACCTCCACGTGATTGGGGTGGGCGGGGGGAATGGGCCAACCACGGTATTTAATTGAGCCGTTGTGCAGGAGATTGCGGCAGCATGGCAGTGCGCGGCTTGAGTGTGTGGTCACCATTTTTTTTTCGTGGCAGCGGGCACTTAAAATCCAGCCCAGAGCGTTGGGATAAATGAGGCATTTTCAGATTGGCAAACTGTAACTAGTGGAGTGCTGCAGGTATCAGTTCGGGGGCCTCAACTATTTATCATCTATATTAATGACTTGAATGAAGTGACCAAGTGTATTGTAGCCGAATTTGCGGATGATACAAAGTTAGGTAGGAAAGCAAGTTGTGAGGAGGAGACAAAATGTCTGCAAAGAGACCTGGATAGGTTAAGTGAGTGAGCAAAAATTTGGCAGATGCAGTATAATGTTGGAAAATGTGAGCTTGTCCACTTTGGCCGGAGGAATAGAAATTCAAATATTATATAAATGGAGAAAGACTGCAGAATGCTGCAGTACAGAGGGATCTGGCTGACCTTGTACATGAATAACAAAACGTTAGCCTTCAGGTACAGCAAGTAATTAGGAAGGCAAATGGAATGTTGGCATTTATTGCAGGGGGGATGGAGTGTAAAAGTAGGGACGTCTTGCTGCAACTGTACAGGGCAGAGGTGAGACTGTACCTAGAGTACTGCATACAGTTTTGGTCTCCTTACTTAAGGAGGGATATACTTGCATTGAAAGCAATTCACAGAAGGTTCACTAGGTTTATTCCTGGGATTAAGGGGTTGTTTTATGAGGAAAGGTTGAGCAGTTTGGGCCTATACTCATTAGAGTTTAGAAGAATGAGAGGTGATCATATTGAAACATATAAGATTCTGAGGGGGCTTGACAGGGTAGATGCTGAGAGGATATTTCCCCTCATGTGGGAATCTAGAACTAGAGGGAAGAGTTTTAAAATATGGGGAATCCCATTTAAGACGGAGATGAGGAGGAATTTCTTCTCTTCGAGGGTTGTTAATCTTTGCAATGTTCTTCCTCAGAGAGCAGTGAAGGCTGCGTCACTGAATATATTCAAGGCTGAGTGAGACAGATTTTTGACCTACAAGAGAGTAAAGGGAGGGGGCAAGACAGGAAAGTGGAGTTAAGGCCACAATCAGATCAGCCAGGATTTTATTGAATGATGGAGCAGACTCAAGGGGCCAAATGGCCGACTCCTGCTCCTATTTCTTATGATCTTATGATCATCCTAGCATGTGTGGCAGCAGTCTGGGATAGCTGGCTCAGAGGCAACAGTATAAACACTGGCAAAGTAGCAGTGGTGGGAGCAGGAATGCTGTCATCCTGAAAGAGGACAGCAGGTTTGAGCTTCACAGTGCCACTGCCACTCCCACTGGGTAGCACCTCAGAAACCCTCGTCATCTGCTGGGGCACAGATTGCTGGACTGCCACGCGAGTTGCATCCCCCTCTGGACACTGAAATCCACAGCCATGATGGCACCAAGCTGAGCTTGCATGGCAAGTATGGATCTCATGGTCTCTGTCTAAGCTTCCATGGCAGTGCTGAGATATTGGGTGGCCTCCACCTGTGCTGAAGCTGAGACGGCAGCTAGCAGACACTGCATCATGGTTGGTCTGTGAGTGCTGTCACGGAGTGGGCCATTATTTTCACCTTGGAAAGATGGGCTCCAAGCTCTGCACGACGCCCTATGCCACATTTGAGTCGGACTCTTCCATCCTTCTAGCCAATGACTGGAGGCTGTCTGGCAGGCCTGCCAATGCACCAAACATCTCGGTGTGCATGCTGATTGGCATTCTCCTGTAGGCCACCCCATTGAATTCCCCTACAGCAAAACAAGTCTGTGACCTTGCCTTTTGGTGAATTGGCCAAGCTTTGGCCTGGCTGCAACCTATGCATGCCCTGTGACTCACCACATGCAGACCCTAACTATATACTAGTCTCTAAGGTACGTACAGTGCATGTATCGGAGCTGGTGGCTGCAACTGTCAGATCAAGTGACAGTGCTTCCTCATCACTGTTGTGGGATTGCTTGTTCTCTTCTCTTTGCTGTCATCATTGGAAGGTGTATGAGAGCGAGGTGGAGTATCTGAATGTGAGATGTAACTCTTGAGTGCTCGGGGCTGCTGCTACATGAGTGATGGGGGTGTGGTGCAGTGAGTAGCATGAAAGCCTGGTGATTTGGTGAGTATGAGATGTCATGAAGTTGCATTCGCTGACTTTGACCACCTGCGTGAGGTCATCAAACTTGTTGCAGCACTGCTGGGTTGCAGGTCCTGGGGGCCCAGACTCGAGGAATTGACCTTATTTGCCAACTGCTCCCATTCCATTCAGCAGGCTCTGCCTTGGGGGCCTTTTGGCCCCCTGCGAAAATATGGGAAGGGATTTTATGCCCCGGTGGGAGCAGTCTTGAGACAAGAGGGGCGAAAAATTGTTTGGGAGGCAGGGGGTGAAGTTCCTGTCGCTTTCCCGCCCCTGTTGCAATTTTACGAGTGGCAGGCGAGGTGACAAACAGCCCGCCCATGCCAGGCCAATTGAGGCTCTTACGTGGCCAATTAATTGCCACTTAAGGGCCTTCTCCCACTGCCGCTGGTAATATACCAGGCCCTTTGTCAACTGTGGAGGCTGCCCAGCAATACCAGGCGGCCTCCTTGTGGACTGAAGGGTAGGATCCTCCTGATCAGGTACCCTGTGCCCCACGATGGGCTACCCCCCAACAGCAGCTCCTGCCACCCCCACTAGTGCACTTCCCACTGGTTGATCCCCCACCCGCCTCACTGGGGTGCAACTGATTGTCCCCAGTGAGGCCCAAAACCCCACTTACCTTTTTCAACATGGTGTCCACGAGCCTCCTGAAGCTGGGAGCAATCCCAGCAGTAGCCACTTCTCCTTGTGGTGCTGCTGGCACTAAGGATCTGCTGGCCCTCTGATTGGCCAGCAGCTCCTGGAGATAGGACTACCTGCTTTAGAGGGGCGTAAGTCCTACCCAAGGCCAGTTATGGGCCTGGGACACACACAATCTTTGCGTGGTTCCCTGGCCCGGTGGAGGCGGACTCGCCCCCAACTTTTAAGATGGAGGTTGTGGCCTCCGCCCCAATGTAAAATTCCAGCCATGTCCTCTGTTCTCCTGTCCACCTCCAATACTAACGCCTCTAGTGCCTCTTTGGTGAACTGCAGAGCCCTCTCTTTGGCCTGGTGTTCCATTTCCCTAGTGCAGAATTGCAGCACTGTCAGTCAGCAGCAGCTTCCAGTGATTCTGTGCAGCTTCCCTTTAAGAGGGAAAGACTGCCTTTAAGAGCTGGAGGCTAGCTACAGCACATGCTAGCCTCGCAGGCTTTTAGCCCCCTGTGTTGTGCATGCAGCCAGCCAGCAGTGTGGGTCACACTGGGCTGCATACAGAAATCATGGAATGAAGGAGGCAGCACTAAGTTTATGTGCTGCCTGCCTCAATGGAAATGGGTGCAGCCAAGTGACAAATCACAACCCCATATCCAAAACTGGGCACAGACCAGTTTTTAGTCTGTTATATCCTCAAGCAATCTTAGCATATTCGACAAAATATAATTTTGAAAAGGATAAATTTAAAAAGAAGTAAGATAATATACCTTAAATCATTTCCTTCTACTGCTCTCCATTATCCTACTGGAGCAGGTTTAACAGTTGACCTTGTCTCAACTAAACCTAGACCATGCATGGTCAATTCAGCAGGACTAGAGTGGGGAGTATTTATTTATTTTCCTGTTAGTGAAATGCATTATCTATTTCCATTTCTTTTCGACAAACCAATGATTCACGTGAAACTTAAACCAATAATTAAACAAACAGAAAAGCTTGAAAGGATACGTATGCTAATATTCTGAGGCGACAAAGGTGTCAATAACTGATGATTCATATTGTCTCAGAGACCAAAATCTTATTGTGCAATATTTCCTTAACAGAACCTCTTCCCAGTTGACCTGCAAAAGCTGGCCCCCAGTTGCATAAACTGGAGAGTATTTATGAGTAGCCAATTAGAGCAAGAAATTAATATCACAGTCCCTTTTTCATAATCTCCACTCAAATATCATGCACTGGAAGTCATTAATTGAATACTGTTTCTTAGCTTTACTCAGGTGGTTAATTTTACAACGCATGAACCTATATATACTAATAATATAAACACACTACATGTAGGTTACTGGAAACTTAATGAAAATATTTGTTCAAATATTAATTCTTTCTAGACTAATTAAAATAATATCTGATTGACAGATTTTTTTCATAGGCAATATTGCAGCAGATCTTGTTTTGGATTCCATATGTAAGTAAATCTTGCCTGAATAACTTATAGAATGATATAGCACAGAAGGAGGCCATTCAGCCTATCATGCCTGTGCTGGAAATTAATCCCAATCTCCTGCTCTTTCCCCATGGCCCTGCAATTTTCTCCCCTCCAAGTATTTATTCAATTCCTTTTTCAAATTTACTATTGAATCTGCTTCTGGTACCCTTTCAGGCAGTGCATTCCAGGTCATAAAACGGTGCATAAAACAATTCCTACTCATCTCACCTCTGGCCATTTTGCCAAGTACCTTAAGTCTATGTCCTTTGGTTACTGATCCCTCTGCCACGAGAAATTGTTTCTCCCTATTTATTCTATCAAAACCATCCATGATTTGAACACCTCTATCAAATCTCCTCTTAACTTTCTGTGCTCTAAGAACAATCCTAGCTTCTCTAATCTATCCACATAACTGAAGTCACACAGCCTTGGTACTATTCTAGTAAATCTCCTCTACATTCTCTCCAAGCTCTTGACATCATTCCTGAAGTTTCGTGTCCAGAATTGGACACAATACTCTAGCTGAGGTCTCACCAGTGATTTATAAAGGTTTGGCATAACTTCCTTGCTTTTGTGCTTTCTGCCTCTTTTTATGAAACCAAGGATTCATATTCTCTTTGAACAGCCTTATCAACTTGTCCAGCCACCTTTAAATATTTCACCATGTAAACATTTAGGTCCTTATGCTCCTACACCCCTTTAAAATTGTACGATTTAGTTTATATTGCTCTCCTTATTCTTCCTTCCAAAATGCATATTTCACACTTCTGTGATAAATTTCATTTGCCATTTGTCTTTCCATTTTATCAGTCTATGTCCTTCTGACATATACTACTAGCCTCCTCATGTTTACCACTTTTTTGAGTTTCATGTTACCTGCAAACTTGGAAATTATATCCTTTATATGCATTAATTTGTATCAAAAAAGCAGTATTGCTTTAAAATATGTAAAATGAGTTCAATAATGACTGATGTGATTTGAACAATTCTGGAAATTTAATTTAGATGTAGTTTACCAATGGTTGTGAATTTGTGCAGTATATGCTGATTAGGTATTTTATTAAATATGCATTCTATAGCTAATATGATTGAGTAAATCTTGCATGGTGTTATCTATTGCCATATAATGGGGAAAGTTCAATCTATCAGTTTGGCGACTGCTCCTGGACACTGACAATGCAGGTTAATTATACTCAAACACAGACTTACAATGCACGTTTATTATAATCAGTGCATACTTAAACCGATATCTGTTTAATAGAAAGGATCAGATTAAGGGAACAGAGATGTTCCTTTCAAAAAGCTTCAGCTGTATGTAAAATGTACTGAAAGTTATCACTAAATAATTATTGAAGATATGACTGAAATTGCCCTTTCTGCCAGTGACAGCAATGTCGAAGCAAATCTTCATGATTGATCAGTATGGGTTTACATACACTTTGATGCTCCAGCTGTCAATATTAGTGTGAAAACCTGAAGGAATAAAAGTTCAGTTTGAATTCTTTCAACATGAGAGAAAACAAAAAAATCAGCAGAATCCCATTCCCATGTGCTTAAGTATTTATCAATACATTCTAATTGGATTGATTTGAATTTATTTTGAAAGATCTTGTTCTTCAATTCTGAAGCCTGTTCTATTTATTGTAGGCTGCTATTACTTTGAGGATGAAATATTTATCATTTTCATACATTTCATTTGCATGTTTATTGAGTGCTTGGAATTAATTGATCTGGGAGCAGGTAAAGTTATGCTTACATTATAAATGGCATGGTTGTCAGGAAGAAGTTATGTGGTCCATTGTGTGCCTTTGTGAAAAAGCAATTTTAAGAAAATGCTTGGAAATGATATTGAAGTGCACCATTGTGTCATCTGTGTCTGACAGTATCACAATTAAAAGGACACAGAGCTTCTATCTCAAACATAGCGCAGAAAATTGGAATTGTTTGTGCTCATCTTTTGGGTCCTACAAGTGCCTTTAGACCTCCAAAATGACATCAGCACCAGGTGCACACTTTTGGGGTAAATTGCGCTGGACACCATACCGGTGAGGATGATAACGTGCATACCAATCAGAAGTATGTAATGCTGATTAGATGGCAGCAGTGCCAATTTGGAGATCAACATTGCAGTTAATGCCCTCTGTCATGCTAGGCCACCACCTGCCAAGAATGAGGCACATTAATTATGTCATTAATATTGATTTTAAACTGTTGCTGGAGTGAGGAAATGACTTGTTAAACAGATCATCCGTGGCTGGATGTGCTTGGAATGACAGTGCAGACGGTGCTTGGAATGACAAAGGACCATTCCCTGACACATTCAACCAACAATGGACCTTGATCACCAGGTATTGTGTATAAGAGGAGCATTCCAGAGACTGCTAAGGAGATACAACCCAGGACTGGTTAGACCAGCTTGTCACATGACTAACTGGCTATTCCAGGGTTTTTTGAACGAGCCACAGAGAGTTTGAACTGAGAAAGACTGTTTGCTCCTGGACTGAGAAGGCATCTCCTGTCTGCTCCCATCTCTTTCTCACAAGCCTCTGAATCCACTGAAGGCACATGAATCCCAAGAGAGAAAAGTCTCCTACAGTGAACAATGTTTAAGAAGAATACTGGGCCCCAACGAAAAGCAAGATCTACCTACAATCAAGGAGTCTACAGTGAGTTTGAAGAGCCGTAACAAAAACTCTTCAGATATTGCCTCAAACTTATCCACTTTATTTTTTTCTGCTCTTTTCTGTCTCTAGCTGCATGTGTGTATTGCGTATACATGCTAGCGTGGGTGCGTCATCAATCTGTAGGCGTCAAATGAATTAGAGCTTAAGTTCAAGTTTAATAAATTTCAACCATTTTTTTTCAACCTAAGAAAACCTGTTTGTGCTGGTTTCTTTGCCTTATAATTGGAAAGTGGTGAACAAGGATTCACTAAGGGGGAGCTAAACACGCGGTGAATTAAAAAATTAAACCGTTACTGTAAAACCAGGTGAAGGATGAGAGGGACCCCTAGACCCCTTTCTCACCTGGTCATAACAGAATCTGGGAGCTACCATGCAGGCATTTTACCTACAGACAAATGGGAGAAATTGGAAGTGGAACGACAAATTGTTCCCAATCAAAAAGAGCAAGATTTTATGTGTGCTCGAATACTAGCATGTCTGCAACTGAAGCTAGTAGCTCCCCAAGCCAGGGTGAAGTAACTTGGGCTAAGTTAGGACAGCACAGTGGCGCAGTGGTTAGCACCACAGCCTCACAGCTCCAGCGACCCGGGTTCAGTTCTGGGTACTGCCTGTGCAGAGTTTGCAAGTTCTCCCTGTTACTGCGTGAGTTTCTGCTGGGTGCTCCGGTTTCCTCCCACAGCCAAAGACTTGCAGGTTGATAGGTAAATTGGTCATTATAAATTGCCCCTAGTGTAGGTAGGTGGTAGGAGAATGGTGGGGATGTGGTAGAAAATATGGGGTTAATGTAGGATTAGTATACATGGGTGGTTGCTGGTCGGCACAGACTCGGTGGGCCAAAGAGCCTGTTTCAGTGCTGTATCTCTAAATAAAAATAAATAAATAAAGTTAAAAGCACTCTCTATGGAGGAGTTGAGGAAAATGGCTGAGCAGTGTGGGATCACTGTATGTGGCAAGGCTAGGAAGTCTGAACTCCTAAGACTAGTGGCCAACCATTTTGCCCTTAAATCTGAAGAAGCAGATTCAGGGTTAGAAGCAGACTCTAACAGGGTATTGTTAGCAAAGATACAATTGGAACAGAGGAAACTTGAATTTGAGGAGCAAGAAAGAGAGAGACAGGAGAGAGAGAGAGGGAAAAAAACATTCCAGAAAGAATGCCAGGAAAGAGAGCTGAAGCATCTTGAGTTAACTAGGGGGCAACAGAGTAACCCCAGTGAATATATGGCCAATATGGAGGAACATAATTCAGGGCTGGGTACAGAATTGTTAAAACTAGCTCAACTTATTCCAAAATTCAATGAGGAGGATGTAGAAGGATTTTTTTGTGTCCTTTGAGAAACTGGCAAGGCAGCTAAAGTGGCCAGCTGAGACCTGGCCTCTTTATTACAAAGCAAACTAACCAGAAAAGCCCATGAGGTTTATTCCCTGTTGCCAGATGAGAGTTCATCAAATTATGAACTGACAAAAAATGCTACCTTTGGGGCATATGAATTAGCACCCAAAGCCTATCGCCAAAAGTTTAGAACCCTCAAGAAGCAAGCTGATCAAACTTATCTGGCTTTTGACCAGTGGCTGAGGGCTCTTAAAATACAGCTCAGTTATGAAAATTTCAGGGAAGTAATTCTGTTAAAGAAATTTAAAAACTCTCTCCCACTCTCCATAAAGACCCATGTAGAGGAGCAGTAGGTTCAGAGAGTATAGCAAGCGGCCGTTCCAGCCAATGAGTTTGCTTTAATTTATCAGTCGGTTTCCCAGGGGAGAACCTTTCCTAGTTACCTCCACAAATCCGAAAAAGAAAAAGGGGGGCAAGGTGATAGAAGCCCAAGCAGTACTGGGAAAGAAAGAAAAGCAGGAGACACAGGGGTCCTCCTCTAGCCAAATAGGAAGGTGCTTTGAGCAGGTGCAAGACCCGGAGACCTGTGTGCTTCCATTGTAATAAAGCAGGACATTTAAAAGCTGACTGCTGGAAACTAAAGGGAAAACCTGTAGGGTTGATCAGGGAACACCTGCTCAGTGAAGAAGAGACCCTAATGGAAAGCACAACAGAACAAGCTGTGGCTTTAACTGCAGTAAGAGTGCAACCCAGGAACTTACTACTGCAAGTGCAGGAAAAGTTAATAGGATTCTTAAAGGTTTATTGGGGTTTTGTGTTTGAAGGGAAAGTAACCCCATACCCCTTGAGTGAGGCAAGCAAACCCATAGTGATGCTCAGGGACACAGGGGCCACCAGATCCCTTTTATTGGGAGAAGGCCTGACCTTACCCCCAGAGAGTGCAGTGAACACCAAAATGGAGGTGAATGCTATGGGAGGGCAGTGTATGTCTGTACCTGTACACAGGGTGCACGTGGAGTGCGACCTAGTTTCGGGACCGGTGACCGTAGGGATTGTCCCTAGTTTGCCTGTGGACGGGGTTGAATTGCTCCTAGGTAATGATCTGGCAGGGGTGAAGGTGGTAGCCTCCCCCCAGTAGTGAAAGAAAGACCACAGGAGGTCAGAGAGACAGGGCAGTGGCAGGAGACAGACCCCTGCAATTTCCCTGAATGTGGAGTGGATCAGGCCATGATCAAACCAGCTCCCCCAGAGGAGACTGAATTGGCACTGCAGGCAGATAACCAGGTCTGTCTGTCTGAGACTTTCTTTGAAAAGGTAGGAGACCCAGGGAATTAATTAAATGGATTTTTCCTAGATAAGGCTCAGTGAGCCGATCCAGTATTGCGAGAGTTAGTACAAGCTGCTGAGTCTGAAATAGAAGCGACAGAGTCCCTAATTGCCACTATTTGAAAAATGATGTACTGATGAGGAAATGGAGTTCTCCTCACAGACCTGAGAGCAAGGAGTGGACAGTGGTTCACCAGTTAGTGGTGCCACAGAGGTACTGGAGAGACGTATTAAGAAGGCTCCATGAGACTACAGTGGCTGTACATGTCAGTATACGAAAGAACAAAGCCCGCATAAGAGAGCAGTTTGATTGGCCAAAACTCCACAAAGAAGTGGTGGAGTACTGCAGGCGTTGCCACATGTGCCAGGTTGAGTGAAAACCCCAACCTACAGTGAAACCTGCACCCTTAAGTCCTGTACCAGTGTTAGGAGGACCCTCCAGCAGAGGGCTGGTGAACTGTAAGGGACCCCTGCCGAGAACAAAAAGGGACAGGTGGGAACAAGGCTGGCAAAAGGCTAGACAGGGAAGGAGAAATGGTGACCAAGAGGGCAGGTGAAAGGAAGTCCGGGGGCAATCCCAAATGGAAATCCCTACTATCCAGTCAGGCAACCCCAGAAAATGTGAAAAGTTAGACCCCACATCCTCCTACATAAATGCAGACAGAAGAAGCACCCCACCAGAGTTGCTAACAGCATTTACAGGAACCTGCAGATACAAAGAAAGACCTCTAGGGAGCAGAGAAACCGTGAGGGAGATGCTACACCTAGTTAAAGTGCCATCACTGAATCCCCCACTATCAACATCCTAACGGGCTACCATTGACCAGAAACAGAACTGGAGTAGCCGTATAAATACCATGGCTACAAGAGCAGGTCAGAAACTAGGAATCCTGCAGCGTGTAACTCATCTCCTGACTCCCCAAAGCCTGTCCACCATCTACAAGGCAGAAGTAAGGAGTGTTTTGGAATACTCTCCAGTTACCTGGATGGTTGCAGCTCCAATAACACTCAAGAAGCTCAACACCATCCAGGACAAAGCAGCCCGCTTGATTGGCACCCCATCCACCACCTTCAACATTCACTCCCTCCACTACTGACGCACAGTGGCAGCAGTGTGTACCATCTACAAGATGCACTGCAGCAATGCACCAAGACTCATTAGGCAGCACCTTCCAAACCCACGACCTCTACCAACTAGAAGGACAAGGTCAGCAAATGCATGGGAACACCACCACCTGCAATTTCCCCTCCAAGTCACACGCCATCCTGACCTCGAATTATATCGCCATTCCTTCACTGTCGCTGGGTCAAAATCCTGGAAGTCCCTTCCTAACAGCACTGTGGGTGTACCTACCTCACATGCAGCGGTTCAAGAAGGCAGCTTACCACCACCTTCTCAAGGGCAATTAGGGATGGGCAATAAATGGTGGCCTAGCCACCAATGCCCACATCCCACGAATGAATAAATAAAAAAGAAAACAGAGGAGTGCAGTAGAGTCTGCACAAATAGAGTGTCCCAGAGAACAAAGGGGAGATTAGCAAAGAATCCATCCCCACGGTCAGAACCAAAGAGAACCACCCATCCCGCAAAGTCAAAAGCCTTTGCATGACCCTGAAAAGCACTGAAAGAGAGTTCAGGATAGACCTGCCCATTACTGACTCTGCTGAGAAAAAGAAATTCCAACTTAGGGCTAACCAAACCTAACCATCTCAAAGACCCTAGGCAGCCTTGGAAATGGGTAAACTGAAGAAAAACTTCCCCCAAAAAAACATGTTTCATGGGATGCCAAAAAGTGGGGAGGGGCACTTTAAATAAGTTTTAAGATTTGTGAATGAATGTGAATGAATGAGAGAGCGAGACGTATGTTTATCCCATGTATCTTATATTTTCTCTCTTGCCCCTTTTAATGAAATGCTGCCTTTAAAAATCACATTTCATTCCGCTGAGTGTGGAGGTGTCATACTAGGCCCCTACCTGCCAAGAATGAGGCACATTAATTTTGTCATGAACATTGATTTTAAACTGTTGTTGGAGCGAGGAAATGACTTGTTAAACAGATCAGCCGTGGCTGGAAAAGACATTTGCATATTAACAGACAGTGCTTGGAATGACAAAGAACCATTCCCTGGCACATTCAACCCGCAATGGACCTTAATCACCAGGTATTGTGTGTAAGAGGAGCATTCCAGAGACTGCTAAGGACTGGTTAGACCAGCTGGTCACATGACTAACTGCTACCTTCCATGACGGTGCTTCTGACATGACCTCCTTTTTCCTCAACCGAGGATTTCCCCCCACTGTGGTTGACAGGGCCCTCAACCGTGTCCGACCCATTCCCCGCACCTCTACCCTCACCCCTTCCCCTCCCTCCCAGAACCGTGACAGGGTTCCCCTTGTCCTCACTTTTCATCCCACCAGCCTCCATATCCAAAGGATCATCCTCCGCCATTTTCGCCACCTCCAGCGTGATGCCACTACCAGTCGCATCTTCACCTCCCTTCCCCTGTCAGCATTCCGAAGGGATCGTTCCCTCCGCGACACCCTGGTCCACTCCTCCATTACCCCCACCACCTCGTCCCCGTCCCAGGGCACCTTCCCTTGCAATCGCAGGAGGTGTAATACCTGCCCATTTACCTCCTCTCTCCTCACTATCCCAGGCCCCAAACACTCCTTTCAGGTGAAGCAGCGATTTACTTGTACTTCTTTCAACGTAGTATACTGTATTCGCTGCTCACAGTGTGGTCTCCTCTACATTGGGGAGACCAAGCGCAGACTGGGTGACCGCTTTGCGGAACATCTCCGCTCAGTCCGCAAGCAGGACCCTGAGCTTCCGGTTGCTTGCCATTTCAACACTCTCCCCTGCTCTCATGCTCACATCTCTGTCCTGGGATTGCTGCAGTGTTCCAGTGAACATCAACGCAAGCTCGAGGAACAGCATCTCATCTACCGATTAGGCACACTACAGCCTGCCGGACTGAACATTGAATTCAATAATTTCAGAGCATGACAGCCCCCCACTTTACTTTCATTTTTAGTCATTTTTAGTTATTTTTTCTTCCTTTTTTTTACATTCCTTTTTACATTTTTTACAATCTTTTTTTGCATTTATTTCATTTCATCTTAGTTTGTTCAGTTTGCTTACCCACTGTTTTTTTCAGGTTGTTTTTCTTCAGGTTTGCACTTGCTGCTGTACAATATTCAGTATATTCACACCTAATCTGTACTAATGCTTTGTCTTTCAACACACCATTAACATATTGTTTGCCTTTGCTCCGTGACCTTTTGGTCAGCTATGTGGCCTGGTCCAATCTGCACCTTCTCCTTTGTTATCTCTTGCCCAACCCCCACCTCACTTGTTTATAATCTGTGACTTTTCTAATATTTGTCAGTTCCGAAGAAAGGTCACTGACTCGAAACGTTAACTCTGCTTCTCTTTCCACAGATGCTGCCAGACCTGCTGAGTGAATCCAGCATTTCTTGTTTTTGTGGCACATGACTAACTGGCTGTTCCAGGGTTTTTTGTACTAGCCACAGAGAGTTTGAACTAAGACTGCTTGTTCCTAGATTGAGAAGATCTCTTCTGTCTGCTCCCTTCTCTTTCTCACAAGCCTCGGAATCCATTGAAGTCACATAAACCCCAAGAGAGAAAAGTCTACCACAGCAAACAAGATTTAAGAAGAATACTGGGCCCCACTGAAAAGCAAGATTTACCTACAATCAAGGACTCTACAGTGAACTTGAAGAATCGTAACAAAACTCTTCAGAAATTGCCTCAAACTTTTCCACTTTATTTTTCTTCTGCGCTTTTCTGTGTCTATTTGCATGTGTGTATCGTGTATGCATGTTAGCTTGGGCGTGTCGTGCATCCGTGGATGTCAACTGAATTAATGTTTAAGTTCAAGTTTAATGAATTTCAACGCTTTTTCTTTAAACCTAAGAAAACCTGTTTGTGCTGGTTTCTTTGCCTTCTAATCGGAAAGCGATGAATAAGGATTCACTGGGGGGGGGCTAAAAACATGGTGTTTTAAAATTAAACCCTGTTACAGTAAGACCAGGTGCAGGCTGAGAGGGATTTCTAGACCCCTTTATCACTGGGTCATAACACCCTCCTTTAACCTTGAATGGCTGGACACACATTCAAGAGCAGGAAGGACCCCTATCAGAACTATTTAAAGGAATCATCAACTGGGCACAGGTTAGTTGCTAGTAGATTAGTGGTTTCAACAGTTGTTTAAAGTTTTAAATGTCTATCGTGAATGGTGTGGCGGATGCTGAAGGAGAGATGTGACAGCCATGGCTCAGTTAATAGCAATCTCACCTTTGAGTCAGAAGGTTGTGATTTATAGTCCCACTTCAGGGACTTGAGCATATCTTTTTAGTGCCAGCCATGGCTCTGCTGGTAGTTCTCTTGCCTCTGGGTCAAAGGTCCAGGCCTTGAGCACAAAAATCAAAGCTGACACTCCAGTGCAGTACTGAGGGAGTGCTGCACTGTCGGAGGAACTGTCTTTCAGATGACACATTTCAACCGAGGCCCTATATTCCCTAACGGGTGAAGGTAAAAGATCCCACAGCACAATTTCACATAAATACAAGGAAGTTATCCCTCAATCAGATCCCTCAATCACAAAAACAGATAATCATGTCATTATCAAAATGTTATACGGCACAGAGTGGTAGAATTATATAGCACAGAAACAGGCCCTTCGGCCCATCGTGTTAACTGTGGGAGCTTGCTGTGTGTATGAAACAGTAATATTATTTTAATTGAAACATGTGGTTGAGACTTGCAAGGCTATCCAACCCAGGAACATTAATAATTTAGGTGAAACACAAAATGCTGTTTGCTGTAGGCAGCTGTGCAGAAATTGACCAAACTTTACCAGCATGCTTTGCAAGGCTAAACACTTTCTTAAAGTGACATGAAGCTGTGGATTGCTGTAAAATTGTTTCTTTCAAAAATCTTGAAAAACACATGTCCAGCTGTGAGGTTTACGGCTCTGCAAACAACCATTGTTTGCAGTCAACTTTGCCTAATTAAAATGCTTGCTTTGATGCAACATTAAAAGCTTCATATAACTTTATGTTTCAAGAAGTCTGATAAGAGATAAACTGTTTGAATCCCTCCAATCAGGATTACAATGCTGCCCCAGTACTGAAACACCTCTTATCAAAGTCACAAATGACATCCTACGTGATGGTGACAAAGGTAAACTTTCTCTCCTCATCCTTCTCGACATGTCTGCAAGCTTTGACACGGTTGATCACGCCATCCTCCTCCAACACCTCTCCACTGTCACCCAGCTGGGTGGGACTGCACTGACTTGGTTACATTCATTTCTATCTAATCATGGCCAGAGAATCACTTGCAATGGCTTCTCTCCTGCTTCCGCCAGTTACCTCTGGTGTCCCCCAAGGATCTTTCCTTGTCCCCCTCCTATTTCTCATCTGCATGCTGTTCCTCGGCCAAAAGCACGCATTAGTTTTCACTTGTATGCTGACAACACTCAGCTCTACCTCAGCACCACTTCTCTCGACACCTCCACTGTTGCTAAATTATCAGATTGCTTATTCGATATACAGTACTGAATGAGCAGTTATTTCCTCCAATTAAATATTGGGAAGACTGAAGCCATTATTTTCAGTCTCCACTCTAAACTCTGTTCCTTAGCAACAGATTCCATCCCTCTCTCTGGCAACAGTCTGAGATTAGGTTTGCAACATTGGTGTCACATTTGACTCTGAGATGATCTTCTGACCTCATATTCGTGACATAACTGAGACTATTTCCACCTCCGTAACATCAGCCAACTACGTCCCTATCTCAGCTCATCGGCAGGATGTCGATAGTGGGAGATTCAACTATGGTAATGCCATTGAACATCAAGGGGAGATGTTTAGATTCTCTCTTGTTTGAGATGGTCATTGACTGGCACTTGTGTGGCGCAAATATTACTTTCCACTTATCAGCCCAAGCCTGAATGTTGTCCAGGTCTTGCTGCATATGGATATGTGCTGCTTCAGTATCTGAGGAGTCACAAATGGTGCTGAACATTGTTCAATCATCAGCGAACAACCCCACTTCTGAACTTATGATGCAGGGAAGGTCATTGATGAAGCAGCTGAAGATGGTTGGGCCTAGGACACTACCCTGAGGAACTCCTGCAGTAACGTCCTGGGACTGAGATGATTGACCTCCAACAACCACAACCATCTTCCTTTGTGCTAGGTATAACTTCAACTAGCGGAATGTTTTCCCCCTGATTCCCATTGTCTCCAGTTCTTTTTTAGAGATACAGCACTGAAACAGGCCCTTCAGCCCACCGAGTCTGTGCCGACCATTAACCACCCATTTATACTAATCCTACACTAATCCCATATTCTTACCACATCCTCACCTGTCCCTATATTCCCCTACCACCTACCTATACTAGTGGCAATTTTATAATGGCCAATTCACCTATCAACCTGCAAGTCTTTTGGCCGTGGGAGGAAACCGGAGCACCCGGAGGAAACCCACGCAGACACAGGGAGAACTTGCAAACTCCACACAGGCAGTACCCAGAATTGAACCCGGGTCGCTGGAGCTGTGAGGCTGCGGTGCTAACTACTGCGCCGCCCCTGCCGCTCCTTGATGCCAAGGGCAGTCACTCTCACCTCACCTCTGGAGTCCAGCTCTTTTGTTCATGTTTGGACCAAGGCTGTAATGTGGTCAGGAGCTGTGGCCCTAGCAGAATCGAAACTGAGCGTCACTGAGCAGGTTATTGCTGAGCGAGTGCTGCTTGATAGCACTGTCAATGACCTGTTCCATCACTTTGCTGATGATCAGGAGTGCACTGATAGGGCGGTAGTTAGCAGCGTCATATTTGTCCAGCTTTTGTGCACAGGTCATACCTGAGCAATTTTCCACTTTGTCAGGTAGATGCCAGTATTGTAGTTGTACTGGAACAGTTTAGCTAGGGGTACAGCTCGTTCTGGAGCACAGGTCTTCAGTTCTATTGCTGGAATGTCATCAGGGCCCATAGCCTTTGCAGTATCCAGTGCCTCAGCCGTTTCTTGATGTCATGTTGAGTGAATAAGATTGGCTGAAGATGGGCATCTGTGATGCTGGGGACCTCATGAGGAGGCCGAGATCGGTTATCCACTTGGCACTTCTGGCTGAAAGTGGATGCAAATGTTTCAGCCTTGTCTTTTGCACAGTTGTGCTGGGCTCCCCCATCATTGAGGAAGTGGATGTTTGTACAGCCTCATCATCCTGTCAGTTGTTTAATTGTCCACCACCCTTCACGGCTGGATGTGGCAGGACTGCAGAGCTTAGATCTGATACATTGGTTGTGGGATCGCTTAGGCCTGTCTATTGCTTCCACTGCTCGGCATGCAAGTAGTCCTGTTCTGTAGCTTCACCAGGCTGACACCTCCTGCCCTCCTGCATTCTTCATTGAGCCTACCTGAACCTCAACAAGGAATGTGTTTGTGATGGCTATGCTTCATTAAGGGGAACCACACTGAAATATGACATCTGCAGCGTAGAAATATAGAAAATAGGAGCAGGAGTAGGCCATTCGGCCCTTCGAGCCTGCTCCGCCATTCGTTATCATCATGGCTGATCATCCAACTCAGTAACCTTTTCCTGTTTTCACCCCATATCCTTTGATCCCTTTAAACCCAAGAGCTACATCTAACTCCTTCTTGAAAACATACAATGTTTTGGCCTCAACTGCTTTCTGTGGTAGCGAATTCCACAGGCTCACCACTCTCTGGGTGAAGAAATTTCTCCTCATCTCAGTCCTAAATGGTTTACCCTGTCTCCTTAGACTATGATCCCTGGTTCTGGACTCCCCTACCATCAGAAACATCCTTCCTGCATCTACCTTGTCAAGTCCTGTTAGGATTTTATAGGTTTCTATGAGATCCGCCTCACTCGCCTGAAATCCAGTGATTATAATCCTAACCGACTCAATCTCTCCTCATACGTCAGTCCCGCCATCCCAGGAATCAGTCAGGCAAACCTTCGCTGCACTCCCTTTATAGCAAGAACATCCTTCCTCAGATAAGGAGACCAAAACTGCACACAATATTCCAGGTGTGGCCTCACCAAGGCCCTGTATAATTGCAGCAAGACATCCCTGCTCCTCTGCTCGAATCCTCTCACTGAAGGCCAACATACCATTTGGCTTTTTTACCGCCAGATGGACCTGCATGCTTACCTTCAGCGACTGGTGTATGAGAACACCCAGGTCTCGTTGCATATTCCCCTCTCTCAGTTTGTCGGTGTTTCGATCATAATCTGCCTTCCTGTGCTGGCTAACAAAGTGGATAACCTCACATTTATCAACATTATACCGCATCTGTCATGCATTTGCCCACTCACTCAACTTGTCTAAATCACCCTGAAGCCTCTCAGCATCCTTCTCACAATTCACCCTCCCATCCAGTTTTGTGTCATTTGCAAATTTGGAGAGATTACATTTAGTTCTTCTTCTTCTTCTTCTTCGGCCTCCTTGTCTTGAAAGACAATAGGTAAGCGCCAGGAGGTGGTCAGTGGTTTGTGAAGCAGCGCCTGGAGTGGCTATAAAGGTCAATTCTAGAGTGACAGGCTCTTCCACAGGCGCTGCAGATAAAACTGGTTGTCGGGGCTGTTACACAGTTGGCTCGCTCCTTGAGCTTCTGTCTTTTTTCCTGCCAACTACTAAGTCTCTTCGACTAGCCACTCTTTAGCCCCGCCTTTATGACTGTCTGCCAGCTCTGGCAATCACAGAATCACAGAATCACAAAATAATGCAATGCAGAAGAGGTCCTTCGGCCCATCGAGTCTGCACCGATGCATTACACCTGACCTGTCTATCTAATTCCATTTGCCAGCACTTGGCCCATAGCCTTGAATGTTATGACGTGCCAAGTGCTCATCCAGGTACTTTTTAAAGGATGTGAGGCAACCTGCCTCCCAGGCAGAGCATTCCAGACCGTCACCGCCCTCTGGGTAAAAAAGTTCTTCCTCAAATCCCCCTTAACCTCCCGCCCCTCACCTTAAACTTGTGACCCCTCGTAACTGACCCTTCAACTAAGGGGAACAGCTGCTCCCTATCCACCCTGTCCATGCCCCTCACAATCCTTGTACACCTCGATCAGGTCACCCCTCAGTCTTCTCTGCTCCAGTGAAAACAACCCAAGCCTATCCAACCTCTCTTCATAGCTTAAATGTTCCATCCAAGGCAACATCCTGGTGAATCGCCTCTGCATCCCCTCCAATGCAATCACATCCTTCCTATAATGTGGCGACCAGAATTGCACACAGTACTCCAGCTGTGGCCTTACCAAAGCTCTGTACAATTCCAACATGACCTCTCTGCTTTTGTAATCTATGCTTCGATTGATAAAGGCAAGTGTCCCATATGCCTTTTTCACCACCCTATTAACCTGCCTTCAGAGATCTATGGACAAACACGCCAAGGTCCCTTTGTTCCTCGGAATTTCCCAGTGTCAGGCCATTCATTGAATGCTTCCATGTCACATTACTCCTTCCAAAGTGTATCACCTCACACATTTCAGCGTTAAATTCCATCTGCCACTTTTCTGCCCATTTGAGCATCCCGTCTATATCTTCCTGTAACCTAAGACACTCCACCTCACTGTTAACCACTCGGGCAATCTTTGTGTCATCCGTGAACTTACTGATGCTACCCCCCACATAGTCATCTATGTCGTTTATATAAATGACAAACAATAGGGGACCCAGCACAGATCCCTGTGGTATGCCACTGGACACTGGCTTCCAGTCACTAAAATAGCCCTCTGTCATTGCTCTCTGTCTCCTACAGCTAAGCCAATTTTGAATCCATCTTATTAAGTTACCTTGTATCCCATGTGCACTTGCTTTCTTGATAAGTCTCCCATGTGGGACCTTGCCAAAGGCTTTGCTGAAATCCATGTAAAATACATCAGCTGCATTACCCTCATCTACAAACCTGGTCTCATGCTCAAAAAATTCAATCAAATTTGTTAGGCATGACCTCCCTCTGACAAAGCCATGCTGACTATTCCTAATCAAATTTTGCCTCTCCAAGTGGTGATAGATTCTCTCCTTCAGAATTTACTCCAATAGTTTCCCTACCACTGACGTGAGACTCACTGGTCTGTAGTTCCTCTACAACCTTTCTTAAATAGTGGGACCACATTAGCTGTTCTCCAGTCCTCTGGCACCTCCCCCGTGGCCAAAGAGGAATAAAAAATTAGGGTCAGAGCCCCTACAATCTCCACCCTCGCCTCCCACAGCATCCTGGGACACAAATTGTCCGGACCTGGAGATTTGTCCACTCTTAAGCCTTCCAAAACCTCCAATAACTTGTCACTCCCTATGATAATTTGCTCAAGAACCTCACAGTCTCTCTCTTTAAGTTCCATATCTACATCCTCTTTCTCTTGGGTGAAGACAGATGTGAAGTATTCGTTCAACACCCTACCAATGTCCTCTGGCTCCACCCACAAATCTCCCCCTTGGTCCCTAATGGGTCCTACTCTTTCCCTGGTTATCCTCTTCCCATTGATATACTTATAGAATATCTTGGGATTTTCCCTACTTTTACCAGCCAGAGCTTTCTCATATCCCCTCTTTGCTCTCCTAATTGCTTTCTTAAGCTCCATCCTACACTTTCTGTATTCCACTAATGCTTCCATTGATTTTCTCTCCTTGTATTTGCTGAAAGCCTCTCTTTTCCTTCTCATCGTATCACTGGCATCTGACTCCCACGACTTGTGGTCGATGTCACAAGACTTCCTGTCGCGTTTGCAGACGTCTTTAAAGCTGAGACATGGACGGTTAGTGGGTCTGATACCAGTGACGAGCTCGCTGTACAATGCGTCCTTGGGGATCCTGCTATCTTCCATGCGGCTCACATGGCCAAGCCATCTCAAGCGCCATTGGTTCAGTAGGGTGTATATGCTGGGGATGTTGGCTGCCTCCAGGACTTCTGCATTGGAGATACGGTCCTGCCACCTGATGCCAAGGATTCTCCGGAGGCAGCGAAGGTGGAGTGAGTTGAGACGTCGCTCTTGGCTGTCATACGTTGTCAAGGCCTCGCTGCCGTACAGCAAGGTACTGAGGACACAGGCTTGATACACTCGAACTTTTGTGCTCTGTGTCAGTGCGCCATTTTCCCACACCCTCTTGGTCAGTCTGGACATAGCAGCGGATGCCTTTCCCATGCGCTTGTTGATTTCTGCATCGAGAGACAGGCTACTGGTGGTAGTTGAGCCTCGGTAGGTGAACTGTTGAACCACTTCCAGAGCGTGGTCACTGATATTGATGGATGGAGCATTTCTGACGTCCTGTCCCATGATGTTCGTTTTCTTGAGGCAGATGATTAGGCCAAATTCATTGCAGGCAGCCACAATCCTGTCACAGACACTCTTCTGTGTGGGATGTTAATGCAGCATCGTCAGCAAAGAGGAGTTCCCTGATAAGGACCTTCCGTACTTTGGTCTTCGCTCTAAAACAGGCAAGGCTGAAGAACCTGCCATCTGATCTTGTGTGGAGGAAAATTCCTTCTTCTGAGGACTTGAACGCATGTGAGAGCAGCAGTGAGAAGAAGAAGAGGCACAGTGTGGCTTTCGAGCAGAGAGACCCACCATTGACATGCTGTTCTCCCTTCACCAGCTACAGTAGAAATGCCGCGAACAACATATGCCCCTCTACGTTGCTTTCATTGATCTCACCAAAGACTTTGACCTCGTCAGCAGACATGGTCTCTTCAGACTACTAGCAAAGATCGGACGTCCACCAAAGCCACTAAGTATCATCACCTCATTTCATGACAATATGAAAGGCACAATTCAGCATAGCGGTGCCTCATCAAACCCCTTTCCTATCCTGAGTGGCGTGAAACAGAGCTGTGTTCTCGCACCTACACTGTTTGGGATCTTCTTCTCACTGCTGCTCTCACATACATTTAGTTCCCTCATCTAAATCATCAATATATATTATGAATAGCTGGGGTCCTAGCACTGATCCTTGTGGTACCCCACTAGTCACTGCCTGTCATTCAGAAAAAGACCCATTTATCCCGACTCTTTGTTTCCTGTCCACCAACCAATTTTCTATCCATCGCAATACTTTACCCCCATTCCCATGCACTTTAATTTTACACGCTAATCTCTTTTGTGGGACTTTGTGGACAGCCTTCCGAAAGTCCAAATAAACCACATCCATTGGCTCCCCCTCATCAACTCTACTCGAAGAATTCTAGTAGATTTGTCAAGCATGATTTCCCTTTCGTAAATCCATGCTGACTCTGTCCAATTCTACCACTGTTCTCCAAGTGCTCTGCTATAAAATCTTTGATAATGGACTCTAGAATTTTCCCCACTACCGACATCAGGCTGACTGGTCTATAATTCCCTGCTTTCTCTCTACCTCCTTTTATTTTAAATATTGAGGTTACATTAGCTACCCTCAGGGGCTGTGAAGGTGACTACTGAGAGTCAACTACATCTCATTCTCTCTAGCCAGAGAGAAGCAGGTGGAGCAAGCGCACAGCTTTGCTAGGATTGAAGGCTTCCCCATTGAGTAGGATATTGACTGCATGCACAACACATTAGGGGCTCTCCATGTCAACTCTTCCCTATACTGGAAATGAAAGGTATTTCACTCCTTCAACATCCAACTGGTAGGTGATTATAGCCAGTGAATCATGCAGGTCAATGCCCAGTGTTCTGGCAGCAGTTATGGTATGTTCATTCTGCAGCAGTCCATTGTGCCAGCTGCATTTGAGCCGCCACAGCAAACCAAAGAATGGTACTGGATAACATGAGTTGTCCATATGGCTGATGACTCTGGTGCACAACCCATGCACATGTGTGCAATATGCGTACAGTGATAGAAAAGCAGCCATACGAAACATGGTAGAGCAGACCACTGGTGTGCTGAAACAATGCATCTACTGCCTGCACTACTCAGTAGGAGCTGGGTGTCAAGATTCGTCATGGTCAGCTGCATGATGCACAACCTCGCCATTATGAGGGGACAGCCCGTGTTACCAGCTATACGGCGAATAGCTGAGGAGCAGGAGCATGATGAGGGAGAGGAGGGAGGAAGAGGAGGAAGCGGAAGAGAGGAAGCAACCCTTTCTGGCCAGGCTGTCTATGAAGAACTGATTCAAGTGTGATACCCAATTCCCCATTCACCAACAGTCCTGCATCTACCTTCGCTCTGTCACTGACCTTTACAATGCTAAGATAAAAGCCACCACAAAGTAAACATTCCAAACCAAAGTTATGAATCAAATCATGCCATATGGAGTGGCCTAAATCATCTTGGCCAATGCTCCGACAGAGTGTTTTCATAAGGAAAGCTTTGGAGGTGTACTCATCTCTTATAGATGATCACTCACAGGACTATGACAGAGTAAAGACTGCTGTTCTCAATGCCTATGAGTTGGTATCAGAGGTTTACAGACAGAAATTTAGAAAGTTAAAAGGAAACAATGCCAGTTACATGTGGAATTAGCTAGAGAGAAGTGTCATGCTGGGCCCCCACCTGCCAAGAATAAGGCACATTAATTTTGTCATGAACATTGTTTTTAAACTGTTTCTGGAGTGAGGAAATGACTTGCTAAACAGATCAGCCGTGGCTGGAAAAGACATTTGTATATTAACAGACAGTGCTTGGAAGGACAAAGGACCATTCCCTGGCACATTCGACCCACAATGGACCTTGATCACTAGGTATTGTGTGTAAGAGAAGCATTCCAGAGACTGCTAAGGTGATACAATCCAGGACTGGTTAGAGCAGCTTGTTACATGACTAACTGGCTGTTCCAGGGTCTTTTGAACTAGCCACAGAGAGCTTGAACTGAGAAAGACTGTTTGTTTCTGGACTGAGAAGATCTCTCCTGTCTGCTCCCATCTCTTTCTCATAAGCCTCTGAATCTACTGAAGTCACATGAACCCCAAGAGAGAAAAGTCACCAACAGCGAACAAGGTTTAAGAAGCATACTGGGCCCCAATGAAACGCAAGATCTACCTACAATGAAGGACTTTACAGTGAGCTCGAAGAACGATAACAAAAGTTCTTCAGATATTGCCTCAAACTTTTCCACTTTATTTATCTTCTGCTCTTTTCTGTCTCTATTTGCATGTGTGTAATGAATATGCATATTAGTCATGTATCCGTAGGCATCAACCCAATTAGAGTTTGAGTTCAAGTTTAATAAATTTCAACTTTTCTTCTTTAAACCTAAGAAAGCCTGTTTCTGCTTGCTTCTTTGCCTTATAATTGGAAAGCAGTGAACAAGGATTCACCAAGGGGGAGCTAAAAACACAGAGTGTTTAAAATTAAACCCCGTTACGGTAAAACCAGGTGAAGGCTGAGAGGGACCCCTAGACACCTTTCTCACCTGGTCGTAACAGACAGAAAAATGGTGTTTGATAAGTGACATAAATCGATGAAGATTGTGTAAGATTTTGAGACCCTTAGGGAAGTAATCCTGATTGAAGAATTCAAGAATAGTGTTCCTTCAGGAATAAGGTCTTACCTGGAAGAACATAAAGTTGGTAAAATAAGGGATGCCACAGTAATGGCAGATGATTATGAATTGGCCGACAAAAGCAGTAGTTACAAGCCCTAGTTTGGAAACTTTCAGAGAAGTTGGAGCGATAGAAAGGTTGATAATTAAAAGAAATCTGGTGCTATTGGGAAAGAGAACAAAAGTAAAGACAGAGACACATGTCAGGTTAGTAAAAGAGAAATCAAGGAGGAAAAGTTTGATTCGAGGGGACCAACACACTCTGTGTGTCATAAGAAAGGACATATGTAGGCTGACCTGAGAAGGACAAGAATCTGGTGGAGACACCAGGTGCCTTGTTCCCCTCTCACATTTCCACTGATGCATAGAGGTGAGGGACACTGTGATGGTGTGCATCTCCGGCAGCTACTGGTTGGCCTACTGGATCTGGCTCTCCATGAGAGTCACCAATCTCTCAGTGGAGGAAGGCAGACATGCAGTCAAGGGAAACGGCAGCACTTGTAGCCTGGATGGATTCCTTCACTGGCCAAGCCAGAATGTGCATATCCTCTGGTATCTCCGCTAGATCCTCACACACCTCACACTGCGCATCCAGCATCTGCCACCTCACAGAAGACTCTGGAGGTTCGTCATCAGTCTGGGGCTCAGTATAGGCCTGGTCTCCCACAGTCCTTGGAGTATCAGAGGCCTCGACTGAAACTACCTCCGACAGTTGGTCTGGCACTTGTGCGTGCTAGTACCAGGTTGTGAACACTAATGTCTACGCATGCTTTGGCCCACTGAGGTGGTTTTATCTGAGCTTGTGATGGGTGCGGGGCAAGGATGTGTTGCTGCACCATCTGAAGTCCCCTTCTCCTCCTCAGAGGTGGTCAGATGTCTCCTGCAGATGTCACCTGACCATTGTTGGGATTCACCTGTGGGAAAAAACAGAAAGATCAGGTCTGTGTGACACTCCAGACTGAAGGACATTTTGGCCACATGTCTCTGACTTCACGATCGTCTGTTGCTCCCCATTCTGACCGTAACCTGAGGAACTCACCTTCCTTAGCAGGTGCTCCGGCCTCATCATCCATGATGGATTGGCCTCCTTGGTCACCAGCCAGTTGCAGTGCCTCTTCCTCCACAGGTGTTAGTATGCCAAAAGGGGAAACACCACCACTGGTGCATGTCCTTTCTCAGGCATTCTGGGCCTTCTTCTCCTGTGGAGACACATGAATCATTTAAATTATTGTACTAGAGAGACCACCCGCTCGGCTCTCTTGCTGTATATTGTCTCAGGAGCCAAAGTCATACAAGTGTTAGACTGGCACACGGCTATACCATTGTGCAGGTCAGATGTGTCAGGCATATGCCCCATGACAGAGCTGCAGCCATTCCCACCATCTGGAGGTCTTCCACGTTCCAACATGCACACCTGCACACCCACCCATCTGATTACGAACCAACAGAGACTGAGGTTTGCCACTCACTCTGGCAGAGCGGAGAAGGTAATTGACTCGCTTGCGGCACTGGTTCCAGGCTTACTTCCTCTGCAACCTCCATCGAGGCCTTACTGGTAAGGTGGGGAGGTCTCCCCCTTCAGTCTCGAGGGAAGAGGATCTCCCGCCTTGCTTCAGCAGCCTGGAGGGGGAGGTGCAGTTAGTCATCACTAAACCGTAGAGCCCTCCGGGTTCTTGTCTCTGCCATTGCCACAAGCAGGTTAAAGTCCTCCAAAGGTGTAGCAGTGGGATGCTTTGGAGTCCAGTCAGTCACCCGTATGCGTAGTAGCAGGTGAATAGGTACTCTGAGTGGTCTTGAGGGTTGTTATCACTGCTTCCTGACGCTCTGATATTTATATGCACAATGTGAAAATCTTTGCAATACCAGTCTCAGAGCCACTGAAGGTGCCAACAGTCCTTTAAACTGGCTGTCAACACCTTCTTCCGGCTCTTGTCCCAAACCCGCCATACCAGCCTTCCCGTCCACATGCACCTATTTTTTTCAAAGGTCTGCCAGCCAGCCACTAATTGGATGGCTAGTGCACAATCGTAGCAGATACTGATGTTAGAGCAGGAGGGCCTTTGCCACCTGCTTCCGCTTCCTGGACCACCACCCTGCCAGGCCATGTTAAACTCCGACCATAGTCTGAGCGGATGATGTTCACGTCAAGTGGTAAGTTACTCCCACGTTTGCTGATAGAGTGAATCAGGTTGCAGAGGGCTATACAAGTTTTCTGTTTAAGGGTGAAGTATCTCCACAGTCATCTGGTGAGGCAGACAAGCCAGTTATTATTCTTAGAGATACTGGGGAGGCACAGTCGCTGATGTTGGCTGGTGACATGAATTTTTTTTCCTGGTTGTTCACTGAATGTGAAGGTGCTCATTCAAAGGATAGATAGAACCAATTTATTTGTTCCTTTATATAGGGTTATTTAAAATGTGACTTGTTCACTGGTCCCATTACCATTGGTATCATTCCTAGTTTTCCCACTGAGGTGGTGGGGACGGGGAGATGGGGGGGTTGCGGGTAGAATTTCTGCTAGGAAATGACTTCGCTGGGGATAAGGTACTGGCGTCTCCAGCAGTTTCGGAAAAGCCTGTTGAAGTTACTGAAACTGAGGTTTTCAGGAAGAATTTCCTGGAATATTCCCAGATTGTGTTGTGACTAGATCCCAGGCTCATAGGGTTAAACAAGAGGAGAAGGATTCAGTTATTGTGGAGGAAAATTCAGGTGTTTGGTTGGCTGAAACGTTTTTCAAGGATTTGGTTGGAGATGTTGGTGTTAAAGGCTCCAAGATTAACAATGGTGAATTGTTTAGCAGATCCTCTTTGATTGAGGCACAACAGGCAGACACTGACTTAAGAAGCTTGTCTCAGACGGCATATTCTGAGGCAAAAGCTGAAAAGGTCTCTGAGTATTATTATGTTAAGAATTATATTTTGATGAGGAAGTGGGAGACATCCCCAGAGGCCTGATGATGAGGATTGGGTTGTAGTCCCATCAAGTTGTTCTCCCTCCTTGCTACCACAGTGAAATTTTGAGAATTGTCCATGAGATTCCAGTTGCAGGTCTTTTGGGTATTTGGAAGACACAGGTTAGGGCAATGATGCACTTTTATTGGCCAAAGTTATAGGGATGTGGTTGACTTCTGGAAGACATGTCACACATATCAGATGATTGGGAACACATGCCTTCGATTAAGCCAGCTTCATTAATGCCAATATTTGCATTTGATGAACCATTTAGTAGGGTTCTTGTGGATTACGTTGGATCCTTACCTATGACTAAGTCGGGTCATAAGTATCTCCTGACTATCATAGATTTGTCCACTCAATCTCCACAGTCAATACCCTTGAAAAAGATCACAGCAAAAGTTGGTCCAGTTTTTCACTGGGTATGGATTGCCAAAAGAAAATCCCATCTGACCAGGGGTGAAATTTCATATTAAGTATATTTCAGAAGGTCATGTGTACTTTGGAAGTGAAGCAGCTCAAGTTGTCTGCTTATCACCCACAGTCACAAGGTGATTTGGAAAGACATCACCAAACCCTAAAGAGCATGATTAAGGCCTTTTGTTTTGATTATCCCCATGATTGGCATATAGAGATATAATTTTTGTTCTTTGCAACCAGGGACACACCAAATGAGTCTACTGGTTTCAGTCCATTCAAATTCATCTATGGGCATGAAGTTTGGGGTCCTCTTAAATGCATTTAGGAGAGATTTCTGGCACAGGAGGAGGAAACTACACCCTTAGACTATGTGGGGAGTGTTATGCTCTCCCCCGCAGTAGGTTTGGAGGCAGGGAGAGCATAAAATCAGGTGGGATGTTGCAGGGTTGCGGGGGTGGGGGGGGTGGGGACCCTGCCACCTTCCTGTCTCCGCCAAAATTAAGTCTGGGGTGGGCAGGCCTGTCATCGGCCTTCCCACCCCACCGCCAAATGAGGTCCTTAAGTGGGCAATTAATGCCCAATTAAGGGCCTCATCCGGCCACCACCACATTTAGCCCAGCGGCGGGTTGGTTTGTCACTGCACAGAGAGCATGGCAAGAAAAGTTGTGTGGGTTCTCCATGCTGGCTCCAGGGCAGGGGGTGGTCCCTTATTAAAAGACACTCTCCGAGACTCCCACCCCGCGAGATCCCTCCCACCCTGACCTATCTGTGGCCTGGGTCCAGCGCTGCTCCTAAGCCTCTGATGGGTACTCTACCGGCAGCAACCGCTGCCTCCGCGCTCAGCTTCTGATTGGCCAGTAGCTCTCAGAGGGTGGGAACTCTGTCATCAGGGTTCTTGTTTTGTGGAAGGGCTGCCACTGTCCAGTTAAGTGCCTAATTGATATTTGATTCAGTGGGCCTCCCACAGAAGGGCCAATACGCGGTTCCCGATTGCTCGTCTGCCAGAGATCGAGATCCGTGTCACCTGGATAAACTCCTGGCCTGAGTGTCCCAGATTGAGCCTCCTGGGGTGAAGTTGGCAAACACAGAAGTGTCAGAGGGTTTGGATGAGGTGCTACACCATTTACCTAAACACCAGAGGAAAGTTATAGCTGACCTATTGAGGGAATATAAGCCTGTATGCACAGATAAACCTGGTCAATACTTCTCTGTCAATTTATGAGGTTGCTCTTAGGGAAACTAAACCAATTAAACAAAGCCCATATAGACTCAATCCCAGCAAGTTGGCTAAAGTCAGTGAGGAGGTTCAATACTTGTTAAGTAATGATATAATTGAACCTAGTCAAAGTAGTTGGAGTTCTTCTGTTGTTTTAGTACCAAAACCAGATGGTTCTCAAAAATTCTATATGGATTACCGAAAGATTAATGCATTGACTAAGACGGATTCCTGTGTGATCCCTAGGCTTGAGAATTGTATTGATAGTGTGGGCTACTCGACCTTTGTTAGTAAGACTGATTTACTTAAAGGATACTGGCCAGTCCCCTTATTTGACCAAGCCAAAGAAACATCTGCTTTTGTGACACTAGATGCTCTATTCCAGTGTAAAGTCATGCTATTTGACATGAAAACTGCACCAGCCACATTTCAACAATTGACCAATCAGATATTTACTGAATTGAGTAATTGTGTTGTGTACATCGATGACCTTTTGGTGTACAGCGATACGTGGAGTGATCATGTCCAACATTTAAGAGCTCTATTTGACAGGCTGGCCATGGTTAACCTTGTCATAAACCTGGCAAAGATCAAGTTTTCCAGGACCAAAGTTACTTATTGAGGACATATCATGGGTCAAGGTCAAGTTTTACCGTGAGAAGCCAAGATTCAGGAGATAATAGATCCTGTACCCAAGACAAGGAAAGAAGTGTTACGATTTCTGAGTATGTGTAGGCTCTACAGGAAATGTGTCCCTAATTTTAGTATAGTAGTCACCCCATTGACTAATCTATTAAAGAAGAGCATGATGTTCGAATGGTCAGAGTCATGCCAAACAGCAATGAGAAGTTCAAGGCCATTTTAATAAAAGCACAGTTCTCATGACCCCAGACTATAATAAACCATTCAAAGTGGCTATCAATGCCAGTGATGTAGGGATAGGAGCAGTACTGCTCCAAGATGATGATGCTGGTATGGAACGATCTGTTAACTACTTCTCTAGGAAGCTCAATAACCATAAAACAAAGTATTCAACCATAGAGAAAGAAGCTTTAAGTCTTGTACTGACTTTACAACAGTTTGAGGTATATGTAACCAATAATCAGGAAGAAATATTGATTTATGTGGATCACAATCCACTTGTGCTTCTAGAAAAGTTCAGGAGAAAGAACCTGAGATTGTTTCACTGGAGCTTAATATTACAACCATTTACAGTGAAAATTGTACATGTTGCAGGGAAAAGCAATGTAATTGTTGATGCTCTGTCCAGAGTTTAAGAGAAGGTGTAAGAGTGAAGGACAGTTCTGAAATGTGAAAATATTACTTGTACATTATACAATAAGCTATTTGTTAAAAATGTTTGATATTAAGAATTTTTTGTTGAACTGTTTAAGAAAAAAAAAAACACACTACAATAAGGTCTTTTTTCCAGAGGGGAGGTGTTATGGATTTTTTGTGTGTAACTAAGTTCTATACAGCTTGCGTTGGTGTTTTTGAGACAGTCTCTGATTTGAGGTTGGGGGGCTTCCAGGTTTCGGAAGTCAAACCCAGTTAGACAGGTTGAGAACAAAGAACGTTTTTTTTTACCAGAAGCATGTGATTGGGGGTTTAGGTTTCAGTTTCACAAGAAGATAAATAAAACGCTAGGAAGTGGTTGTTTAAAGAGACAGCAAAATCTGCAGAGCTGGGTGTTGTTTTAAAGGTTTTCTAGAGCTGCTAAACTGAACCAGTTTTCTGGGAGCTAACCTTTGGAAAATAAAAGATGTTATTGTTGTTTCCAGTGCCTTAAAGAGTTTCATAAGGCAGGACCAATGAAGCTACACCACCAGGACTGTTCTGAGCAAAACCACGGAAGGTCCAGAAGGGTGCACAGTTTTGGTGGAGACGTTATCGGGTTTGGACTGCCATCGAGTAGAAGCGGCATTTGCATCTTGGGGAGACAGGATCTGGAGTACTACTTGAAACATTCGAAGACCTGAAAGACTGTTCGTCACCATTTTTCTAAAAGGATTGTCAAAGGACTTGTGAGATTTATCCTTCTTGCATCTGATAGTTAACATGTAACCTTTAAGATATATATCAACTGTGATTTAACCTTTTTAGTTCATGTTTAATTTATGTTGGTTTTGGTTTGAGTGTTGAAGTAAAATTTATTAAAGTGAAATCTTGTCCGTTTGGTTTTTGTTGCCTAAGTTGTGGCCAGTCGGTGGGTTTGACTCTTTTTGTTTGTTTGTGGTTTCCATGAGGATCATAATACTTGGTGCCTGTCCTAGTGTTCCTAAACAGTGCTACCCCTGTGGCTGCAGTATAGCTAGTGAAAGGCTACTGACTTTCAGTGGAGGAGACTGCAGATGGCCTTGGCTGTCGACCTTGAGCAGCTCTGGGCCTAGAAGGCCTGGGTGCGTACTGTACCATGACTGGCAGAAGTTTGGGCTGGCTGCCTGACAGTCAACTCAACAGCAAGGGCGCTAGTGAAGTGACAGGGGTTGGAGGAAGAATGCTGCCTTCCTGAGAGAGGACAGCAGGTTTGTGCTCCATGGAACTTCTGCCACCCCCTCAGGCCATTTCCTCAGCAATCATCTTAATCTGTTGGAGGACAGATTTCCGGACTGCTGTGATACCCTGAAAGCCTTTTGCACACTACAGTCCACAGCTATGATGACAACCATCTGATGCTCCACTGCAACACAAGTACGTTGGGTGGTTGCTGCTTGTCCTGCAATGGAAGCTGTGACAACAGCCATCAGATACCATATCATGATTGGGTCCACAAGTCTATGAATCGAGTTAGCTACCACTTCCGTGCTGGAAAGGATGGGCTCCAAGTACTGTGCAAAGCCCTGTGCCAAGATGGTGTTGGACTCCTCCATGTTGCTTGATATTGTCTGCAGGCCTAATAGCAGACTTCCCAATGCATCAAGCATTTCATTGGGCATACCCATCAACATTCTTTTGCAGTCTACCCCATCCATGTCCTCATCTGGGTCCTCTATGTGTGATCTCAACCTCCAGCTAGTACCTGTGCTATCCTTGCCTCTGCCCTGGCTACAGGAAACTCATGTCTGGTATCTCACCATGTGCAGATACCGCCTTTATGCCATCTTCTAAATTATGCACAGTGCCTGTATCTGAGCTGGTGGCTGTGTGTTTGAAATCAAGTAATGGTGCATGTTCATCATTTGAGTCTTCTTGGTGTTCTTCCATTGCCTGGATAGGTTGCCTCTCTTGGCTGTCTGAAAGAAAAAAGGCACAAGGGTAAGGTTGCGGTGCGGGTAGTGGAGGAATGTAGGAGGGTACATACTTACACCATCTGCAGCTTGTAAATCAGAAGAGAGTGTAGGATGAGGGTGAGGGGGGAATGTGATAAGCAGGGTTTGGTATTACCATCATCTTCAATGTTTCAGCTTCAACAATGGCCACAGACTCAGCAATGGGCCCAATAATGGTCAGCATGGTCTCCTCCATGAGGGTTGGGACATGCAGACACACCAGTCTCCCTCCAGTTAGCGCCTGCTGTCTCTAGTTTTGTGCCATCTTGTCCTGCAAGAGAGAAGGAAGTGTGCCATTGAGTAGGGTGCTAACTGTTTGGGTGATGTGACTTTCTTGGTAGAATAGCTGGTCGAGTGTGCAAGCTGTGAAATGTCAGTGCGAGGCTTGCAGCAGGGTTAAGTGTGTGAGGGTGTGGTGGGCCATTTGAATGTCAGGTACAAGTTCTAATTTATAGGTGAGTGATGGGGGTGTGGTGAATTGAGCAGTGCCTGAGGCTGGTGCTGCAGTTGATAAGATATGAAACTTGAAGATGCATTCACTGACCTTGACCACTTGTTGAACTTCTTGCTGCACTGCATCCAGGTCCTCAGGGCTTGACTCCTGGATTGATCTCCATGACTATCTGCTCCTACTGTCTTTTTAGCATGAGTCTGGAAGGTGTCCAGTCCCCACTGTGGATAAAGGACATTTCTCCTACTTTCCACCACCCCTACCAAGGCCTTCAGTGCAGTGTCCAAAAACCTTTGAGCTTGCTTTCTCCCATGTTTTATTCGATGCATTATTCAATTTTTCCCTGGTCAGATTCACTTTGTGCGCGACTGCCAGCACCTGCTCAAGCCATATTGCACTTCCATTTTTTAAGGTGCAGGCTTGCTTTAAGTCTTTCTAGCCACTCACGATATTGGCCCCCTGCTGATGTATACAGCAAATCAAGAGCACAGTTAGTGCTGGCTGGGCACTGAAATAATCAAGCAGCACAAAGTTGGCGAGCTGCCTTCATTGAAATCAACACACGAGGGTTAATTGCGCAGTACGATCCTTGCACCCTATTTCGGGGACTATCAAATTTAGTCCCAATGTGTCTTGAAGAGAGTGGCCCTTTAAGTGTGCAGTGCTAACTCTTCAAAATCTCAATCAATGGACTATTATTGATATTCTATCAACTATTGCATTGTTCTAACATTTTCATTTATGGGGTAAAATTAGGTTAAAATGAAGTAAGTGAATGAGCTATTTGATTCCAATTACTTTCTAGTTATTTTAATTATTTATCCAATAACATTATTTATTTTATTGAACATTATGGGGTCATTACTCAAATGCCAAATGTGTCAGCTTTCACACATTGAGTTTAATTCCATGTATTTCTCTTCTGGATACAATCTCCCTCGGCACAAAAATGCACAATCTTTTAATTTTAACATAACCTGCAATCTCTTTGCATGTTAATACAACAGCACACAGCTGCAACAACAGATACTGGCTGCTGGCTATGTTTTATTGAAGCAATTGCCAGTTTATTTTAAAATCCAAGCTTATCTTACTTAGATGTACTGCACACATTTGTTTGGGCAGAAGATAAGTCAAACTAATGACGTGTCTACTGCACTGATAGACGTTTCTGGAACTGGCTATTGAAAGTCAAACTTGACCTCATTTGTTTTCACTTGAGGATATTGAATGGTTGGCTGTGTGTTACAAACACAGGACACTGATATTTTTCAATGGTTTATTATATACAGAGGCTCTGCCGTCAAGCATAAACCATAGTTTACAACAGCTCACCTACTGCTTTTTCATGTAATGCTTTTTATTTAAACTTCCACAAGTGTAGCTAACTATGTGACATGAGTTACACGGCCAAAAGTTTCTCAAAGGAATGAAAAAGCATATTATACAGGAGGATATTAAGCATTCTGCTCATAGAATTGCTTCATACATATAGGTGCGCTTGAATGATCTTTGTCCGATAGTGGTGAATAAAACATGAAAGCCCCCAAAAAACATTGTCCATTTCAGTGAGTGAACTGGACTTTAAAACATAAAAGTCTTCCCTCACAAACAGAAGATTCAAATATTAATTAGGCTAAAAAAAACACAACATAATGCAGAGTTATTACCTTAATTTTACCTATTAGGCAAGCCTTGTAAAAAAAGGTTCAGGCACATGTGGGAGGCGGTGGCGTACTGGTATTGTCACTGGACTAGTAACCCAGAAACCCAGGTATTGTTCTGGGGACATGGGTTCGAATCCCACCATGGCAGAAGGTGGAATTTGAGTTCAATTAATAAATCTGGAATTTAAAGCTAGTCTAATGATGGCCATGAAACCATTGTCGATTGTTGTAAAAACCCATCTGGTTCACGAATGTCCTTCAGGGAAGAAAATCTGCTGTCCTTACCTGGTCTGGATGACATGTGACTCCAGATCCACAGCAATGTGGTTAACTTTTACATGCCCTCAAAATGGCCTAGCAAGCCACTCAGTTCAAGGGCAATTAATGCTGGCCTGGCCTGCGACTCCCACATCCCATGAATGAATTAAAACGAAACCTTCCTCCACCAATTCACTAAGATTACACTGAGAAAGGTTGCATGTTAGTTTGGAAGTTGTCCCTGAAATACTTCAATGAAATTGTTTCAACATAGCATCGGAAGTAAATGACACACTCACTAAGTCTTAGAAATTACAGGGTGAAATTCAACATTATGATGCAATCTCTTCAACTGGGACTATCTTCTGCAATCCACTTCCTTTGTTCTAATCCTTCTCTTGCTGTTTATAGAGGAATTTCCACTGATTACAGGGAGGTGGTCTGTCAGTTTCAAGGCTCTGGAGCATCTGACAAATATCATGTTGCATAAGTTACTCTCCATAGCAACCAGAATGGCCATAAAGCACCTATGTTGGCAAACAAAAAGCTGTTGTTTAAAACCTACAATGCAGCAGTCACACAAATTATCAATAGATAATCCAGCTGGGCCCAGTTGATAATCATTCCAATTATAACAATATTTATGATATGCCAGCAACATCATTGTTAAATTCAAAGATATTTCTGGCATCCATAAATCATTCGCTTCCAGTAAGAGTGCTTTTGGCAATTGGCACACAAAAAGAAGTAATCTCCTAAACACCCTAGCAACAGCATCTAAGATAATGTACAAATACCTAGTACCACTGATTTGGATGGTTATGAAAAGAGTTTCAAGGTCTTTGAAGGTTTCAGGAGACAGCCACTACCATCCTTTGCATCAGCCACATGCACTCCATAGCTGTATCACTCCTCAAGGTTCCTCATGAAGTAGGATGATCATTTTAAAACAACTAGAACAAGAAACCTTAATGGGTTTCAAGAAAGAACTAGTTATGTTCTTGTTAACAAATGGGATTCTGGGTTATTAGAAATACAGCAAGGAAATAGTATGGATAGATGGTTGAAATGGACTGAAGGTCCTTTCCTGCCTGAAACCGTTCCTATGTTATTACGATGGCACAAGCTGTAAGCATTGGTTCTGAAGGACAACAAGGGGTTAACTCTTTGTTTGAAATTCTGCTGAAGTTAGAGGGGTTCAGTGGAAACTGTTACGAGGATGTTTTTGTATTAAAACTTAGGGTTCTGTGTTTTTAAAAAGTGAGAAAGGATTTCAGTGGACATTGAGACACCTGCAAATAGTTGAACTTTATGGATGTTTTGAAACGAAGTTCAACAAAAGCTGAACTGGTAAACAAGGACTGGAATGCAGGTAATTTCAAGGAAACCAGTAGGGGGTGCCCTCAGAGCTACCTTCTGTTATGACAGGAAAGAATAGGCATGTGACTTGTTTATGGAAGGTTTTGGTTTCAGTTTTGAACTTTAAAAGCCAGTGGGTTTGGACAAAAAGCAGGCATTTGAAATTTGATTTTTACCTTCCTGGAGATCAGAAGAAGATGCAGAAAAATGATTACCTCTCTGTAAAGGAATCCTACATCTCTTGAGAAGAAACCCTGTATTTCAAATGTGCCTCCTGTCTCTGAAGAATCCCTGTATACTGTTGCCTCCTGGGTTTAAGAAATCCTAAATATTGGAAGAAACCTTTTACTGCTATAGTGCTGCTGGAAGACCTAAGAAGATCCTTGTTGCTGCACACCTGATGGAAGACCTTATGTGAAGCCTTGTATTATTGAAGTTCTTTCATCCCATCACAGACTATTCATCAATCTCACCTGGAAAGACTTTGAGTTGCATCCAACTATTCAACTTTGGGACACCTCACCAAACCAAAGATCTTCCTTCCAGATCATGCCAGACTAAGTTTTTTTTATTATTATTCCTTTCATTCCTATGAAACAGCTAAAAACCAAAATCCCTTTTTTTCTGTTAACCGGTTTTTGGATGTATGTGCGTCTGCATGAGGGCTAGGAAAAATAAGGAACTTTAATATCTCACTTCATATATAGATTCACTTCATTATTGGTTAAGACATGGTTTCATAATAAACAGTTAATTTTGTTGTTGATTAAAGAAACCTGGATGATGAGCTTTATTCTGGATATCAAATTGGCTGTTTCAGTAAGTGAAAAAATTTATTGATACGCTATGACCCGTGGAGAGGTGAGACTGAATTAACAGTACACTCCTCCCACCTCGGTCGGAACAAAGCAGACAGTCACATAGCCGAGTCAAAAACCAAGGGCGCAATAAGCATATATGTCTTGAAACCACAATAGAAGAAGGGATTAGCGCCTGATAACCTTAAGAACCAAACAATGAAAGGAGTTGGGCTCAAGTACTGTGTAAATCCTAGGATTGAAGAGGTGTGAAAGATTGGCCTTCCTGAAATCATTTATCAGCAGGAAATAGGTGATTGTGTCTTTCACAGAAGACCTTTTTTTCTTAAAAAAGTACATCAAGAATGAGGACATAAATTGCCAATCAGAACTAAAAGTTTGGAGCATTGTCAAATTTGGAGACTAGATGGCCCAGCCATCTATGTTACTGGGTATGTTACTGTTCCTGCAGGCAGTCAAGGAAGACAGAAGACGGTGGGGCTTGGTCAGCTCCACCAAGGGACCTACGAATACCATCGGCAGACCAACCAAGGGGTGATTGTAAGTATTAAGTTAGGAAATTAAGTTGAGAAATTAAATTAGGAATAGGAAGCTTAACCTATGTTTAGCCTCTAACAGGTCAGGGTCCTGGGCCACGTAACTGTAGTTGCAACTGTAACATGTGATTGCTGATGTAACCCTTCTCTAAAGATTGTGGATAATTCAATTAAGTAATTGTAAGTCTCACTGGTTAGTCTGTTCAAGTCATACATCTATAATTCTGGTGTCATGAACTCAAATGTAGGGGTGGGGGGGTGGTCTTCGAGTGAGGAAGAAAATCCCCTACGGTTTCAGCAATACTTGTCAAAAACAATAACCTAGAAATTCAATGGCACTGCACCCTTTTTTCAGGTGCCTCAGCCTCCAATATAGCGTGCAAGAAGCACACGCTCTTTATAATCTGGAAGTACATCATCCACCATATTGGTATCGACAAAAAGGTAGGCATCCAGTGCCTGCATCTGAAAGAGGTGCTAAATCCTTTGCCTATGCAAATAAATGATTTGGGGATGCATTTTACAAATAATTCGTGACATGACATGTGATCAGTGTAGCATGTTTGGGAGAAAAAAGGTAACTTTGGACTCATAGTTCCCAAAGCTCTCCACCACTTGGGGTTTTCCTCATGTCATTTCTGGGCTGTTGTACACTAATTGATAGAGATTGATTGCTATGATTAGTCAATAACTCCATTATCATTGTATCATGCAACTGACAGGATGGTGGAAGACAGAATTTGTCTTTTTCATCTAGCAATTCCTATGTTCCTAAGGGGACCAAATGCCTGTTTGAGGTTCCCTCTGCAGTATTTACTTGCCCTGAGACAGCTAGCACCAGCTTAAAAGGACCACTGCAGACCACTACCAAAAAGGTAAGTTTGTTTAAAAAGTACTTTCCATTTCCTGCGCCCTCATTTTTTGAGGGCAAACAATTTTTCCCCAGCTTCTTTTGCATGAAAGGAAATATATTACTGCTGATGTAGAATTTTATTTGTTGCTGGCATGCAAGTATAAACTGAGTCCATGTTGGATTATTGTCCAATTAATCATTTGTAGCAGCATTTGGATTCTTTTAGGTTGAAAAATCTAAGCAAACCATCTGGTGATGTCATTGTGGGAATATTACTTGTACCTTCAGGAGTCGCAAGAGTGTTCAGATATAAAATACATGTGGAGTATTTGCATATTTAGAACTGATATTTTTAAAATCTCAGAGGGTGGGGGAGGAGGAGCGGAAAGTTCCAAAATGCATCAAAATCATTATCCACTTAGAATTCAGAATTCCGGTCAGTAACAATAACTGTTCTCTGATCAAATGCTGAAAATTGCTCAGTAATGTTTGGATTCGATATAATGGGCTGGATTTGACAGACCCCACCGATGTCAGGGACCATGGTTGGGGGGGGGTTGAAAATGTCTCTGGCAGAGGCCTGCCACAGGCCTCAACACCAGGAAGGCCCAGGCTGATATTGCCGATGAATTAAGAACTTAACTTCTCCCGCCATCATTTCCGCTCCGATATCAGTGCCGGTGGGTAGCATTCCCGTGCTTTTGGATTTCTGTCTGGAGATCCGAGGCCTAACACTGGTTGGGAGGGGGGACCAGGTAAGTTTCTCAGTGCTGGAGTTGGGGGAGCAGCGTCAGAGTAATTTGAACAGTGTAGGGGATGGTGGGAAGGGGTAACGATTAAAGTTTGTGAACTTTGGGTGGGGGAAGGTCAGGTGCACCAAGTAAGTGTTTTGGGGAGGCGGGGGAAGAGGGCAGGTACTTAATTCTATGGTTACTGGGGGAGGTGGGAGTGCGTCAGGATCAACTTATTTAATTTTTTACAATAAATGTCACTTTAAATTTTATATGGCAATGTAGGGCTCGAAGCCCTTTAAAAATGTTGTCAGCTCCTGCGCAGTGGCGCCTGACACCATTGTCAGGGACAGACAGCCGACCCCCTCCACCGTCATCGGGGTGGAGTGGGGGGGCGGGGGGGTGCGGTCTTCCCAGGCCATTTAAATGAACTGACACAATGAATAGTGGCAACGAGCTTTTAAAATCCAGCCTAATATCTCTTTTGTAGTTTTTTTCTTAACCAGTGATGATGAATAAGAGCAGAGTATCATAAATCATCTTGGAATAATTATAAAGTACTTCAAAATAGATAACTAAAACACAGAACAACAGAAAAAAATGAGTATCATTTCTCAAAGGAATTGTCAGATTTTTGCCCCACAGGAAATAATTTTGACAAGTTGGTAATATACAGCATAGTAAAAGAGGACAAGGATAACAATCCTTTCTAATAAGGGGAGGAGTGAATCCAATGATAGTTGGATCTTGCCTTTGTAATGACAGTCAATGTGCTTTAAAGGTAATTCATTGTGTCATGAGTTTTCGGACATTTTGACAGGATAAAGCAAGTGTCTTGATAATTCTTTACTTTTATTATATGACTAGCCTTTGTTGCTCAGGAATGATCACTATAACTGACCGGAACGAACATTACCGCAATGAGGTGTTTCTGAGTGATGTTGACAGCTAAGTTGAATCCTAATAACTACATAACCAATTTGACCAGAAAGTATATCCTCCAAAATATTTTCAAACAATTGCTAATTTATAACATTTGTATTTATATTTATTTAATCACTCATGCTGTAGCTAAATCTGAGTCAAAATCCTTACTTACAGAAAATATAACTTCTATAAATGTCAGTGAAATGTTACTGATATGAATTGGACTGAAAGTGTTTAATGTGTTAAGCTATAAAAAGATGAACAATTGTGAAATGTGTTACACATGGGGCAGGATTATACATCAATCTCATGACTAAACTTCAAATTCTTTTTCATGAGAAAAATGAGTAGCAATCTAATCCATTGTAATTTTATACTTTCATAATTATTACGCTGCAGTCCAAGAGCAGACAGCATGAAGTTGGCGTCCTGTCTGCATTGCAATCAATGGGTGCGGGTTAATTGCGAACCTCTTACCCATTTTCAGGGGCTATTCAATTTAGACCCCTAAGAGAGTATAATGAAATAGAAAAAGAATGCTTATGTTAAATATCAGGCTCATAATATAGTAGAGAGCAAAGCTGAATACAGAACGTACAGAGGAAAACTGAAAAAGGAAAGAAGAGTGGCAAGAGTGTGTTTGAGAATAGATCAGCAGGTTAAAAAAAAAGGGAACCTGAAATTGTTGCCAATCTGGCCACCATACTTTAGAAAGGATGTCAAGAACTTGGAGAGGGTGCAGAGGAGATTTGCTAGAATGGTACTAGGGATGCAGGACTTCAGTTACAAGGCGATACTAGAGAAGCTGGTGTTGATCTCCATAGAGCAGAGAAGGTTAAGGAGAGAATTAATAGAGGTGCTCAAAATTATGATGAGTTTTGATAAAATAAATAGCAGAAATTGTTTCCAGTGGCAGAAGGGTCAGTAACAGAGGACACAATTTACGTAATTGGCCAAAGAACCAGAGGCAAGATGAGGAGTTTATTTTTAACCTTCTTATGTTCTTATACCAGTTCTTATGATCTGGAATCCATTACCTGAAAAGGTGGTGGAAGCAGATTCAATAATAATTTTCAAAAAGGAATAGAATAATTACTTGACGGGAAAAACATTGCAGGTCAGAGGGAAACAGCAGGGGAGTGAACTAATTGGATAGCTTTTTCAGGGCAGAATCTTCTGCTCTTAGGATACGAGTGTGAGTCGAGCTCATTTCTGGGTCCCGACCCCGCATTGACTGACAAGGCGCCCGCCTGGGATATCATCCCAGACGTAGCCAATTAAGAGTCTGCCTCCAGTTCTGCCATCTAATTAAGGACAATGGGCAGGTCCCTGAGGCTGCAGGTCCAATCAGAGAGCCTACAGCTTTGGAAAGATGGCAGCTGCACCATCAGAGGTGAGCGCTGCCACTGTTAGAGGGTGAACATGAGGGCGTCTCTGGGGAAACCCCTCCTCAGGATGACTACTAGCCACAGCTGTGGTCCACTGATGGTCGCAGCTCCTGTGGGCGGGTGATTCTAGGAGGCCTCACAGGGACCCCCAGGCCAACCGCCGGCAAGTTGCTTTCAAGCACCTGCCGGGTTTGGCTCAGTGGGGTGTCCATCCACAGCCAGGAAGATCCCAGTGGCATGCTAAATCAGCCCACAAGTGGGCCGTTAACTATGCAGATTGGCTACCTGCTGTTGCCAGGTGGGCAGCCCTGCCGGTGATGACCCACCTCTGGGAAGATTGCCCAGAGGCGGGACTGCGTCAGACCGCTGAGCTGACGCCAATTTCTGAGAAATTCCTCCTGGGTCCCGCCTTCAAGCCCACCCACACAGGACCGGGAAGATTCCGCCCTCAAAGAGCTGACACTGACACAATGGCCAAAGGCCTCTTCGTGGGCTGTATTTTTCTATGCTTCTATGATTCTATGCTGTGCTTCAATTTCATTTGAAATTGGTCATTCAGAATTGAAATACTGTTTTGGGTCAGGATCTTTATGGATAATGCAGCTACAAAAGCCCCAAGCGCATTCCTCAAATTCTCTGGATGTAAGTTGGATGCCATTGTCATATATTAACCTTTCAGGAATCCCTTGCTCAGTGAACAGAACTTGTACTGCTGAGATTATTGTCGTGGCTCTCAAGTCTTTCATCTTCCGGATGAAAGGAAATTTTGAGTAGTAGTCTGCGACTATGAGATACCATTCTTGATTTTGTGTGAATAAATCGACTCCTACAGTATGCCAAGGTCTGGGTGGTACTTCAGTAGCTATCATCTCCTCTTTCTGTTGTAAGTTTCAGTACTTCTGGCATACATTACATGTAGACACCATATTTTCGATATCTTCGTATATGCCTATCCAGTACACAGCTGATCTGGCTCTGAGCTTACACTTCTCCATTCCCATATGACCTTCGTGTATCTGTTGGAGAAGTTCTTCCTGCATTGTTTTGGGTATGATTATTCTGGATCCGGCCAGCAGAACACCATCTCCTAGTGACATGTCATCTCTGATAGACCAGTACTGCCGTATTGCTGGCTGTGTGTGCTGTATACTATCAGGCCATCCCTGGATCACTTGCTGAGGTAGCATCTGTAACTCCTTGTCTTTGCTGGTCTCATCTCTAATTTGACTTAGTTTCAGTGCTGTTACATTCACTAGTGATAAATCTTTATGCCTAGATCGTCTTTGCTTCTTATCGGAGGGCGCTTTACAACGGGTGTACTATCTTCAACCCTCAGTGTCGCCTCCTTCACCTCATGGTTTACTGAGATAATCTGCAGCTCTTCACAACTGCTCAACCCCAGGATAGCTGGACCATCTGTTTCTGTGACGTAGAACATACAGTTAGCATCTTTTCCTTTGTGTGTCCCTCTGATATGGGTTGTTCCTAGCTGTCGAATCTCCAATTCATGATAGGCTGTAGCAATGCATTCATTCCTATCCCGGCTGACATTTCGGTTTTTTTTGCACGAGTCACTCAGTTTTTCTTTCTCTCTCTCTCTGGCACTAATCTGATGCTTTTAAAAATGTTGTAAGTTTACTCACAGACACTCACTGCCACCATATTTCATTTTTATGTTGTTTCTGGTTCCAAGATGTTGGAAAGAATCACACCTTAATCTTGGAAAAGGCTGGAGTCAGTCTAGTTTATTTCAGCACCATGCTTTGTACTGTGCAACCTGATTCTTGTGTTACATATAACATGACTCCCCAGTGCAGCCATTCTGACTGGAACACTTAAACATAACAGCTCGTTCATAGCTAATTAGTTCCTAACACTTTACAGATAGTATAACAATATATACATATATAACAGCACATGAGATTGTGGTGGCTCTTTGGCATGCGGCCCGCATCTTTACAGCTCTCCACCAACTTCGGTAGCGGGCTCTTAAAATCCAGCCCATTGTGTGTGAATCTGCATTTATCTATCACAGTATAAATTCCATACAGGATAAAATGTAAGTTGATATCTGTTTGGAACCATTTTCAGAATGTCTTCCCATTCACAGAGTTACAAACTCTTCATATTTTTGTATGAAGTGTAGACATAGTGAGCGGTGTATAAACTATTACTTGTACTGCAGGTCATTTCAGTGTAGTCTATAATCTTTCTGCAGTCATGAACACAAACGGCGCAATAAAAGTCTGAGATGAAGGTATAAGATCACTATAAAATTAAGCAATACAGATGTCATTATCTGCATCACTGATTGCATGACTATAAAAATTAAAGTATACTTAAAATGCAGCACTGTCTTTCAAAAAAAATGACAAAAATCTTGAAGATGGAATTTTGCAGATTAGGCTATTCCTACTCATACATAACCATTCAAGCAATGCTTTTAAAAAGATATAAAAACAAGAAATGCTGGAACCACTCAGCAGGTCTGGCAGCATCTGTGAAAAGAGAAGCAGAGTTAACGTTTCGGGTCAGATGCTGCCAGACCAGCTGAGTGGTTCCAGCATTTCTTGTTTTTATTTCAGATTTCCAGCATCCGCAGTATTTTGCTTTTCTTTTAAAAAGATACACAGACTACAAGCCCTTTGATCAATTTGCTGCTGTAATAATCCAGTTGTCAACAGATTGATAATACTGACTTTATTTCAATCACCATTATTACATTAATAACATCCCTTCTTTGTTTGACAGAAACTAAAATTCAGTTGTATGCTGACTAACTTCATATTGCAGCGTAGAGTTCTAGTTGAATTTTATTTAAATTATTGAGAAGCCGTTGTTTCTCAAGAATTTTGCTAAAGTCTTAAATAAACTGTGTACGGAATAAGATAGGTAGGAAAAGAATTAAGGGCAACATTCCAGCAAGAAACCAAATTATATCACAAACTATATTAACAGATAATAGAACTTATTTCATTTCATTGGTTAATGGTCTGCATTTTATTTAATGAAATTAAGAGTTATTAGGATAACTACAGACAAAATTTGATCATGGAATATGAGCTCCTGGGACCATGGTAATGTTATATTAAATCAAAGAATCCTAGTCTCGTGTTTTCCTTTATTAAATCTGGGGGACACAAAGGATCTTTGAAAAAGATTTCCTTAGAAAATTAAATGAGTTGTGTACAGTTCATGTCACACTTGATCTATGGAGGAAAAAGATTGATAAGCCGAATGCCCTTTTCTTGTTTAGTACTTGCTCATATTCTCAGTTCAGTCGTGTACCATGTTCGTAGCTTGCAGTTTACTGATCAAAGTGGTGCTTCATAGACTGGAAACACTAATGGTCTGTAAAGTCTCTACATGGGAGCCAGCGCATTAAGGATTCCACAAGAGATAATTTGATTCTTGACTTGACAATGCCAAGTGACCCAGAGAATGGAAATAATGACTAGGCAATATAAGCTGTAATCTGATTACATTTGACATTATACCACAAACCTCACAATCAGTTTACAATATTAGAAAGACAAACTTACAGGCCACTAAAGTTAAGAGCTTAAACAAATTGTATCTGTAGCCCTCGAGAAAACTTAAATTGAGGACAATAGAATACACTTAAGGATATTCCATATACAACAAGGGCTAGTGGACTCAGCTTAAAGAAACATGACCCTAAATGGATTAATAAGACAGTACAAAGAAAAATAATTAAGACAAACAAACTGAATAAAGCCTTTAGAGAGAAAAGTGATGGAAATCACTGGGAGGAAAACAAAACCCTCAAATTAGATTTTTTTTTAAAAGCTGTTGAAGAGGTAAAAGAGGGAACTAGAAATAAGCATAGCTGCAGAAGTCAAGTTCAACAATCAAAGCTTTTTTAATAATGCATATGGAGTTGAAATTAAGGATGATCAAAATACTTAACATGCTGAATACTTACTTCTTGGAGGTATTCATAGATTGTAATTGAAAATAAGGAAATGGCAGACTTGCTAAATAATTACTTTATATCCATCTTCACAGTAGAGGAAGCGAATAAAGTACCAGAGATAGAAAGAAAAATGTAAACAAATCAAGGAAAGAAATTTGCTAGAACTGGTTTAAGAAGAAAAAAGGTCATGAAGAAAATAATGAGACTGAAGATATTCAGACCTCTGGGGCCTGATGGCTTCCACCCCAGGGTATTAAAAAAATACGTAAAGAAATTATAGATGCTTTATTCATGATCATTCAAATTCTCTTGTTCCCTTGAATTGGAAAATTGCCTATGTTATGTTAATCACTGTGCATGTCACTTGTGCAAGAACCAGCAGAAAGGCAAACTTCTAGCTTTATGTATGAACATTGTGATACATATCTGTCATGCCATTATTTAAGAAGGAGAGAGATATAACAATTTAAGGGTCTAATAGTCCAACATCTGCTGTGGAAACATTACTAGAATCCCTTATTAGGGAAAGAGTAGCTGAGCACTGGGACAAAAATGAACAGATCAGAAAGAGTCAGCATGGATTCGTAAAGGTTAAGTCATGTATAACTAACATAGATTTTTTTAAGGAGGTCACTAATGTGGCAGATAAGGGAGCAGATATAAATGTTATTTATGTGGACTTCCAGAAGACGTTCAATAAGGCTCCAAACAATAGACTATTAGGAAAAATGGAAGTACATGGAATTGGAGGCAACTTTTTGACATCGGGAAGGAATTGGGTAGGTGGTAGGAGACAGATGGTAGGGATAATGTGTATGTACACCAATCAGCAGAATGTGACTAGTGGTGTCTCCCAAGGATTTGTACTGGGGCCTCAGCATTTCACTGTATTTATAAATGACTGAGATGAAATAATAAAGAGCTTTATCCAAGTTTGCTGATGACACTAAGTTAGGTGGCACAATAGGTGTATAGTTTTGAGCAGGAAGTTGCAAAGGGACATTGATAGATTAAGTGTGTGGGCAAAACTGTGGTATATGGAGTTCAATATGGTTAAAAATTAGATCATTGAGTATTTTCTAGATCGTATTTTCTAAATGATAAAATTTACCATTTTTCAATTTTTGGTAACAGTCTTTTGTTTGAAGCCTCATTGAATGTCTTCTGGAAGTCCACATAAATAACACATATAGCTGCTTCCTTAAATACCATGTTACTTAATATTTAGAAAATACTCCTGATCTACCTTTGTTAGTTTCAAAATGAATGACCTCATATTTCACCACATTGAACTCTCTGTGCCACAGTTTTGCCCACTGTGAAGAAGCAGAGAGCTATTTTAAGGTCCCTGAATGGAAATCATTAAAAACTAGTGGACAGGTACAAAAGTTAATCAAACAGGCTAATGGAATGTTAGACTCCATCTCAAGGGAGCTGAAATACAAAGGGGTAGAAGTTATGCTCTAGTTGCAAAGAGTTCTGGTTAGTTCTCATATGGAGTTGTAGGTACTGCACCTCAAGAAGAATATTTTGGCCTTGGAGAGTCACCAGAATCATACTAGGGCTAAAAGGGTCAAATCATGAGGAAAGGTTGCATTGATTAGGCTTGTATGTCCTTGCATGTAGAAAATAAAGGGCTGATACAATTGAAGTGTTTAAGATGATTAAAAGCTTTGATTGGATAGAGAGTAACTAGTTTTTTTGGTGGGGGTGTCCAGAATGAAGGGGCATATCCTTAAAATTGGAGCTAAGTTAGTCAGCGGTGATGACAGGAAGCACTTCTTCGCACAAAGGGTAGTGGAAATCTGGAACTCTCCCACCAGAAAGCTGTTGAGGATAGGTCAATTGAAAGTTTCAAAACTGAGATTGATAAATTCTTGTCAGGCAATGATTTTAAGGGAAGATAAACCCAAGGCTGTTAAATGGAGTTAAGATACAGATCATTCATGATCTGATTGAATGGTAAAACAGGCTCGAGGGGCTGGATGACCTATTCCTGTTCCTACGTTCCTAGGTGAGATACTAGCAGCATACCACTAGTGGAGGTTCTACAAATAAACTTAATAACTTTAAAATAAATCAGAAAGTGCTAAAAATACTGAGCAGGTCTGGCAGCATCTGTGGACAGAGTGACTTTCATGAGAACTTAATAACTTGCATAGCCATCCTTTCTTTGGGCCTCCTTATCTCGAGAGACAATGGATACGCGCCTGGAGGTGGTCAGTGGTTTGTGAAGCAGCGCCTGGAGTGGCTATAAAGGCCAATTCTGGAGTGACAGGCTCTTCCACAGGTGCTGCAGAGAAATTTGTTTGTTGGGGCTGTTGCACAGTTGGCTCTCCCCTTGCGCCTCTGTCTTTTTTCCTGCCAACTACTAAGTCTCTTCGACTCGCCACAATTTAGCCCTGTCTTTATGGCTGCCCGCCAGCTCTGGCGAATGCTGGCAACTGACTCCCACGACTTGTGATCAATGTCACACGATTTCATGTCGCGTTTGCAGACGTCTTTATAACGGAGACATGGACGGCCGGTGGGTCTGATACCAGTGGCGAGCTCGCTGTACAATGTGTCTTTGGGGATCCTGCCATCTTCCATGCGGCTCACATGGCCAAGCCATCTCAAGCGCCGCTGACTCAGTAGTGTGTATAAGCTGGGGGTGTTGGCCGCTTCAAGGACTTCTGTGTTGGAGATATAGTCCTGCCACCTGATGCCAAGTATTCTCCGAAGGCAGCGAAGATGGAATGAATTGAGACGTCGCTCTTGGCTGGCATACGTTGTCCAGGCCTCGCTGCCGTAGAGCAAGGTACTGAGGACACAGGCCTGATACACTCGGACTTTTGTGTTCCGTGTCAGTGCGCCATTTTCCCACACTCTCTTGGCCAGTCTGGACATAGCAGTGGAAGCCTTACCCATGCGCTTGTTGATTTCTGCATCTAGAGACAGGTTACTGGTGATAGTTGAGCCTAGGTAGGTGAACTCTTGAACCACTTCCAGAGCGTGGTCGCCAATATTGATGGATGGAGCATTTCTGACATCCTGCCCCATGATGTTCGTTTTCTTGAGGCTGATGGTTAGGCCAAATTCATTGCAGGCAGACGCAAACCTGTCGATGAGACTCTGCAGGCATTCTTCAGTGTGAGATGTTAAAGCAGCATCGTCAGCAAAGAGGAGTTCTCTGATGAGGACTTTCCGTACTTTGGACTTCGCTCTTAGACGGGCAAGGTTGAACAACCTGCCCCCTGATCTTGTGTGGAGGAAAATTCCTTCTTCAGAGGATTTGAACGCATGTGAAAGCAGCAGGGAGAAGAAAATCCCAAAAAGTGTGGGTGCGAGAACACAGCCCTGTTTCACACCACTCAGGATAGGAAAGGGCTCTGATGAGGAGCCACCATGTTGAATTGTGCCTTTCATATTGTCATGGAATGAGGTGATGATACTTAGTAGCTTTGGTGGACATCCGATCTTTTCTAGTAGTCTGAAGAGACCACGTCTGCTGACGAGGTCAAAGGCTTTGGTGAGATCAATGAAAGCAATGTAGAGGGGCATCTGTTGTTCACGGCATTTCTCCTGTATCTGACGAAGGGAGAACAGCATGTCAATAGTCGATCTCTCTGCACGAAAGCCACACTGTGCCTCAGGGTAGACGCGCTCGGCCAGCTTCTGGAGCCTGTTCAGAGCGACTCGAGCAAAGACTTTCCCCACTATGCTGAGCAGGGAGATTCCACGGTAGTTGTTGCAGTCACCGCGGTCACCTTTGTTTTTATAGAGGGTGATGATGTTGGCATCGCGCATGTCCTGGGGTACTGCTCCCTCGTCCCAGCACAGGCATAGCAGTTCATGTAGTGCTGAGAGTATAGCAGGCTTGGCACTCTTGATTATTTCAGGGGTAATGCTGTCCTTCCCAGGGGCTTTTCCGCTGGCTAGGGAATCAATGGCATCACTGAGTTCCGATTTGGTTGGCTGTATGTCCAGCTCATCCATGACTGGTAGAGGCTGGGCTGCATTGAGGGCAGTCTCAGTGACAGCATTCTCCCTGGAGTACAGTTCTAGGTAGTGCTCAACCCAGCGGTCCATCTGTTTGCGTTGGTCAGTGATTATGTCCCCCGATTTAGATTTGAGGGGGGTGATCTTCTTGATGGTTGGCCCAAGAGCTCTCTTCATGCCATCATACATTCCTCTGATGTTTCCGGTGTCTGAGGCCAGCTGAATATGACTGCATAGGTGTTGCCAGTAGTCGTTTGCGCAACGCCTAGCTGTTCTTTGTGCAGTACTTCTGGCTGCTTTAAGTGCTGCGGATGTTAAATCGCTGGGGGCTTTCTTGTAGTTCAAAAGTGCAATGCGCTTAGCGGCTATGACAGGTTCCAGCTCTTCATTATGAGATTGAAACCAGTCTGCATTTCTCTTCGCACTTTTGCCGTAGGTGGTCAAAGCTGACTCATAGATGGCGTCTCTGATGTGGGCCCACTTGGTCTCAGCATCCCCTGTGGGAGTGTTTTGAAGGGCTGTTACAAGTGAATTTAGAAATTTTTGTAACAGCTGTGGGTGAGAAATTCTGCTCGTGTTGATGCGCGGGTGGCCCTTCTGCTTGGAATGATGCAACTTCTTTGGTCTGAGTCTAACCTTGCTGCACACCAGGGAGTGGTCGGTGTCGCAGTCCGCACTGTGGAAGCTGCGTGTGATTTGAACACTGTTTAAAGAGGCTCGCCTTGTGACAATGAGGTCTAGCTGGTGCCAACGACGTGATCTTGGGTGCCTCCATGAAACCTGGTGACAGGGTTTAGTGTGAAAGAACGAGTTGGTGATGCAGAGGTTATGATAGGTACACAACTCAAGCAGTCTCTGTCCATTCTCATTCATCCTTCCAATGCCATAGCGCCCAAGGCAGGAGGGCCATGAGTCATGGTCGGCCCCAACCCTGGCATTAAAGTCCCCCAGCAGGAATAGGTGTTCGGTGTTGGGGATGCTGCTAATGATGTTATGGAGTTGTTCATAGAACTGGTCTTTAGCTTCAGGTGGGGAGCAGAGTGTTGGAGCATAGATGCTGAGTAGGTGTACTGGACCAGAGGTGGTGAGCAGTCGGATGGACAGTATGCGTTCCGAGCCATTTGAGGGAGGCTCTATCATTCTGAGCAAGGAGTTTCTGATGGCGAAGCCCACTCCATGCTGTCTTGGTTCTTCAGGATCCCTACCCTGCCAGAAGAAGGTGTAGTCTTGCTCTGCTAGAGAGCCACTCGCGGGGAGGCGAGTCTCCTGAAGTGCTGCAATGTCCACATTGAATCTACTGAGCTCGTTGTTTATGATGGCGGTCTTCCGAGAATCGTTGATTTGTGTAAGGTCTTCCGACAGGCCAGGACACATAGTTCTGACGTTCCAGCTTGCAAAGCGAAGGGCTGGTACCTTCTTTCCTTTTTTCGTGTTGTTTGGTGCGGTGTATCAGTCCACTTGTCGGGCAATGACCCTGAGCTCCAAGCACCCATTGAAGCAGGCAGACTGTGGCGGGACAGAACCTTATTGACCGGGGGCTGCCCGGTTTGAGGCGGGCGGTAGCTGTCCAGTGAGGTGCAATGACCTCTCCCACCGACAAAGGCAACCCGTGGCGCCCAGTTTCTACGCCAATTTATCTGGACTTATAACCCGTAACTGCTGCCTTCCGTGTTGTTTTAGTCACTGTGAGGCAACTATGGAATGACCTCTCCATGGCGCATGCCTGGGCAAATTTATGGAGGTTGAGAGTTGCCCAGTCTTCAAAACCCCCCTCTCGGCCTTTCTGGTGGGGTCCAAAGGAGTGCAGGACACGACGTTTGGCACCAGTATGGCTGCAGGAACTGCCGGAAACATGCCAAAGGTGACACATGACCGCCTACGGGGTTCCGCTCCGGATTTTCTGTTAGGGTTTACTCCCTTAGCCTTGGTCTCTCCCGAGACGCCCACAAGGCAGTGGGGTTGTTGGGGCCCCTACACAGGTGTAGGATGGTGCCGGTGGGAGGAGGGGATGCAAGGGGGAGGGGTAGAGGGAGGGGGTGGGGGGGGGGGTGCAGGGGAAGTGGGTGCGGGGTGAAGATGGTGCGAGGGGGGGCGGGCTGGGACGGGGTTGTGAGGGGGTGAGCTGAGAGGGTGGAGCAGGGAAGGGGACGGGGGTGGGGGGGGGTGGAAGGGGGGTAAAGGGGGGGGAGGGGGGGTGGAATCTGGTGCAGGTAATAAGCCATTTCCTCAGTGCCCACCATCGACGTCCGGAAAGCTTATCCACGTCCTTCGGGAGGTGAAGCATCATTTGGCAGACTTAGAGGTGATTACATTTGCTAAGGGTTTTTTTTTTTGCAGTGGTTTAAATAAAGGCATGCAGCATTGCCGACAGTGCGCTGCAGATGCTCTCCGAGCCATCTCCCGCGGGCGCTTTGAAGTTGCGGCCGGGGGGCCGTTCGTGGATGTTTTGGGTGTTCGGGGCACCTTTTCACAGGACTTCTCTCGGGTCCCGCAGCTCCTTCTTCACCTCAATGGACTTACCGCATGCCGTGGCTGCAGACACTCTGGACTGTGAAGACAGCAGGATCGGAGATTGAAGTATCGGCAGCTGTGCTCGTCAGTTTCATCCGGATCAATTTCATTGAGAAATCAAAGAGCAGGTGTGGCTGGGGGAGGGCAGTGGGCCCAGGTAACATACACTAAACTAACTGTTAACTTTTAGATAGGGCTAAAATGAACTGATTTAAAGAGCCAGGGGAATTTAAACAGTTTAAGAGGGCAGGTTGGGGGAGAAAACGTTAGGGATGGGAGCAGATGGCCATGGATAGAGTTGAACAGCAAGGGAGCTTCCTAGGGAGCTTCCAGCCAGGAGCCATCTTGAACATCTAGCCATCCTAAATAGGCTTAAAGGACTCGAAACCAATAAATCCACAGGGGCAGGCCCTATGCACCTAAGGATTCTAAGAGAGTAGGGATAAAATCTATGAAGTGCTGACAGTAGTAATTAGGAAGCTAATCAATACCTGGGAGGTCCCACTTGATTGCAAACAAATCAATATGATACTTATAAAAATTAGGACCTCAAAGGTTGTAATCTCTGGGTTTCATCCAGTGCCACGGGCTAGTGAATATATCAATAGGAGGTTAGAGCAGATGAATGCATGGTTGGGGAGATGGTGCAGGAGGGAGGGCTTTAGATTCTTGGATCACTGGGCCTGTTTCTGGCGAAAGTGGGATCTGTATAAGATAGATGGGTTGCATCTGAACCAGAACGGGACCAGCATCCTTGCTGGGAGGTTTGCTAGTGCTGTTGGGGGGGGGGCGTAAACTAATTTGGCAGGGGGATGGGATATAGAGTGGAAGAGTAGGGGGTGTTGTACAATCAAATATAAATGTGAAGCTAAGTCAGTCTGGAGGACAGAGTAAATGGAGACCTGTTAAAGCTCAGGCAAATAATGCAAGGCTGGATTGTATCTATTTTAATGCAAGGAGTCTTACTAGTAAGGCAGATGAATTGGGAGTGTTGATTAACACATGGGAATATGATATTATTGCTATCACTGAGAGATGGTTGAGGGAAGGGCAGGACTGGCAGCTTAATATCTCAGGGTATAGAATCTTCAGACGTGATAGGGGAGGGGGTAAGAGGAGGTGGCATTGCATTGTTGATTAAGGAGTCAATTACTGCAGTAAGGAGGGATGATATCCTGGAAGGTTCTTCTAATGAGGCCATATGGGTAGAACTTAAAAACAAAAAGAGGGCAATCACTTGGCTGGGAGTGTACTACAGGCCTTCAAACAGTCAGGCAGTAATAGAGGAGCAGATATGTAGGCAAATCTCAGAGAGGTGCAAAAATAATAGGGGAATAACAGTAGGGGATTTCAACTTTCACTATATTAGAGGGGATAGTCTTAGTGCAAAAAGCTTAAAGGGGGCAGAATTCTTCAAGTGCATTCAGAAGAGCCTTTTGAACCAGCATGTAGAGAGTCCTACAAGAGGAGGGGTGGTACTGGACTTAATCCTAGGGAATGAAGCTGGACAAGTGGTAGAAGTGGCAGTGGGGGAGCATTTCGGGGATACTGACCATAACTCTGTAAGATTTAAGGTTATTATGGAAAAGGACATAGAGGGACCGGAAATAAGTGTAATAAATTGGGGAAAGGCAGATTTCAATATGATAAAACAGGATCTGGCCAAAGTGAACTGGGAGCAACTTCTTATAGGAAAGTCTACATCAGACCAGTGGGAGTCATTTAGAAGGGAAATTGTGAGGGTTCAGGTGCAGCATGTTCCTGTAAAGGTGAAGAGTAGGACCAACAGGTCAAGGGAACCCTGAATGTCAGGGGATATAGAGAATTGGATAAGGGAAAAAAGGAGGCGTATGGCAGATTCAGAGTGCTGAAAACAGCAGAGGCCCTAGAGGAGTATAGAAAGTGTAGGGGAGTACCTAAAAAAGTAATTTGGAGAGCGAAGAGGGGGTATGAAAAATCACTGGAAGACAAGATAAAGGAAAATCCCAAGGCATTTTATAAGTATGTTAGGGGCAAGAGGATAACCAAGGAAAAAGTGGGGCCCATTAGGGATCATAGAGGCAATCTGTGTGTGGAACCGGAGGACATAGGGGAGGTTTTGAATGATTACTTTTCATCTGTGTTCACTATGGAGAAGGACGATGTAGGTGTAGTGATCAGGGAGGGGGATTGTGATATACTCGATCAAATTAGCATTGTAAAGGAGGAAGCGTTGGCTGTATTAGCGGGCGTAAAGGTGGATAAATCCCCAGGCCCAGATGAGATGTATCCCAGCTGCTATGTGAGGCAAGGGAGGAGATAGCAGGGGCTCTGACATAAATTATCAGATCTTCTATGGCCACAGGAGAGGTACCAGAGGATTGGAGGACAGCAAATGTGGTACCATTATTCAAGAAGGGTAGCAGGGATAAATCAGGTAATTACAGGCCAGTGAGTCTAACATCAGTGGTAGGGAAATTATTGGAAAAAATTCTGAGAGACAGGATTAGTCTCCACTTGGAGAGGCAGGGATTAATCAAGGATAGTCAGCATGGCTTTGTCAGGGGCAGATAGTGTCTAACAAATTTGATTGAATTTTTCAAGGCGGTAAGTGGATGTATGGATGAGGGTAAAGCAGTTGATGTAATCTACATGGACTTCAGCAAGGCTTTTGATAAGGTCCTGCATGGAAGATTGGTTAAGAAAGTAAAAGCCCATGGGATCCAGGGTAATTTGGCAAATTGGATTCAAAATTGGTTTAGTGGAAGGGAGCAGAGGGTGATGGTAGAGGGTTGTTTTTGTGAATGGAGGCCTGTGACCAGTGGGGTACCACAGGGATCAGTGCTGGGACCATTACTGTTTGTAGTATACATTAATGATTTAGACATGAATGTAGGAGGTATGATCAGTAAGTTCGCAGATGACACAAAAATTGGTGGTGTCGTAAATAGTGAGGAGGAAAGCCTTAGTCTACAGGACGATATAGATGGGCTGGTAAGATGGGTGGAGCAGTGGCAAATGGAGTTTAATCCTGAGAAGTGTGAGGTGATGCACTTTGGGAGGTTTAACAAGGCAATGGAATATACAATGGATGATAGGACCTTAGGGAGTGCAAAGGGTCAGAGGGACCTTGGGGTGCCTGTCCATAGATCACTGAAGGCAGCAGCACAGGTAGATAAGGTGGTTAGGAAGGCATACGGAATACTTACCTTTATTAGCCGAGGCATAGAATATAAGAGCAGGGAGGTTATGTTGGAGCTGTATAAAATGCTGGTTAGGCAATAGCTGGAGTACTGTGTACAGTTCTGGTCACTACACTATAGGAAGGATATGATTGCAATGGAGAGGGTACAGAGGAGATTCACCAGGATGTTGCCTGGCCTGGAGCATTTCAGTTATGAAGACAGACTGGGTAGGCTGGGATTATTTTCCTTGGAGCGGAGAAGGCTGAGGGGGGACCTGATTGAGGTATACAAAATTATGAGGGGCATTGATAGGATAGATAGGAAGAAACTTTTTCCCTTAGCGGAGAGGTCAATAGCTAGGGGACATAGATTTAAGGTAAGGGACAGAAGGTTTAGAGGGGAGTTGAGGAGAAATTCTTTCACCCAGAGGGTGGTTGGAATCTGGAACACACTGCCTGAAGAGGTGGTAGAAGCAGGAACACTCACGACATTCAAGAACTATTTAGATGAACACTTGAAACGTGATAACATATAAGGCTACAGGTCAAGTGCGGGGAAATGGGATTAGTTAGGACGGGTGCTTGATGGTCAGCGCAGGCATGTTGTTTCTGTGCTGTAAAACTCTATGACTCTATGACTGTATATTTTCAAGAAAAGTAACAAAATAAACCTGAGTAACTAGACCCATTAGTTTCAAATGAGTAATGGACAAAATAAATGCACTAGTAGGTAATTTGGTATAAAATTGGTGAGTTCTATAATGAAAATAATGTACTACGTGATATACAATATAATTTCAGAAGGGTTAGATGCTGCCTGACCAACCTCCTGGATAATACTTGTAAGTGGATAATTGGCCACAAGAGAGGAAGTTGCAAGTTTATTGTTAAGAGAGTAATATCAGCAGGGAAGATATATTAAATGGAATAGCCTTGGAAATGGAGTTGCTTACTGTTTTGATCGACACAATTATTTGGATGCAAAACATGGAGAAGATTAGTGAGATTTGTAGATGGTGCTCAAAAATGCATTCATTGTATTTGTGTACAATAACATCAAGGCTCTATTTATTGCTCATTTCTAGTTGTCCTGAAAATATGGTATTGTTCCATCTTTTTGAAATACTTCAGTCTTATTTTCCATGGGGTTCCCATGATACTGTTGTTTTGAAGAATTTCACAACTGTGATAGTGGAGGATTGGAGATATATGTCACTGGTTTTGGATTTTGGAGGTGATGGTATTCCCCCAATATTGTTGTTTTTGTTTTTCTCAATGGCAGAGATCGCAGATCTGGAAAGTGCCAATGAAGTAGGTTTATTGAGGTTTTTTTTCATTTATTCTTTCATGGAATGTGGGCATCACTGGCAAGGCCAACATTTGTGGCCCATCCCTAATTGCCCTTGAGAAGGTTGTGGTGAGCTTCCTTCCTGAACAGCTGTAGTCCATGTGGGGAAGGTACATCCACAGTGCTGTTAGGAAGGGAGTTCCAGGATTTTGACCCAGCAACAGCGAAGGAACAATGATATAGCTCCAAATCAGGATGGCGTGTGACTTGGAGGGGAACTTTCAAGTGTTCGCATGCATCTGCTGCCCTCGTTCTTCTCGGTGGTAGAGGTTGTGAGTTTGGAAGGTGCTGTCGAAGGAGCCTTGGTGAGTTGCTGCAGTGCATCTTGTAGATGGTACACACTGCTGTACTGTGTGTCGGTGGTGGAGGGAGTGAATTTTTAAGTTGGTGGATGGGTTGCCGATTAAGCGGGCTGCTTTGTCTTGGGTGGTGTCGAGCTTCTTGAGTGTTTTTGGAACTGCACTCATCCAGGCAAGTGGAGAGTATTCCTTCACACTCCTGACTTGTGCCTTGTAGATGGTGAACAGGCTTTGGGAAGTCAGCAGGTGAGTTACTCAGCTCAGAATTCCCATTGACTCCAGTATTGCGAGGGCTCCTTGATGCCATACTCGCAAATGCTGCCAATGTCAAGGGCAGTCACTCTCACCTCACCTCTGGAGTTCAGCTCTTTTGTCCATGTTTGGATCACGGCTGTAATTATGTCAGGAGCTGAGTGGCCATGGCAGTACCCAAACTGAGCATCAGTGAGCAGGTTATAGCACTGTCGATGACACCTTCTGTCACTTTGCTGTTGATTGAGAGTAGGCTGATGGTGGTAATTGGCCGGATCAGATTTGTCCTACTTTTTGAGGATAAGACATACCTGGGCAATTTTCCAGATGTAGATGCTAGTGTTAAAGCTGTACTGAAACAGAATTGCTAGGGTCACGGATAGTTCTGGAGCACAAGTCTTCAGTACTACTGCAGGGATGTTGTCTGGTCCCATAGCTTTTGCAGCATCCGATGCTTTCAACCGTTTCTGAATATCACGTGGAGTGAATCGAATTGGCTGAAGACTGGCATCTGTGATGCTGGAGACCTCAAGAGGAGGCCGAAATGGATCATCTACTTGGCACTTCTGGCTAAAGATGGATGCCAATGCTTGAGCCTTTCTTTTGCACTAATGTGCTGGGCTCCCCCATCGTTGAGGATGAGGATATTTGTGGAGCCTCCTCCTCCAGTTAGTTGTTTAATTGTCCACCACAATTCACAACTGCATGTGGCAGGACCGCAGAGCTTAGAACTGATGTCTGATTGTGGGATCACTGAGCTCTGTCTATTGCATGCTGCTTCCGCTGTTTGGCATGCAAGTAGTCCTGTGTTGTAGCTTCACCAGGTTGACACCTAATTGTTAGGTTTGCCTAGTACTACTCCTAGTATGCTTTCCTGCAGTCTTCATTGAACCAGGGTTGATCCCTTGGCTTGATGGTAATGGTAGAGTGAGGTATGTGTTGGGTCATAAGGTAACAGATCGTGTTTGAATGTAATTCTGCTGCTGTTGGTGGCCAACGATGCGTCATGGATGCCTAATTTTGAGCTGCTAGATCTGTTCTGAATTTATCTCATTTAGCACAGTGGATTTGCCAACAACACGATGGAGGGTATACTCAATGTGAAGATGGGACTTCATCTTCACAAGGACTGTGCGGTGGTTACTCCTACCTATTCTGTCACGGACAGATGCATCTGAGACAGGTAGTTTGGTTAGGACAAGGTCAAGTAGGTTTTTCCCTCTTATTGGTTTCCTCACCACCTGCTGCAAGTCCAGTCTGGCAGGACTTGGCCAGCTCGGTCAATAGTGGTGCTACTGAGCCACTCTTGGTGATGGACATTGAAGTCCCCCATCCTGAGTACATTCTGTGCCCTTGCTACCCTCAGTGTTTCTTCCAAGTGGTGTTCAATATGGAGGAACACTGATTCATCAGCTGAGGGATGGCGGTAGGTGGTAATCAGCAGGAGCCCATGTTTGATCTGATGCCATGAAACTTCAGGGGGTCCGGTGTCAATGTTGAGGACTCCCAGGGCAACTCCCTCCCGAACTGTATACCACTGTGCCGCCATCTTTACCGGGTCTATCTTGCTGACAGGATAGGACATAGTAGTGTCTGGGACATTGGCTGTAAGATATGGTTCTGTATGACTATGTCAGGCTCAAGCCCCCAGATGTTAATAAGGAAGACTTTGCAAGGTTGACTGTGCAGTTATCGTTTCTGGTGCTAAGGTCAATGCCCAGTGGTCTGTCCAGCTTTGTACCTTTTTGACTTTTCTGTAATTGCTTGGTACAACAGCTGCTCTCCATTGATATATGTATGTTTAGCTATTTCAATTATAGGGAAAAATGTGTTTTAAATTGGAATGTGTTTCAATGGTATTAGATTGGATATATACTTTATATACAGATTAGTCGCCCTCATGTCCGTGGCTGAGTCACTAATTTTGTCAAATGTCTGTGGTGCAACATGTTGGTGCCTATCCCTGCTTGTAGCCAAGGCTTTATTAGGCTGGTCGAGTTCAGACTATGATCAATGATATCCTCCAAGATGTTGGGGGAACTCAGCAATGGTGGTATCATGAAAAGTCATGGACAGGTGAAGGGGCTTTCTCTTGTTGGAGATGATCATCTGATACTTAAATTGTAGGTAACGTTCATGCCTCATATCAGCTCAATCCTCCCTCTCTCTCCCCCTCTCTCTCCTTCCCCCCCCTCTCTCTCTCTCCCCTCTCTCTCTCTCTCCCCCTCTCTCTCTCTCTCTCTCTCTCCCCCCTCTCTCTCTGTCCCGCTCTCTCTGTCCCGCTCTCTCTCTGTCCCCCCTCTCTCTCTCTCCCCCTCTCTCTCTCCCCCTTTTTCTCCCCTGTCTCTCTCTCCCCCCGCTCTCTCTCTCCCCCTCTCTCTGTCCCCCCTCTCTCTGTCCCCCCTCTCTCTCTCTCCCCTCTCTCTCTTCCCCCTTCTCTCTCTTCCCCCCTCTCTCTGACTACCCTTCTCTCTCTCTACCCACCCTCTCTCTACCCCCGCCCCCCTCTCTCTCCTCCTTTCTCTGCCCCCATTCTCTCTCTGCCCCCACTCTCTCTGTCAAAGTCCTGCTGTAGGTGAACATGGGCTGCTTCAATGTTAGGGGAGTTTTGATATTAAGTTGGGGCGTGTGGTCCGGGTGTACCTTAAATATAGTGTTCAATTTGTTCACTGAGACACAAAGAAAATATTCAAGTCCCAGAAGTGATGCAGAGGGCTAGGTTGTTTGGAATAGTTTGAGAAAATTAGCCTTTTTAGCTTTAAAAATAAGCAATTAAAGAGGATCTGTTGGTAAATAAGATACTAAAGACCTCATTCTGAGAGGCTAATCGGCCAATGGCATTGCAGTAAAGCAGAACCTTTGATGTAAAAGGTTGGCACAAGGTCCCCTTTATCCTCCTGGTGGAATTTCATTACCTCCTCTGAACAAGCAAAGTTCAGCCCCATTTTCCAAATCCCCTTCCAATACGTAATATGAAGATGTGACTGGAGTCAGAGTAAAATTTTGACCCATAACTGTACTGGAAAATGTTAACTCTGAGCATTAGTTCAAGTTGAACCATATGGCATAACAGGGGACTTGGATACAAATTGATAAAAGATAGGATCAGGACTGAAGTCAGAAAGCACTTCTTCACATAAAGAGTGATGAATACTTGGAATGATCTTCTGACTAGGGTAGAGAGACAATAAACATTAGAATGATTCAATAAAATGCTATAAAGGGGTTCATACATTTTAATGTAAGAATGTGCTAGGTGGGGTTTAATGGCCAGTCTGTTCTGTACTTAACTTTTTGTTGTAAGAAGCCGTAAGGTGACTAAATAGAATTTAATAGGACTAGTATCTTCGAAGCAATGCAGTAGCACAATGCAACAATAATGGTGAATTCAAGGACTGGATTTTCTGCTTCACCCACACTGGTTTGCAATTTCCACACATTCAGTTTAACAACGTAAAACTGTAGGCTGACTAGTACAAAAAAAAACAACCAAATTTTCTAAACCGTCAGATTGTGATGTTGCATCTAACTCCATCATAACTTAAAATTAATTTCCCATGGCTTAATATGTGCCAATTGAAACTTCCTGTCTTCCAGTAAGTTCCGTGCTACAGACAGAAATGTTAAATAGAAGAGAACTGTGGATAGTCAAACATTCCCTGTATTTGAAAAGCATTCAGGCATTATTCAATGATATTGCATTCCTCAGCAATTATTACGGAAGTAAATTGTGTTTAAGTGCCTGAGGTGCTGTATTGAATGCAATTCTGAAGATTCAAAGAAACTCTACCCAATGGTCCATATAATTATTAGATTCTTAAGTGAACTGACTGTGTGATGGGTTTGGACGCTTGAATTGTCTTCACATTGCATGTGTTTTACAATTGTAACTGCCTTTTCCTTGTCCTCATTATTGTTATAGTCGGAACAAATCCATTCTCACAATTCCAAGTGTGATTCTGCAGACACTGCAGAAGTATTGTAAAGCACAAGAAATCAGTCATTCATGCAAACAGTCTTGGCTTAATGCATTTCAAATTACAATGCATCCTCAAATATTTTACATTTTCTTTTTGTTCATCCATCTTCATCATGGATGCCTATTTTATAAAATTCCTTCTCAATTTGGTTTCAGATTGCAAAGGATTAATAGGTCACTTTTTTCTGCTTGATCTATACCACTTCTTTACAAGTATGAAGAAAATAATCAAAAGAGTTTCTCTTGACTAACTCTTCCTGGATGTAGGTCACTCTGAGCCTGTCGGTGATAATGTCAGTTGGCCTGAAAACTGCTCTTGGTGTAATGGTGTAGAGAGAGTGTTGTACATGGTGCAGGAGTCAGAAGTGAGAGCAAGCTTGTAATTAGTTTTGTGAAAGGTATAATATAATTTTTTCCCCTTCAGTGTCAGTGGTTATTTCATCCAGTCATGTGTTCAGTGTTACACTGAAAATGGGACATCAGTTTTGCACATGGTTTAGGTTTGACTGTAGTATGGTGCATGGTGGCCCTTGCCTAGAGAAATAAATTATGATTCATTCTTGTATGATATCAGAACAGATTTTTGGTTCAGTGTCTACATTAATAGAACTTTGATAGAAAGCAATCTCTGTAATATTTTAAACTGGTGTGACATCTTTCTCCACTTGTCCTGTGGCCTCTATAATCTTCATATTCTTTTATATTAAGTTTATTGTAGAATAATTTCCAAAAAGTACCTTTTTTACTTTTGCCACTGAATTAAAACACAAATAACTACCCTTGATCCCCTCAGTCATTGCAAACTACTGCCCCATCTTCACCTACCTTTTCCTCTCCAAAGTTCTTGAATGTGCTGTGGTCTCCTAAATCCATGCCCATCTTTACAATTCGGTTGGTGAGCTGGAGGCACAAATTGCTACATGGCATTATGACGTGGTTGCATTAACAGAGCTCTAACAAGGCCAAGAATGGGTTACCAAGGATTCAAGCATGATAGAGTGGGAAAAATGGGAGGAGGCATGGCAATATTGATTAAGTATGTTATAGTCGCTCTAAACAGGGTCCAGAAGCTGGCCGAGCGCGTCTACCCTGAGGCACAGTGTGGCTTTCGTGCAGAGAGATCGACCGTTGGCACGCTGTTCCCCCTTCGTCATATACAGGAGAAATGCCGCGAACAACAGATGCCCCTCTAACTTGCTTTCATTGATCTCACCAAAGCCTTTGACCTCGTCAGCAGACGTGGTCTCTTCAGACTACTAGAAAAGATTGGATGTCCACCAAAGCTACTAAGTATCGTCACCTCATTACATGACAATATGCAAGGCACAATTCAGCATAGCGGAACCTCATCAGACCCCTTTCCTATCCTGAGTGGCGTGAAACAGGGCTGTGTTCTCGCACCCACACTCTTTGGGATTTTCTTCTCCCTGCTGCTTTCACATGCGTTCAAGTCCCCTGAAGAAGGAATTTTCCTCCACACAACATCAGGGGGCAGGTTGTTCAACCTTGCCCATCTAAGAGCGAAGACCAAAGTACAGAAAGTCCTCATCAGGGAACTCCTCTTGGCTGACGATGCTGCTTTAACATCTCACACTGAAGAGTGCCTGCAGAGTCTCATCGACAGGTTTGCGGCTGCCTGCAGTGAATTTGGCCTAACCATCAGCCTCAAAAAAACGAACATCATGGGGCAGGACGTCAGAAATGCTCCATCCATCAATATTGGCGACCACGCTCTGGAAGTGGTTCAAGAGTTCACCTACCCAGGCTCAACTATCACCAGTAACCTGTCTCTAGATGCAGAAATCAACAAGTGCATGGAAAAGGCTTCCACTGCTATGTCCAGACTGGCCAAGAGAGTGTGGGAAAATGGCGCACTGACACAGAACACAAAAGTCTGAGTGTATCAAGCCTGTGTCCTCAGTACCTTGCTCAGTGGCAGCGAGGCCTGGACAACGTATGTCAGCCAAGAGCGACGTCTCAATTCATTCCATCTTCGCTGCCTCCGGAGAATACTTGGCATCAGGTGGCAGGACTGTATCTCCAACACAGAAGTCCTCGAGGCGGCCAACATCCCCAGCTTATACGCACTACTGAGTCAGCGGCGCTTGAGATGGCTTGGCCATGTGAGCCGCATGGAAGATGGCAGGATCCCCAAAGACACATTGTACAGCGAGCTCGCCACTGGTATCAGACCCACCGGCCGTCCATGTCTCTGCTTCAAAGACGTCTGCAAACACGACATGAAGTCCTGTGACATTGATCACAAGTCGTGGGAGTCAGTTGCCAGCGTTCGCCAGAGCTGGCGGGCAGTCATAAAAGCGGGGCTAAAATGTGGCGAGTCGAAGAGACTTAGCAGTTGGCAGGAAAAAAGACAAAAGTGCAAGGGGAGAGCCAACTGTGTAACAGCCCCAACAAACAAATTTTTCTGCAGCACCTGTGGAAGAGCCTGTCACTCTAGAATTGGCCTTTATAGCCACTCTAGGCGCTGCTCCACACACCACTGACCACCTCCAGTCGCTTACCCATTGTCTCTCGAGATAAGGAGGCCAAAGAAGAAGAAGGAGTTCCAAAATCTAGATGGTTCTCGGGCTGAATCTATTTGCCTTGAGTTTGAATCTGGTTCTGGGAAATGAAGTAGGGCAAGTGGAGTGTATTGCAGGAGGAGACCATCCAGCTAACAGTGACCACAGCATAATTCAGTTTAAAGTATTATGACAAGAGACTAGAAAATATCAAAGGCCAAAATGCTGTACTGGGGAAGAGCTAGTTTCTGTGATTGTTTTTTAAAGTCCTAGCTAAGGTAAATTGGAACAGTTGATTACAGAGTAATGCAGTAATAGAGTAATGGAGGTGTTACGGTCAAGTGAGGAGGGCTCGAAGGGCTTTCCTCTTTTCCCTCTCCTTGTTTGACAACACAGGTCTCAATGTATTTAAGTATATAGCATAAAACTGCCCACTGTGCCAATTAGGCAATCTCACTCTGAGAAGCTATAAGAACAGATGGTTTGAAATATGATAATAATGACAGATGCGGTCAGACCTGCTGAGTATTTCCAGCATTCTCTGTTTTTTTTAGATTTCCAGCATCTGCAGTATTTTGCTTTTGTGTTAAACTGAGATAATAGTTGGTAGTCTTCTAACACAGCAGTAAACCAATCTAAAGCGAACTTTATCCAACTTGTTTTTTATTTGACCTACTATGACGTGATGCTGTCACTTGATCCAAACCTACTGGAATTCTTTTATTGTGTTACAACCAACTGAGAGGTGTCTAGGGGTTCCCTCTCAGCCTTTGCCTGGTTTAACCATATCCGGGTTTAATTTTAAAATACTGTGTTTTTAGCTTCCCCTCAGTGAATCCTTGTTCACTGCTCCAATTGTAAGGCAAAGAAATCAATTCAGACAGGTTTTCTTAGATTTTAATCAAGAAAGGTAGAGGCTTATTAATCTTAAACTCTAATCCGGTTACCGACTACAAATATGCGACGTAACCACGCTAGCATGCATCCGCAATAAACACACATGCAGATAGAGGCAGAAAAGTAGAAAAGAATAAAGGGGAAAAGTTTGAAGCAATAGATGTGTTTCTATTTTGCTGTCCTTTGAATTTTCTGTGAAGTCTTTGGTTGTCGGTCAGACTTGCAATTCGTTGAGGCCCAGTGCATGCTTCAACTTGTTTCGAGGTCGGAGTCTTTTCTCTCTTGAGGTTTATGTGTCTTCCATGGGTCTGGTGGCTTGGGTGAAAGTGAGAGAGAGAGACAGCCAGGCGAGAGACTTGCTTGTTTCAGCTTCAGTTTCAAACTGCCTTCTCAATTCAAACAGCCCTGTGGCTAGTTCAAAAAACCTGGGCCAGCCAGTTAGTTATGTGACCAGCTGGTTTAACCACTCCTGGCTCTGTTGATTGTATCATCTTAGCAGGGCCTGGAATGCGCTTCCTTGCCTTCAATGTCTGGTGATCAAAATTCATTTGAGTTAATTGGAGCAGGAAATAGTCCTTGTCTCCACAAGCACTGTCTGTTAGTATGCAAATGTTTTTCCAGCCAAATGTCTGGGTTTTTTTTAACAAGTGCTTTCTTCACTCCAGCACCAGTTTAAAATCAATGTTCATACGGCAAAATTAATGTGCCTCATTCTTGGCAGGTGGGAGTCTGCATGACAATCGTCTGTAGTCCAGAGTAGGATTCACCATTGTTTTCTTTTCCATTGCCTTCATTAATAATTACCATGGTCATAAACAATTTATTAAAATGTAATAAAGATTATAGTGGACCACTGCAGAAAATTCTGCTACTAACCATACAAAGAAAATGTGCCATGCATCAACATACCTACGAGTCCCTTTGCCTTTGATTTGGTAAATGTGGTTGAAACTGTTACATGCAGATACTACCATTGCAAAACATTGTTTATTTGCATTAGCCAATCCTGAATGCTTCAATTTATACAAAACTAGAGATGGTTTAATATTTGCTCAAATTCTCCATTTTGTTCAGGGTAGAGTACCCTTACTTCAGAACATGTGGCATAGGGAATCCATAACCATGCTATGGTCAAAATATACAACTTATTATTTAGTGTTGCCTTTGTACTCAAGTACCCACAGTCCCATTCACAATGTGAGGGGTGGAGTTGAAGTGGATCATACTTCTAGCCCTTTGTTGGGACCATCCCAGATCAGGCGTACTCCCAGATGATGTCTCTCACTTAAGGTTGAGATAGACAGATCTCACAGACACTTGAATGGGTCTGGAGAACTGATCGAACTATCCCCAAAGGAAAGGAACCAGCAGAGGACATTACCGTCCTCCAGGTTGCCTTTTAAACAAGTTTTAGCCATATTATAACAACCCGGATATTATAAGGGTCCAGTTATCTCTCCTCAATAATATACCTCTCCATTAAAGAGTGTACAGAGATGGGTTCCCAAGTTGAGATACAGAGGAATATATCTTCCAACTTATATAAAAGTTTATTAAAGAACAGAGCATGCAATTCGCACTTTTATTTATTTGATTTAGAGATACAGCACTGAAACAGGCCCTTCGGCCCACCAAGTCTGTGCCGACCATTAACCACCCATTTATACTAATCCTACACTAATCCCATATTCCTACCACATCCTCACCTGTCCCTATATTTCCCTACCACCTACCTATACTAGGGGCAATTTATAATGGCCAATTTACCTATCAACCTGCAAGTCTTTTGGCTGTGGGAGGAAACCGGAGCACCCGGAGGAAACCCACGCAGACACAGGGAGAACTTGCAAACCCCACACAGGCAGTACCCAGAATTGAACCCGGGTCGCTGGAGCTGTGAGGCTGCGGTGCTAACCACTGCGCCACTGTGCCGCCCTATGGATAAAACAATCACAATGTTAATTGTTCTAGGAAAAGAAAGAAAGCATAATCTTATTCCTATTAGAGAATCCAAGTTTTCAACCTAAATAATTATTTTTTTTATTATTTAGAGATACAGCACTGAAACAGGCCCTTCGGCCCACCGAGTCTGTGCCGACCAAGAACACCCATTTATACTAACCCTACAGTAATCACATATTCCCTACACTAGGGGCAATTTACGATGGCCAATTTACCTATCACCTGCAAGTCTTTTGGCGGTGGGAGGAAACCGGAGCACCCGGCGAAAACCCATGCGGTCACAGGGAGAACTTGCAAACTCCGCACAGGCAGTACCCAGAATTGAACCCGGGTCCCTGAGGCTGCGGTGCTAACCACTGCGCCACTGTGCCGCCAGGTACAATGTTACAGTAAAATATTTAAGATATCCAGGAATATTTAAAGCAGCATTTACCTTAAATCCCAGAGTAATTTAGCGAGATACCTTGATTCCAATAAGGGGACAACTATTGTCGCTGCACCAGGTAGCTCACAACTTTACTATGAGAAAGGCTGGAATGAATCCAATGACTCTAAAGATCCATGTCAATATTTATACCGTAACAGTCAAGTGAGGAGGGGTCAAAGGGCTTCCCTCTTTTCCCTCTTCTTGTTTGACCACAACAGGTTTAATTCTTTCTTAAAGTGGATGTACTGGCCGATGCCATAGGTGTTTGATGACTTACTTGCTATGATCATAACAAGAACCAATCGGACAGGTTTTTTGAGTTTAGCAACAAAAGAGGCTATCTTTATTGTACCTAAACCGAACTAATAAAAATAATAAACAACACGCCAATTTTCACTCACACACACACTCTGGAGGTTTACACACATACAAATAGGTTACAGCATGGGGAAAGGTAGATTGGTTGAGTTAGAGTCCATAGAAAAACAGGGTATACAGTCTGTGGCTAACCTCTAGCTGAATTTGGTGGTCCTGAGGTTTTTAGTTTAAAGAGGTAGATGACTGGTTTGGTGGCTCTCTTGGAGCCAGCAGTGCAGATGTTTTCCTCCAACGGGGTTTCTGATTGTAGTCGGAGTTGGCAAACGTGGTCAGTCAACAGGCAGGATTTGAAAGCTTTCCAGCTAGAATGGAGAGAGAGAGACCCCTACTTGCGCCTGCACATGTCAGCGTTCAGTTGCTTCTCTTCTCCCTGCTACAGAAAGACACAAGCTTAAAACCACAGATGAGGAGGGGCTGGTCACATGACAGTCACTCAGTCATTCAAACATAGCAGTTAGCAGTATCTCTTTCTTGCAAAAAAGAACAGGTAGTTCCTTTAAACTTCCTGGGTCTTGGTTCTTGCTGGGGCATGAGCAGACATTTTGTCTCCAACTCAAGTGTAGGATAGAGTGTTGCAAATTAGGTCGGCATCTTAAGCTGCCAGCAAAGTCATCCTTTTAGTATATCTTTTAAAGAAATAAATTCAGATCTACAGTCAGTGGATTAAAGAAAATTATCATTCAACAAAGCACATTGGTGTAACAGAGGACATTCAAGGAAGAGATAGTTCAGGTGCAATCTAAGCATATTACTTTTATGGGTAAAGGTAGAGCATCTAAAGCTAATGCACCCTGGGTGACAAAGGAAATTAAAGTTAAAACAAAACAGAAAAATGAGGCTTATGACAAATGTTGGGAGTAAAATAACCAGAAAGATTATGGGAATTACAGGAGGAAGTTGAATAGATTAAAACAGGAGGCAAAGAGATGTTATGAGGAAAGGTTAGCAAGCAATGTTAAATTGAACCCTAAAACATTTTATCAACATATAAAGTGTAAATGGTTTGCTCGGGAAAAGTTGGGCCTATTAAAAACCCCAAAATAGAGGCAAAGGACGTGGCTTAAAGTATTAGATGAGTACTTTTGTATCTGTCTTCACAATGGAAGTAGATGACATGAAGGTTGCACGAAAGGGGGGGGGGAGGGGGTTATAGGTAGAATAAAATAGAGATAATGCACTAAAAAGATTAGTAATACTGAAAATTGGTAAGTCACCTAGACCAGATGGATTCCATCCTAGGTTGCTGAAAGAAGCAAAGGTAAAAATAGCAGAAGCATTGGTCAGAATCTTTCAATACAGGAGTAATGCCAGAGGATTGAAGGGTTCCTAATGTTATACCACTATTCAAGAAAGGGGGAGGGATAAACCAGGAAACTTCCAACCTAATCTCAGTTGTGGGGGAATTATTGGAAAATATTAGACACAAAATAAACTTTAATTTGGAAAAGCACGGATTGATCAAGGAGTGCCAGCATGAATTTGTTAAAGGCAAATTGTGACTAATTTGAATGAATTCTTTGAAGTCACAGAGAAGTTTGATTAGGATAGTGCAACAGATATTGTATATTTGGACTTTCGGAAGGCATTCTATGTAATCAAGTCCCATGTTAAGCTCTGTTTAAATTCTGTCCCTATCTTGCGTTAAAGGTTGTTGGCTTTATATTTCTGGCATTGGTCATGTCACTGAGCCATCTACAAAGTCTAGGAGACTTCTCATTCAAGTAATTGTAAAGCACTACAAACTGATTATGCCAGTTTAAATATTTGTAGAATTGAGCAATTGTATCCTAAATTGACAAGAATTGGGTGTATCGCTGTTTTTACACCCCAAAGTCCATGGGCAGTAATATTGGGCAGAGCATTCCACCTGATTCCATGGTTACCTGCCCAACAAGTTAGGTTAAAATTACCCCCATAATATCATTGTTTGTACTATAAATAAATACATTTACTTTAACAGTGGAAAAGTGTTCCAAAGTCATTTGCACCTAAATGATCTCATTCTTTAAATCCCACCTTTGCCCATTTCTTGTAATGGTTTTGCAAGAGAGAATATCTCAAGCTGGCTAGAAAACTGGTTACATAACGAAAGCTTTATGATTACAACATGTTTGATTGAGATAAATCGTATTGATTAGAATAGGTCGCTCCAGCAAATAAAGAAATCTTTGGAATCCATTAGATTAATGGGATATTAACATTGAAAGTTCAGTAAAATCGATATAATTACTTTCCTTTTTTTGTGACTCTCACTCCAATTGTTACCTTGAAGGTGAATGGTTCAGTTTGATGTTGGATTAAATAGGAAAAGGAAAATCCCTCCAGTGAGGAGTCCAGGCTGACTCTCAAACTGGTTATATAAAATTGTCGGTAAGGTCAATTGGGTTGTTTGCTTTAGTTGGCTTGCTCCCTGGCTCAACAAAGCATACATCTAGTCATCAATGCACTGCATGCGGAGGGATTAGAGTCATCATCCATTAATTTTTATTTTTATTTTAACTGACTGTGGGTCCTACATTCTAAATTTTCCCTATGGATTGTCATTAGTTGCAAACTGGTGTGAAAGAAATAGAGTGTTGGATAAAATAAAATATTGAAAGCTTTTTAAAACATTTTGCTTCTTAACTTTCATTTTTACATGACCATTGTTTTAGTTAACTGTGCATTTTAGTGTTGAATAGTGATTTTGGCAGCTATACTTCACATTGGATCATTCAGCTTTAGAATCATTCAGCTATAGCATTCAGAACTATAGAATGCTAATTCCAATATGTCAGTACTTTAAACCTAAAGAGAATGGTTTGCTTAGCATCTTTTTCATGAATCCTTTTAAAATTCCTGCATCAGACTCGGTTTTGAATTTACAAACACTTAAAGTTTAGCAACCCTCCAAACTCAATGTCAAAATTCACCTCAGTCTACATATCTAACAATTTTTTCAAGAAATTCACAAATGTTTGGGAACTTTTTTCTCTCTCGGTGCTGTAACCTAATAACTGTTTGCTATTGCTTTAATATTTTCTAGGCATGGATAGCAAGCAAGATACTAATGGATTTACAAGGGGAAAAGTCTCATGTAATGAGACAGCCAGAATCTGTTTCTGTTGAGAAAGAGGACCAAATAACAAAAGATTGATACCAATAGTGACAAATACAGAGATTTAAAAATAACTGTTAAATTTAGGAACCCAAGCATTATTGACTTGAATTGCATTAATGTAATCATATCAAAGCTGTAATGTTGATTTATGTCTTGATGTTTAAAAGCTAGATTGACTGCAGTGCAGTTTTATTCGACAGGCATATCCACGCTAAGAGCTATTCTCAGAATGTTCCCGAAGGAAGAATTGTACTGGGCTGAAGTAAGTGCTTCGAACACGTGGAATCAAATCCAGCTTAGTCCATCTCCATAAGGGCCAGCGTGACTTTAACATGCACAGATGAAATACTGATGGATCTCACATAGATGACTACTAGAGAGGAAAGAACAGTCCAGTTTTAAGTTTGTAAAAAGCATTTTTTAAATTTCAGAAAGGCAAAAAAAGCACCAGACCATTGTGAAACCAGTTATTAAAGCTAATGGTGTAGCAAAAGAGATTGTCTGTTGTTAAACTAATATCATCCTGTTCGACTTTTATGGAAATATGGCCATAAAATCATCATCTGTAGATAAATGTCAAAAGAAGTAAATAACAAAGCATTGATTAAATTGCTTCACAAGGACAAGAGGCCCTGTATTAAGACGTCCTGTCAGGGTTTTGTATCAGCATATGTTTTGAGACCTCAGGCACAAATGTTGCAGCTTTATTTCTCAACTACATCATTAGTAACACATATCACAAAATTGACATAGATGCTGTACCGCATAGGTGCATAATTCCAGTATTTGTGTGGTATGGGGGGAGAGGGAGGTATGAAAGTGTAGTTTGTAATGTGGAACGTAAGTAAGATATGGCAGAAATACTGAATTCTGGTGCCTGCCCCTGAAATGGTGCATATTGCAAATGGCAAGATAAGAAGGGGTAAAGTTGCTGTCTCTGAAATTCTGTAATTTACACCAAAAGTGCACCTGACTTAAACTTAGAGTAATGAGGGGCCAGTTAACTGTATGATTTGTCAAACCAGGAAATGGTAGAGTTCACAGACTTGAATATTCACAAACTTGGTATGAAGCATTAGCTTTGATTGAAGCAATTAGAAGAACATCTGAAAGGATTCTGCAAGCTATCTTTCAACAGTTGCAGGAAGGGAAATCTTTTTCTGCCCACCCTTTTATTGTGCAGCCTTTACCTTGGGGTTCACTATGGGCAGTCTCATATGTCCTAACAATGGAGAACAAGAGTAGGAGGAAGAGGAAATAGCTTAAGAGCTGAACTAGCTTAATAGCTCAAGCTGAAAGAGTCCGAGGAGTCATGGTAGACTTGACACTAAACATGTCCAACGAATGCAGTCAATTGATTCAATCAATTAAGCCAATAGGATGTTGAACTTCATAGCCAACACAATAGAAAATAAGTAAGACCAGACAATAAAAATTTATAGTGCTTTAGTCAGACTGAATCTTGAATACTCCATGCAGTTCTGGTTGCCAAGAACTGAGAGAGACTTTCAAGTTATAGCAGCAGTGTAGGTCGAGGATCTGAGTTATGAGAACAGGCTGAAGAAAATTGTGCCCTTCTTTTGGAGATGACACATGTGAGAGGTAATAGTTTAGTTTAGTTTAGTTTAGAGATACAGCACTGAAACAGGCCCTTCGGCCCACCGAGTCTGTGCTGACCATCAACCACCCATTTATACTAATCCTACACGAATCCCATATTCCAATAACATCCCCACCGGTCCCTATATATTTCTTTACCACCTACCTATACTAGGGGCAATTTATAATGGCCAATTAACCTATCAACCTGCTAGTCTTTGGCATGCAAGGTTGTTAAATATGTCAAAAAAACCTTTACTATTTCAAATATAAAAAGTGGGAGTAGAACAAAGGGTGTAGTTTCATACTAGAGAAGGGTACTTTTTGGACTGATATCAGGAAATTTCTCTTTTTACAGTGATCAACATGCAGAATAAACATCTAAATAGAGCAGTAGAGGCAAAAACCCTGGAATAATTTCAGAAATTAGAGTTTCTCTAGATGGGTATTTAAGAAGGACCAAATGGAATTCGTCATCCATAATTATCTGTGATCTTGTGAAATGACAGAAGCATGTAGCATAAGGCTACACCAAAAGAGAAGAGCAATGTGGAGGTATTCTTTCATCTGACAGCATAGACCATGCTGCCCTCTAATGATGTCTCAGAAGAGATCTCCTTAAGGAAGCAATTGTTCCATAATGAAACATAGAAGAAACTCCATCTCCCATTGCAAACTAACAACTAAACATTCTCTTAAACACAATAACCAAAGAAAGACAAGTTTCAGAATCCTAAAATTCATATCACTGAAGTGTTTTCACTATACGTGCATAAATTTGCAACAGCTGCTTTTTATCACCAGTGTGCCTATTCAAGTGCCTCTCTGGATGATTCCTAAACCTATCTTGGAGCTGCCCTGAAGTGATATCTTTGGACTAGGGACACCAGTGATGCTGTGATATAATGAATCTCTTGACTGAGGTGGACCTCATCTCAGAGCTTCTATGTCCTGGTAGGACTCTTCAGCAGGGTGCATTGTCACTGCTGGTGATTGCTTAGCTTTATGCTGTATCTTGACACCAGAAGAGCAGGCATCTGAGAGACCTGACCTAAAAGGATACATAAGCTGTCATGAAGAGAGAGGATGGCAGCATAAAGGCAGATTCGAGCCACATCACTTGTGCACGGTCATGGATCTAAGTATTTTCCAACAGACCCATCCTATTCCCCTGCAAGCCAGACGATGTAAATTTGGAGTCTAACTTCCTTTCTCTATTCCCTGCTCTACCTCCCCAGTATATAAAAGGTGTTGCAGGTTAAACAGCCAATCCATCTCTCAGTACTTTAATTAGCTGACCAGCAATTTATGAAAGGGTCAGTGTCGCTTCAAGACTGGTGGAAGTCATACTTTCACCAACATTTTGGTGCCATTGGAATTTTGAGCTCAGTATTTGTTACCTCTACAAAACTCATTTTGTTAACTTGCTTTTCCACAGAGGCTAATATGAGACACCAGCTGTGCTTCAGCACAGTGCATCCAATCTATATGAAACACAAAGCTAACATGTTAGAATGTGTGATATGATGTAGTTCATGCTGTATTCTGTAGGTGATCCCGCTTTGATCAATAAAGAGTGGCCATTCATTCTAAATGGATCGTGCGTGGATGGCTGTGCAGCATAATGCCAAGCTCCCAAGGGGGTTAATTGCTGTAGCTCTGCTATGTTCTACCTTAGTTCCTCATGATTTAGCTATAAAAGCAATGAAGGCTCCATGCATCTTCAGTAGTCTGCTTGTGTCTTGTATTTTACTCAAGAGAAAATAAAAATTGCATCTATGGTGTAAAATGGAGCCCAGTTCCTCATTTCTCCTTTGAGAAAATAGTGTTGTATTACCAGCAGTAGTAGATGATGAGTAAACTGTAATTCAATCTGACAATACTTGTAGTTGGTGAGTAATAATCTTGAAGATTGGAAATACCTTTTAACATATTTGTGCAATCACAGTGATGCTAGTGAATATTAACAGTTCTCCAAGTAGTGTGCAGAGGTATGAGTCTTTGACCACTTTATGATAGTGCAATCTCAGTTTTAGATTAATGCATTCATATAAACACCAGGCCATTGATATTTTTAGCCCCTTTCTAGCCTTTAATGAAAGTAGGTAATATGAAAATTTATCAGTGTGTAATGATATTTCTGCCATCCTCGAAATGAAGCACAGTTTATAGTGCTCTTTATGACTGCTGAAATATTAGCATGTAATTCAAGTACATGGGCAGGTATCCATTACACATCCTCTCTCATCAGTAGCACACATCTCAAGATGGACTAGCTGCTGCTTTTAGACATTTTGCATTATAATAAAGTGTAGGCTATCTTCACAAAACTAATGAAAATAATCTTTTATTGTAGTCTTTAAATGAGATCTATACCGTATATGAATACAAAAAGACTTAAGTAAAAGCAAATGGAAAAATTGCCATTATTACCAAAAATATTATCTACCTGAAATGTCAATAATTGAATGACCAAAATTTATTCGTAAGAGGTTATGTGAACAATTTTAAGCTGGATTTTTTTTTTAATTGCCTACCTCTTAGTCAATCAAGGCAGAGATGAGAGCTTCCAGGGCCCAGCCCTGAGAAGAAATCTCCTCACCTCACACAGACAGCTGTGCGAGGTATTTAAAGTCACACCAAGAAATCTCATTTCTAAGACTGAGAATGAGGAAGAGGCTGCAGCCAGCTGTGTGATGTCATCCTGCATAGCATCACCACTCTGCAGTTGACCCTGTACAGCGTGGTAGCCTCTAGTGCCATTGCAGTGGAGCCATCACAGTTGGAGTCCATGTCAGCACTCTTCGCAGCTTTAGTGGATGTTCAAGCAGCTGCTATGCGGACTCTGGGTTCCACAATGCAGGGAAAGGTATATCGAATGGACAGGGACTTTGGAGGCAGTTGCACCTCTTCTGCAGTCTGCTCTCCCAGTGAAGCGATGAGCCGCAGCCCTGCAGGAGTGGCATTGACACAATCGGAACAGTGCATAGCTGGCGACTCTCACCAAATGCATTCTGAGCAGCCAGTGGTGGTGGTGATTGCTGTGGCTGCTGCTGCTCCTCATCTACACTTCCTGCATGCAGAAGGGAGAAGCAAGACTGGGTTTCATAATAAGAAACACCTGACTAAAGGACTATAATGCAACTGAAGTGTATGGGTCATGATCTGGAAGCTGTAAACTCTCCTGGCAAATGAAACAACAAAAGATACTGTGATCCAGTGAGCTAAACTCAGACACACCTTTTACACCACTTCAGGAGCTCTTAGACACAATCCTGCTTGGCCTCACTGCAATGTTGGAGAGTGGGCAGAGCAATTGGGAATCTGAGTTAAAATGGGGTGGGTGTGAAGTCATTTTGGAGTGTGCCTTTGACCTTTTCATTAGGATCCCACTTGCCTGGGGCGGGCACCTGATGCACAGCCACAAACAAGACAGTAAAAATGGTGGATGGCAAGAATGGTGTGTGAAAGATGCAGGGCAGCCACAGATGCTAATTTTAATCCCCCATCTGCATCATTACTACAAGGAAAGTGGAATAAAATTGTCCCTTCTTATCAGCAGCAGGTCAGCCACTGGTGGTTTGGAGATGGGCTGCAAAAGTTTAATTGCCCAATTTTGCAGTGAGCTCTGCAACTGGGCTCTGTTATTTACCTCAGAGAATACTTAATATCATAGAACTGTTCTTTTTCATTTCTGCCCTCCTTGTGCATATTGTGGTTTTTCACTTTTGGACGAATCAGAGAAATTCTCCTTTCTCAGCCTCAGTGAGGAACAGGGTAGGATTTTACCAGCCCCCCGACGTCAGGGGTCGTGCCAGGGGAGATCCCAAAAATACCTCTGGGAGAGGCCCGCCACAGGCCTTGCAGCTGGAAAGGCTCCACCCCATATTACCGGCGCCGGCGGCAAGGCCTCAGGGTGGCCTCCCACTGCTCGGCAACAGGGACCGAATTAATTCTTTTATTAACATATTGACATATTTTAATCACTGATATTTCGGCCAGTTGCAGGAAATCCCATGCCTTAGGATTTCCATTTGAAGATCTGAGGTGGAACACTTGGTGGGGAGGAGGGAGGAGTAAAGTTTTCAGGGCAGAGGGGATGGGGGGGGCCGGTAAGAACGGCGATTGGTGGACGGGGTGGTTGGAAGGGGTTGAAGGTTAAAGTGGAGAAGGTTCAGGGGGAAAGGTCAGGATGGAAATTTTAATTTTTTGGGAGGAAGAGAGCTATTTATAGATTGATTAGTCATGGAGGGGAGAGAAGGATTGAAACTGACAATAAAGTTTTAATTTTATTTTTTTCTGACCTGTACCTTTAAACATTCAAATTGACCTGAAGGGCTTGAAGCCCTTTAAAAATGGCGTTGGCGCCCGCACGGTGGCGCCGGATGCCGTTGTCAGCGACGGAGCGCCCACCCCCTCTACATCATCGGGGGTGGGTATTCTGTCCGCTCCAGGTAAATGAGCTGTCGCGCTAAATATCGCGGTGGCTCAGCTGGGCAAATCCTGCGCTTGCGAGATCGGCAGCAAGCTGGAAAATCCAGCCGAGTGTGTGCGATGTCTCTGTTTCACTAAGAAGGTGCTCACTGAACTTTGCCAGCTGTTGGAGAAATACCTGCAGCCTCGGATTAGTGGCTGTAAAGGTGACTGTGGCTATGTTTGCATTGGGCTCCTTCCAGGCTGGAGTAGGCAGCAATTCACAGTTCACGATCCACCAGTGTATACGGGAGGTCATTAAAACACTGTATGCAAAGAGAGATGAAATACATGGCATTATCTCTTTCCAGAGAGAAGCAGGTGGAGCGTGCTTGTGGCTTCACTTGGGACAGCGGGCTTCCCCATGGTGCAGGGTGCCATTAACTGCACATACCTCACCTTGCAGGTGCCACATGCAAATTCACAGATGTACTGCAAGCGGCAAAGAGTTCCACTTCCTTATTGCCCAGCTGGTGTTTGACAATGGTCAGCACATCATGTAGGTGAATAGCCGGTATCCTGGCAGCTGTCACAATGTTATTACTCTGCACTGGTCTGCTACCATTAGCATTTGAGCCACCATGAGAAAACAGAGTGTAGCTATGGGTGACGAAGGCTATCCAATATCCACTGACCTGGCTCATAAGTCTGGTGCACAACCCAAGCACAAGTGGGCAGCATGTGTATAATTAGGGTCATGCTGCCATATGAAATGTCATTGAGCAGCCCATTAGGATGGTTAAGCAATGTTTCTGCTCCCTGAACCACTCTGGAGGAGTCCTGCAATACTCTCCAAAGCATGGGTCACAATTCGTCGTGGCCTGCAGCATATTGCACAGCCTTGCCATGATGAGGGCACAGCTCTTGACATCAGGTATACGGTGAGCAGCTGAAGAGGAGTAGGGAAGGAGGCAACCAACGCATCGGCATTCCAGCTGGACTGTCTGTGATTGGCTCATCCAACTGTGGTACCAGTAAACAGAATCCCAATTCCCCATTCAAACACAGTCCTGCACCCTCCCTTTTCTCTGTTACTGACCATCACAACGTCCTTTTGGCCACAATACTCAAATAAAAGCCAACACAAAACAAACATTCCAAATCAACTTTATCAATCAAACCATGCCATATTGTCCATAAAAGTCATCCTTTTGCGTGCCCTTGGTGCCTATCGTCCATGTGCCTTTGCCTGGCCTAGTGCTCCAATGCAGTATTACCACAGTGGCTGCAGTATGGCTTGTGGAAGCAGCAGAGACTGCAGATGGCCTTGCATGTTATACGGGAGGTCACTGCCATTGGGTGGTTTCTGCTTGTGCTGCAATAGAAGCTGAAATATCAGCTGTCAGAAGCTGCATCATGGTGAACAGCCGGAGGTCATGGTCCATATCAGTACTGTTATGACCATATGGTGTGACTTGGGTGGTTCTCACTGTTCAACTCCCCACCTGACTGCCGCAAGTATTAGAGTATAGCCCCTTGGTGTTTTATTTTTCAAATAGACAGGTTTTCTTGTAGGTTTTAAAAAACAGAAAATCAATTGTTCATTGACCAATACGCCTTATCCTGAAATTGTCGCAAACGCATCCACTCACACATTTGCTCTCACACAAACACACACACACAAGAAGAAACAGTTAGAGAAATGGAAAACGAAGGATGGTTTTCAGTGGGGAAATGATTACGATAAAACCTGTTGAATTCTCTTGGAAATCAATTTCTAGATAGATGCAGGCCTGATATGAGTGTAGATTTCTCTCTTGATTGAAGTTTCAATTGAAGACAGTGGGCTACTTCTAGCTCTCACTGCTATATACTGCAGATGTTGGATTTTTCAGCAGCGCACATGCTCCCTGGCTTAGCTAGAACTCAAGCTGTCAGATGTTGCTTCTCTCCTGGGTGAGTCTCTCTTTATCTCCCCCCTCTCTCTCTCTCTCTCTCTCTCCTTAAGGAAAAGCTGTTATCTCTCACCTCCTGTTAGGAGACACTCTGGTTTCTTTCCCTTGATGATTGCACAAGGATGTGGCTACTTCATACTTCCTTTGTTTCAGAAGTAGACATTCATTTCTGGAATGTTTTTAGGATGGGTGTAGGATGGGTTCGATTGACACCTTTTTGACTTTGAAGATTTGTCCTTTGTCAGACAGTTTGAATATGCAAAAGGCCAATCCCCTTTATTCTTCGGGGGCCATTTTGGACCTTTGTTGACTTTTTAAAGAAAAAGTCCATTTTTCACAACTCTTCAGAGTTAGTCCATGATTGTTGTATCATCATACTTCCGGTGTGCATGACAATACCAACAACTTGGGTATAAAGAGGGATGTGGGTCTGCAAGCAGATTTTAGGGAGCTTGGAAAGAGAGTAACAAGCAGAACCTCAGAGGGAGTTATAGAGTCATTTAAGGCACAGAAGAAGGCCATTCAGCCCATTGGGTTCATGCCAGTTCTCTATTGAGCTATCCAGTCAGTCCCATTCCCCCACTCGATCTCCTTAGCCCTGCAGGTTTATTTCCTTCAAGTAGCCATCCACTTTCCTTTTGAAGTCATTGGCTGTTTCCACTTCCACCATCCTTGTGGGCAGTGAGTTCCAGGTCATTATCATCCATTTTATGGAGTAATCTCCAGCTTATTCTTGGTGCCACATGCTAATGAGTATAGATATATGAGGATAGAGGAGATGAATATGTGGCTGGAGAAATGGTGCAGGAGGGTGGGGCTGTAGATTCCTTGGACATTGGGACAAGTTCTAGGGTAGGTGAGAACTGTACAGACCAGACAGGTTGCACCTCAACAGGGCTGGGACCCATGACTTCGTGGGACAGTTTATTAGTGCAGTTGAGGAGGGATTAGACTAACTTGGCTAGTGATTGGGAACCAGGATGTAGCATTAGGGAAGATAAACAAGGTGCACAAAGAAACAATAGAGGTACCATTAAACTACTGGGTGTATTCTATAGGCCACCAACTGATAGGAAAGATATAGAGGAGCAAATGTGCAGGGAAATTACAGAGAGGTGCAAGAACTATAGAGTAGTGATATGGGAGACTTTAATTATCCTAATATAAACTTGGATAGTAATAGTGTACAGGACAGAGAGGGGGGAAGAGTTTCAGAAGAGTGTTCAGGAGAATTTTTTTGATCAGTATATTTTCAACGCAACAAGGAAGGAGACATTGCCTCCTGGTTCTGGAGAATGAGGTGGGTCAAGTGGACCAAATGTCAGTAGGGGAACATTTAGGGAACAGTGATCGTCGATAATCTAAACCTTATGATGCCATCAAAAAAGACAAAGAGCAATATAGAGGGGAAAAAATGCTTAATTGGAGGAGGGCCAATTTCAGTGGGTTGAGAATGGACCTGTCCCGGGTAAATTGGAATGAAAGATTGGCAAGCAAAACTATAATGGAATAATGGGCTGCCTTTAAAGAGGAGATGGTTCAGGTATGGTTGAGGTACGTTCCCACAAGTGGAAAGGAGGGACAACCAAAGCCAGAGCTCCCTGGATGATGAAAGAAAGAGAACAAGATGAAGCAGAAAAAGGGAGCGAATGACAAATGTCAGGTTGATAATGCAAGTGAGAACCAGGTAGACTATCGAAAGTTCAGAGGGGCAGTGAAAAAGAAAATGGGAGGCAAAGAGAGAGAGAGTATGAAAAGAAATTGGAAACTAACATAAAAGGGAATCCAAAAGTCTTCTATAGGCATATAAATAGTAAACTAGTAGTGAGAGGAGTGGTGGGGTCGATTAGCAACCAACAAAGGGGATCGATGCATCGAGACAGAGGGTATGGCTGAGACACTAAATAAGTACTTTGGCAGCTTCTTCTTCCTTGGTAAAGAAAGATGCAAAGTCATGGTGAAGGAGGAAGTAGTTGAGATACTAGATGAGCTAAAGATTGATAAAGAGGAGATATTGGATAGGCTGGTTGTATTTAAAGTCACTAGGATCGAATGGGATGCATCCGAGGATACTGAGGGAAGTAAGGGTGGAAATTGCAGATGTAGTGGCCATTATCTTCCAATCCTCCTTAGATACAGAGGATTGAAGAATTGCAAATGTTAAACACTGTTTCAAAAAAGTATTAAGATAAACCAACTACAGGTCAGTTAGTTTAACCTCAGTGGTGGGAAAGCTTTTAGAAGCGCTAATACAGGACAAAATTGACAGTTACTTGGACGAGGCTGGATTAGTTAAGGAAAGCCAACATGGATTTGTTAAGGGCAAATCATGCCTAACTAACTTGTTTGAGATTTTTGATGAGGTAACAGAGAGTTCATGAGGGTAACAAGGTTGATGTGGTGTATATGTACTTTTAAAAGATATTTGATAAGGTGGCATTTAATAGGTTTGTCAGCAAGATTGAGCCCCATAGAATAAAAGAGACAGTGGCGGCATGGATGTGAAGTTGGCTGAGTGACAGGAAACAGTATATTGGTAAACGGTTGTTTTTCAAACTGGAGGAAGGCATATAGTGATTTTTCCCAGGGTCAGTATTAGGATCACTGCTTTTCTTGATAATATATTGATTTAGACTTTGGTATGCAGAGCATAACTTCAAAATTTGCAATGACACAAAACTTGGAAGTATTGTCAACAGTGAGGAGGATAGTGACAGACTCCAAGAGGACATAGATAGGCTGGTGGAATGGATGGACACATGGAAGATGAAATTTAATGCTGAGAAATGTTAGGTAATATATTTTGGTAGGAAGAAAGAGGAGAGGCAATATAAAATAAAGGGGTTGCAGGAACAGGGAGACATGGGGCTATATCTGCACAAATCATTGAAGGTGGCAGGACCAGTTGAGAAAGTAATTAAAAAACATATGGAATCTTGGGCTTTATAGATAGAGACTTAGAATACAAAAGCAACAAAGTTATGATGAACCTTTATAAAACACCGGTTTGGTCTCAACTAGAGTATTGTGTTCAGTTCTGGGCACTGCACTTTAGGAAGGATGTGGAGGGTTTAGAGAGGGTAGCACAGTGGCGCAGTGGTTAGCACCGCAGCCTCACAGCTCCAGGGACCCGGGTTCGATTCCGGGTACTGCCTGTGTGGAGTTTGCAAGTTCTCCCTGTGTCTGCGTGGGTTTTCTCCGGGTGCTCCGGTTTCCTCCCACAAGCCAAAAGACTTGCAGGTTGATAGGTAAATTGGCCATTATAAATTGTCACTAGTATAGGTAGGTGGTAGGGAAATATAGGGACAGGTGGGGATGTTTGGTAGAAATATGGGATTAGTGTAGGATTAGTATAAATGGGTGGTTGATGTTCGGCACAGACTCGGTGGGCCGAAGGGCCTGTTTCAGTGCTGTATCTCTAAAAAAAAAAGAAATGATTTACAAGCATGGTTTCAGGGATGAGGGACTTAAGTTACGAGGATAGATTGGGGAAGTTGGGGTTGTTCTCCTTAAAGCAAAGGTTGAGAGGAAATTTGATAGAGGTGTACAAAATCATGAGGGGTCTAGACAGAGTAGATATAGAAAAACTGTTGCATTTGGCAGAGGGTTTGAGAACCAGCAGACACCGATTTAAGATGATTAACAAAAGAACTAAAGGCGACATGAGAAAACATTTTGTTATGCAGTGAATATTTAGGATCTGGAATGCACTGCCTAAAACTGTGGTTTTGGCTTTCAAAAGGGAACTGGATAATCACCTGAAGATAAAAAAAAATGTGCAGGGTTATTGGGAAAGCTGGAGTGTGAGACTAGCTGAATTGCTCTTGCAGAGAGATAGTGCAGACTTGACAGGCTGATTAGCCTCCTTCTGTTCTGTAACCATTTTGTGATTCTATGATTGTGTCCACAGATGTGGTAATGGACTTGGCCACCATTTCCGCACTGGAAAGGATGGGCTTCAAGTTCTGCACAAAGCTCTGTGCAAGGTGGCGCCAGACTCTGCAATGCTCCTTGATAATGATGCAGGCTTTCTGAGAGCTCTGCCAATACACCAAGGATTTCTGTGTGCATACCCTCCAGCCTTCTTCTGTATGCTATGCTATCACAGTCCTCATCTGAGTCCTCCAGCAAGTTGGTAGGTGCGCTACATTTTCCCCTGCTCCGGCTGCTGGCAGCTCTTGCCTGGTGTCTCATCAAATGCAGCTCCCACCTCCTAAGCTAGCCTCTGAAGTATGCACACTGTCAATATCTGAGTTGGAGGCTGTGAGTGCGACAGCAAGTGAAAGTGTTTCTTCTTCCGTGTCTTCTTCCTCTTCCACTTCTTGCTCCTGCAAAGGAGAAAGGCACAAGAGTAGGGTTGCAGTGAAGGGAGGGTGGGAAACCAAGAGGTGCATCTTTCAACCATCTGCGGCTTATAAATCAGAAGAATTTATGAGATAAGGGGCAAGTGGGATGTGGGAAGGAGAACTGGGTATGAGCATACCAGGATACCTTCATCTTTGATGCTTTCAGCCCTGCCACTGGCAACAGCCTTAGTAACTACCGATCTTAGATAAACATTTCCCCTCCACACTTGTAGTTTATCGAAAGGAAATTGCGAAATGCTATTGAAGAATGTGAGATGAGGGTGAGAAGGAAGATTAGATATGAGCATACCACCAACCTCGATGGTTACAGACGCACTGCTGGTCAGGGCCTCAATCATGGCCACTCCAATGATGGCGAGCACCATCTCCTCTATCTGGCTGAGGACATGAAGCCATACCTGTCCCCACTGGTTAGGTGCTTCTGCCGATGGTTATTTGCCACCTTGTTCTACAAGACAGAGGGACAAGTGTGTTAGTGAGTGTGGCGCAATGTGTTTGGGTGATGTGGATATCATGGTTGAATCGCTGGTAATGTGTGAAAGCTGTGATATGTAGCTGTGAGGCTTGAAGAAGTGCAAAGTCTGTGAGGGTAAGGTGAAGCTATAATGTAAAGTATGAGTTGTGGTTGACAGAGATTGTTGGTTGGTGAATGAAGGGGGGATGGTGAATTGAGCAGTGAATGAGGCTAGTGGGTACAATTTGTGAGATATGGAATTTGAAGATGCATTTATTGACTTTGACCATTCGCCTTAGCTCATTAAACTTCTTGCGGCACTGCATCCAAATCCTCGGGGCTATACTGCTGGGATTGACCATGATGGTTATCTGCTCCCACTGCCTTTGCACAGTCCATCTGGAGGGCCTCCTGATCCTGTGTAGATAGAGGAACTCTCCCTTGAACCAGGGCCTCCAGTGTAGCGTCAGAGAAGCTTGGAGCCTGCTGTTTGCCATTTTGTGCCATTCTTGTGTCTTTCCCATGTCAAAATCACTTCTCGAATGACTTTCAGCAGTTAAAACCTACCTCCCCTTGAAGAGGCGATGCATCAGGGCAAACAAATCCATTTGGGGCAAAGCAAAACAGGAGCCCAGATGTACAATTTAATTTTCACTTGATTAAAACTGTTTTGTTTAATAAGATATAAGCAGAGAATACAATGTAAGAACTCCTTGCATTAAAATAAACAGATGTGAAAATGAGAAATGGCCACAAAGGCAGATCAAAGCCGTACATGCACATTAAAATAATGATCAGATATTAATTATCACAGGTGCAGCGCCAGCTGGAAAGATGTATAATTTGTACACCAGTAAAATTTGCAACAGCATGTGGTACATAAATAGCAAAAGTATCATTAACTGGGGAAATCAGGTTCAAGTGTTCTAAGAAAAGTCCATTTGCAAAGATTTCATCAAGTCCCTAATCTCTTGTGCTGAAAAAGATATGATTTAAGTCGTGATTCTGTGATCCAGCACTCCCAACATGCAGTGATGCTCACAACAAGGACCACCTGGGAAGTCATCGGATCACAGACAATGATTTTCTCTCCATTAAATTTGTTTGGAAGTGAAATTGTTTGTCTGCAATTTCCCAAAATGTGTTTCCTGCAATTATGGAATCACACATATAAAATACAAAAAGCAAAAAAGGAATACAAAAAGAGTAATAAGAGAAAAGTGAATATGGAAAAAGATCTCAGAGATTACAGCAAAAGTTTTTATAAGCATATTAAGAGAAAGAGAATGTTAAATGCGAATGAGGGCTTAATAATGATGGATGCAGGCAAGACTATAATGGCTAATGTGAAAATGGCAGATTTGTTAAATGCATAGTTTGTATCCGTTTTCACAGTGGATGAAGAGAAAGAAATACTCGCAAAACAAGGGAACCTTAAAATAAGTCAAGGGAAGGAATTTAGTGGGTTTAATGCAAGTAAACAAAATAGTAATGGAGTAAAAAATATGACTTAAGATAGACAAATCTCCAAGACCTGATGGTTTGCACCCTAGGTTAATGAAAGATATTGGTAAGAAAATTGCAGATGCGTTAGTCATAATTTTTCATAGTTGTCTAGATTCATGAATTGTGCCTTTGGATTGGAAAATTGCAAATATCACTCCATTATTTAAGAAGGGAGGGGAAAGCCAACTATAGACATGGCAGTTTAGCATCCACTATGGAATCAATCATCAGAGACAGAGTGACTAAAGGCCTATACTAGTGATCAAAGAAAGCTGGCATGGATTTGTGAGGGGTAGTTTGTACCTTGTTGCATTTTTTGAGGAGACCATTAGCATAGTGGATAGGCAAGTATCTATTGATGTTGTGTATATGGACTTCCAGAAGGCATTTAACAAGATTCTGCACAAGAGATAATTCACAAAAATGAGAGTGCATGGAATTGGAGGTAACCTTGTGGCATGGGTAGGTAATTGTTTGGGTGGTAGGAGACAGGAAGTAGGGATAAATTTTTCATTCTATGACAGGATGTGACAAGTGGTGTTTTCCCAGGGATCTCTCCCAGGCCTCACGAATTGGATGCAAGAATAGATTGTTGTATATCCAAATTTGTAGATGACACTATGTTAGACAGTGCGTTGTATGACGGAACAGCAAGTTACAAGGGGATGGAGATAGAACAAGTGAGTAAGCAAAACTGTGGCAGATAGAGTTTAGTGTGATGAAGTATGAAGTCATCCACTTTGGATACAGGAAAGACAACTCAGACGATTTTCATAATGGTGAGAGACTTGGAGCTGTGGAGGACCAAAAAGGATTTAGGTGTCCATGTATGCAAATCACAAAAAGCACGTGCACAGGCACAAAGAGTAATCAAAAAGACTAATGAAATGTTGGTCTTTTTCCCAAGGAGATTAAAATTTGAAAGTGGGAAAGTGATGCTCAGTTGCACAGAGCCTCAGTCAGACCCCATCTGGAGTACCGTGATCAGTTTTGGACACTGAAATTCTGGAAAGATAGGTACACACAAGCCAGGAAAGCACACATTCATCAGAATGATTCTAGGAATTAAAGGATGAAAATATGGGCACAGGTTAACTTAGTTTGTATTACCTTGATTTTAGGAGTTGAAGGGTAATAAAATTGCAATATTTAAAATATTAAAGGGATTTGATAGAGTGGATGCTGAAAATCTATTCAGTCAGTGGCAAAACCAAAGCAGGACTGGGCAATCGTAAAATTAGAGCTAAGCCATTTAGGAGTGAAATCAGGAAGCCAAAGGACAGTGGGAATCTGGAATTCACTCCTCCAAAAAGCTGCAGTTGCTGAGTTTGATGGTTTGATTTTTGTTGGGTAGGGGTATCACGGGATATGGAATAAAGATAGATAAATGGAGTTGACGTACAAAAAACACTGATTTAATTGAATGATAAAACAGGCTTGAGGAGCTGACTGGCCTACTTCTGTTCCTACATTCCTATATCATAGCAGCAACTCCTGCTGAAAGTTTAAATTGCTTGTGGATTACATACAGAACGGATGGACACTTTTCATTTTGATCAACATGTGCCCAGTCATAGTCTGACATTCCTTACCTGAAATACAAGTGAGTTAATCAGTTTTGGAACTTAATAATTTCAAGTGATTTTTACAGTTACATCATAATTGGGGACCTGACTCTGACTGTACTACTGTGTGAATTTAACCTGAAGGATTTTACCCATATGGTGGTGCACATGAGGCCATTACTGTAGAATATATGAACAAGTGTAAGGGTGAGCTGCTGTATGCCTGATTTTGAATCTCCTAATCATGGAACAATTGCAGAAAAATAGGAGAATGCCTTAGTTCCATTGCAGGAGGAATTGAAGCCTGTGTGTTTCAGGAAGTTGGTGCACAGATTGAATTGATGATAGAAGACAAGTGTAAGTGGGCTGTAGCTGATGATCTTTGCCCTGCAATAGACTTACTGAAGGATGAGGACACTGTAAATTCACAGCAATCAGGGATGATGAAGACTCTAACTGCAGCAATCAAAAGGTGGTGTGGCTAAGCTGGAGTATGCTGCTTCTGAAGTAACCTAGGGACTTGAAATCAGATTTTACGAGTTAGAGAAAGAAAAGATTTTCAAAACTGCAAAAATTTGGAATATTGTGGACTGTGCTAAATATTTTGAAGGGAAGAAATGCACAAAAATGTAAATATATTTTAGATATATACAGCTGAGTTTTGTTTCTATCATCAAAGATTTAAATTAATAATATTGATGTCCTCCATCATGTCCATTTTATAGAACCTATTAGAAAAATTTAGATCTGAAGATGTTCAATGTTCTGAATGCTGCAGCTGGCAGATTGTCCATGGACAGCTTTTTGAAAAAAACTATGTATGATTTTGCTTTTATGTCACAAAAATTAATAGGTTCAAATTTGGTTCCAATCAAGGTCATAAGTTCCTATGCCTTGAAATGATGCTGTGATACAATAGGCACAAGCATTTCATGTTTCCATTAGAAATTCTCCTCTGCACTATTTCAGTGCTGATGTCACCTGTTTAAAGTAAATGGGTGAAGTAAAATAATGGAAAGAGGAATTTCAGAAAAATCCATTAAGTGTTCCAAGCTATTATCCCACAGTATAATTTTAAGGCCCTAATGTTCTTTTTAGCTTCTTGCAACAGTTACTGACTACAATAATCAAAGCACATTACATTGTTTCTCATTGTGCCAGAGGGATAAAACACTGAGCTCGCAAATACAATTAATATATGCAGAAATGTTCAACAATAAAGATATCATAATACATCAAAAAATGCCCAGGTCCAATGAAACCACAATATTTTCTGTTTAGGCTAGGATTTTGCTCATACTTTGTTTACACCTTAGCTTTCAAAGCAAGCTGTTTGTAATATATCACATACAGATAAAAAAAACAAAGTGCATGGGGGAGAAAAATCACAGCGAATGTTCGAAACAGCAGTTCAATCAGAATAGCTTAAAACGTGTGAGGACTGGGTGCTTAATATTCACAGATCCAAAGCATTCAGCAAAGAAAGGGAAGGAAAAAAGGGAGATTGTGTGGCAATACTGATTAGGACAACATTGTAGTGTTGGAAAAGGAGGATGTCCTTTGTCCTTGAGGAAGCTATGACAGAATCCATTTGGTTAGAGTTGAGAAGCAAAAAGGATATGATCACGCTACTAGGGAGTATTCTATAGGCCTCCAAATAGTGAGAGAGGATAAAGGAGCAAATCTGCAGGAAAATCATAGAGATGTGCAAGAACTATAGAGTGGTGAGATTGGGGAACTTTAATTACCCAAACATCAATTGGGATGATGTGACACTAAACAGAAAGGAGGGGAGAAATTCCTTGATCTGTATGTTCTCGATCCAACTAGGAAGGAGGCATTGCTGGATCTGGGGCTGGGGAATGAGGTGATCCAAGTGGACCAAGTGTCTATGGGAGAGCATTTGTGTAAGAATAATCATTGTATCAGAATGTTTAGAATAATAATGGAGAAGAGCAAGGAACAATCCAAAGTAGAATCTCTAAATTGGAAGAGTGCTAACTTCAATGAAATGAGAGGTGATCTAACCAGGGTAAAATAGAACCAAAGATTGACAGGAAAAATGGCTGGAATTTTACGTGGTGCTGGAGGCCCAGCTCACTGGTTTAAATGTCTCCACCGGGCCTGGAAGCCACGCAGCGATTTTGCATGGTCCGGGTAATTAATTGGCCTCAGGCAGGACCTCTGTCCCTCTGAGTTAGGAAGACCCGCCTCCAAGAGCTGCCGGCTAATCAGCGGGCCGGCACTCCTCAGTCCTAGCAACACCACTGGAGTGGTGGCCACTGCTGGGACTGCACCCAGTGTGAGAAGCAAGAGGGACTCCAGCCCCGAAAAACGTAAGTGGGGTTTCGAGCCTCACTGAGGACAATTGATTGAGCCCTGGCAAGGGGGGTGGGGGTCACTCAGAAGAGCGTGGGGAGGTGCTCCAGCAGGGGTGACTTGTGCTACTGGGGGGGCATTCTGTGGGGCAAAGGTGCCCAATCAGGAGGCCTCCACCCTCGGGACCGCAAGGAGGCTGCCAGGTATACCAGGCAGCCCCTCAGCTGACAAAGTGCCCGGCTGCTGCTAGTAATATACCAGTCGTAGCGGAAAGAGGCCCTTAAGTGGCACTTAATTAGCCACTTAAGGGCCTCACTTGGCCTGGGACGGGTGGTCCGCTTGCCACCTCCCCCGCTGCTGGTAAAATGGCAGCGGGGGCAAGTAGACGATGGGAATGGCACCTCCCGCCTCCCACTCAATTTTACACCCTCCCCCCACCCGCCCACCTCCAGTCCAGGGTGTAAAATTCCGGCCACTGTAACAGAACAAGGAGGAGATGTTTCAGGTGCAGGCTAGCAGGCTAGGTACATTTCAACAAGAGAAAGGCAGGGGAACCAAATACAGGGCTCCTTGAATGAGGAGGGAGATAGAGGATATGGTGAAACAAAAAAACGGTGTATGATACATGTCAGTTGAATTCTTCAAATGAGAACCAGACCAAATACAACAAGTTGAGAGGGAACGTGAAGAGGAAAATAAAACTGGGAAAGAGAGAATATGAGAATAGAATGGCAGTAAGCATAAAAGATAGCGCGAAAGTCTTCTACCAACAAGTAAATAGTAAGCATATAGTAAGCAGTGGGGTGGGCCTATTAGGTTAGAAGCGCAGAGCTAGAATACTTAATGACACTTTGTATCGGTGCTTACTAAGGAAGAGGATGCTGACAACATACCGGTAGAAGCGGAGATCATAGAGGTAATGGATGGGGTCAAAATTGATAGGAAGGATGTACTGGAAAGGCTAGCTGTGTTAGTCTGGATAAGTCGCCTAGTCCGAATGGCTTGCATCCCAGGGAGGTGGAGATAACGGAAAGGCTTGCCATAATCTTTCAATCTTCCCTAGATATGGGGGAGGTGCCAGAGTATTGCAAAGTGGCAAATGTGACACCCTTATTCAAGAAGGGGTGTAAGGTCATTGCTAGAAACTAAAGGCCAGTTCGTTTAACAACAGTGGTGGGTAAGGTTTTAGAAACAATAATCAGGGGAAAAAATTAACAGGCACTTGGAGAGGTTTGAGTTAATTAAGGAGAGCCAGTATGCATTTATAAAGGCAGATTGTATTTGACAATTCTAATTGAATTTTGTTGATGAAGTAACAGAGAAGGCTGATGAAGGGAATGCAGTGGATGTTTTCTGTATAGATTTGAAGAAAGCTTTTGACAAAGTACCACATAAAAGGCTAGTTAACAAAATTGAAGCTCATGGGATAGGACGGTCAGTGTCAGCTTGGATAAAAAATTGGCTTAAGGACATAAAGCAGCGAGTTGTGGTAAATGGTTGTTTTTTCAGGCAGGAGGATGGTAGACAGTGGTGTTCACCAAAGGTCAGTGCTAGGACCACTGCTTTTTTTGTATATATATATAAATGACTTGAATATTGGAATACAGAGTAGAATCTCAAAATTTACTGATGATAGCAAACTTGGAGGTGTGGCAAACAGTGAGGATGATATGAATCGACTGCAACAGGACATAAACAGGCTAGTAGAATGGGCAGACATGTGGCAGATGAAATTTAATACAGAGAAGTGTGAGGTGATGCATTTTGGCAGAAGGGATAGGGTGAGGCAATATAGACTTAATGGCACAGTTCTAAAAACTGTGCAGGGACAGAGCAACCTGGGGGTTCATTGCATAGATCTTTGAAGATGGCAGGACATATTTAGAGAGCAGAGTTAGCAAAGCATTTGGGATCTTGGGCTTTATAAGTAGAGGTATTAAGTACAAAAGCAGGAAAGTTATGCTGAACCTTTATAAACCTCTGGTTAGGCCATAACTAAAATATTGCATCCAGTTCTGGTCACCACACTTTAGGAAGGAGGTGAGGGTCCTTGAGAGGGTGCAGAGGAGGTTTTCCAGAATGGTTCCAGGGATGAGGGAGTTTAGCTACAAGGTTAGGTTGGAGAAACTGGGGTTGTTCTCCTTGGAGCAAAGGAGATAGAGAGGAGATTTGATTAAAGTGTGCAAGATTATGATGGGTTTAGATAAGGGGACAAAAGAAAAGCAGTTCCCATTTGCTGATGGTACAAGGATTAGGGGGCAGATATTTAACATTTTGGGATAGAAATACAGGGGGAATGTGAGGAAAAACTTTTTCACACAGCATGTGTGTACCTTGGAACTCATTGCCTAAAAGGGTGGTGGAAATGGAGAAGCTCAATGATTTCAAAAGGACACTTAATGGGCACTTGACAGAAATAAACTTGTAGGGCTATGGTGATAGAGTGAGGGAATGGGACTGATCAGATTGCTCTACATAGAGCCAGCATGGACTCGTTAGGCTAATTGGCCTCATTCTTTGCAATAATGATCTATGACTCTGAGAATCTGATAGCTGAGATACAAGGATTTGTCGATAGTCACATGAAACGTTAGCCTGTCATTTACTTTCAAATACAGACTGACCTGTTGTTCATTTTCAACATTTATAAATAAATAGTGAGACTATCATTAAGTGGAGAAATCAGGTCCAAGTGTAACAATTTCATCACCACCATGTTTTTTCTCATTTTCACCAATTTTCTCCTTTCTTCTCTTAAAGATGCTGTCTATTTGCTGGGATTTGTTTCTATGGGTGAGAGGTAAACTTCCAATAACTTACCCAAAATGGCATTAGCACGTATGAGCCTTAACAGTGAATATCAGCAGGTATTCGACTATGAGACCATCACTGCTGAGACTTATCCTATCCTCACCCAATCCCCACATGCACAAATGCAGCAGCAGTTGCAACAGTGATCAGGAGTGACACTTCTTGACGATTAGCCAACCCAGGGATGCAGAAGCCATTTTTAGCTCGTAAAATGACCCTAGCTGAGACAAGCTAACTTGACACATCGCAGGAATTGAGCACCCAACATTTCCAGCCTCCATGGCTCTTTGTCGCTTTATTTAGCTCTCCCAGTGTCCTGGATTTTCTCTTTTCCTTGCATTTGTGGAAGTCTTTTCTTTTAGCTTGATACTGTCTCTTACCTCATTTGTTGACCATGGTTACTTAACTGCACAAGTGAAGCCTTTGCCTTTTAGTTACTCACCATGTTTAAAGAAAATGGATAATTTCATAATATTGTAACAGAGTGCTAGCAATTTAAATTTGGCCCGTAATAGAAGTATTGCTTGTAAAAGGTTTTCTGCTGATGATACAAGTGATTGCTAAGTGTTTTATTGGTTGCATTGTCACGGAGAAGGGGGAACATGGTGGATTTCTGAAATGATTTGTATCACGGCATCTTTGAGGTCATTTATTGTCTCATCAACTTTAGCCTTGCATGCAGTATTAGAACAGTATGAAGAAGAGACCCTGTCAGCTTCAGCAGCCACATTCCTCTTGTTAAATAATGTAGAATGCTTTATATTAATCAATCGTAGTTCAGCCTTCTTGTGGTTCTAGATTTAATTTAGTTCAGATCATTGCTGTCATAATATTATCTACCGTTTTCCACTCAGACTTAAATCAAATGCACTGATAATAAAAATATACTCATAACATTGGTCTAATTTAAAAAGATAGTGTTTTGAATGGATTCCTGCAAGGTGCAGTAAAAACAGAAAATTCTGGAAATGCTCAATGGGTCACCACTCTGATGAAAAGTCACAGAGCTGAAATGTTAATTCTGTTTCTCTCTCCATAGATATACCCTGATCTGCAGAGTACTCCCAGAATTTTCTGTTTTTTTTTCATATTTCCAGCATCAGCAGAATGCTCTTACAGAGTACATGTTGTGCTTTAGTATGTAAAATACCTAGTGGTCACGTGCTCCCATGTTGTACCAGTTAGTATTATTGAAAAAAATATATATTTAGCATTTGTTCTTAAGTACAATGGATATGGAAACCACTTTAGAATTAGCTACTGAAATGAAAGATCAGTATTATATTAGTGATTCAGATTCAACTGTGTGTTTCAGATCTAAAGTTCTGAGAGCCTCCAATGTTACAACTGTCCTGCTAGTGATTAATGTTGGCACTGAGTGTCAAAAACAGAAAATATTTCATTCTTCTTGAACTGCTGCAGTCTGTATGGTGTAGGTACTCCACAGTGCTGTTATGTAGGGATTTCCAGGATTTTGACCCAGCAATGATGAAGGAATAGTGATACAGTTCCAAGTCAAAATGGTGTGTGACTTGCAGAGGAACTTGCAGATGATGGTGTTCCCATGTGCCTGCTGTTGTGTTATTGCTTTCCTTAGCAGCCAATTTTAAGGTGAAAGGTAAATAAATGCCAGGTTCTTAATTGTGAAGCACAAGTTTACAGGAGAGCTCTATCATACATATGTGTCTAGGTGATCAACACAACTCCAACTATCTGTTCACATGTTGGAATAACATTACTTCCTGTGATGGTGTGTGGACTACTTACACTGCTAAAGTGATATCACAACATCTGCTGCCCTTGTTTTTCTGGGCAGTCGAGTGTTATGGTCAAGTGAGGAGGGGTTGAATGGCTTCCCTCTCTTCCCTCTCCTTGTTTGACCAAAACAGGTTTAATTCTTTCTTAAAGTGGATGTACTGGCCAATTCAGTAGGTGTTTGATTACTTATTTGCTATTATCATAACAAGAACCAATCAGAAAGGTTTTTTTGAGTTTAACAAAGAAAGAGGTTAACTTTATTGTACCTAAACCGAACTAATAAAAATAATAAACAATGCACCAACGTTCACTCACATACACACACTCTAGAGGTTTACACATACAAAAATAGATTACAGAGTGTGGAAAGGTAGATTGGTTGAGTTAGTGTCCATAGAAAAAAGGGGTATAAAGTGTGTTGCATTTGGTGATTCGGCTAGCTTCTAGCTGCATTTGGCGGCTGAGGCTTTTAATTTAAAGAAGTAGATGACTAGTTTGGTGATTCTCTTGAAGACAGTGATGTGGATGATTTCCTCCAATGGGGTTTCTGATTGTAGCCAGCATATGCAAAGGTAGTCAATCAACAGGCAGGATTTGAAAGTTTTCGATCTGGAATGGAGAGAGAGAGAGAGAGAGAGAGAGAGAGGGATCCCCACTTGGGTCTGCATGTGTCAGAGTCCAGTTGCTTCTCCTCTTCTCTGCTGCAGAATGGCACAAGCTTAAAACCACAGATGGGACAGGGGCTTGTCACATGACAATCACTCAGTAATTCAAACCATAGCAGTTAGCAGTATTTCTCTCTTGCTAAAAAGAAAAAGAACAATCAGTTCCCTTAAACTTCCTGGTCCTTGGTTCTTGCTGGGAAATGCAGCTATTTAATCTCCCTCCTCACAGTCCTTTGCAATGTAGGATGCAGTGTTCCAAATTAGGTAGCCATCTTAAGCTGCTAGCAAAGTCATCCTTTTAGATGGTCTTTTTAAAATGTCTTTTAAAAAAATATACAAATTCAGATCTCCAGTCAGTGGATTAAAGAAAATTATCATTCAACAAAGCACATTGGCTTAACAAGAGGTTTAGTGTTTGCTGTCAAAGGAGCCTTGGCGAGTTGCTGCAGTGCATCTTGTAGCTGGGCCACACTGCTGCCATTGTGCGCCGATTGTGGAGGAGTGAATGTTAAAGGTGGTAGATGGGGTGCCAGTCAAGTAGGCTACTTTGTCCTGGATAGTGTCGAGCTTCTTGACTGTTGCTGGAGCTGCACTCATCCAGGCAAATGGGAAGTATTCCATCACAGTTCTGACTTGTGCCTTATAAATTATAGAAAGGCTTTGGGGAGTCTGGAAGTGAGTTACTCATTGTGGAATACCCAGCCTCTGACCTGCTCTTGTAGCCAAAGTATTTATGTGGCTGGTCCAATTAGGTTTCTGGTCAATGGTGATCCCCAAGATGTTGGGCAGGCAAGCAACATTCTGGAAGCACTTTCTCCTCACAGACTGCAGTGGTTTAAGAAGACCCATCAACATCTCATGGGCAACGGAGGACGGACCATAAATATCACTGTTTCCAGTGATATCCACATCCCGAGAATGAAAAATGAAAACAAAAAATGTACAAGTTTTCTCAACGCTGCTTACTTTTTGATGGTCGATGGGAGAATAAATTGAACCTGCTCCTCCTGTACCAAGGTGTTAAAATATTTACATAAAGCAAATGTGACTATTATAATGTCGATGCATTTTTTTTTAAATCTAATGTTTTTTTTCTTCCTTTGTCTCTTCTCTCATATCTTTTTAAATCAACAATGGCTTTCAGCACTCTTTCCAGGTCGCAGTTTTAATCTAACTTTCTTCTCTTGTTCTCACAAGTATTCTATGAGAATATTTATTCAGTCTATTTCTATTTCCTTTTGCTTGTAAGTGTTTTGGATTTAGCATAAAGTGTTTACCTGTGTCAAAGGTCCAATACAGTGAGAAAAAATAATTCATAATAAGAACCAATTCTGTCCATTATAGGGATATGCTGCAGCATGAAATTGTGAAAACATACTCAAACAAATCTATTTTAAAATTAAACGTTGGTATGCAAATAAAGATTTACGGCATCTCTATTGTTGTACTTCAGTTTACAGGATAGGAAGCAGGTATATGCTTTCTGATCATTTTACATCTAATGGGTTGACTCTTTTGGAGAGTTGTTATTTTTGTTAACTTCTAAAAATGTAAATATATAGGACAACAATTTTAAACTATAGACTTCACTTCTGCACCAAGATTACACTGAAGTATAACACTAGTTTTACTCTTTATTTTATGAATAATTCGAACTAATGGTCTTGTGACCTGATGAGACCAATTTAAATTTATCATTGAAGGTTTGGATGAATTGCCTGACTTCAAACACGTTTATAATGTTGAAGACCCAAACTATGATCTATGTTATCCTCATTTCTAATCACAACTGGCAGCCCGTGACACAAGTACAGAATTTCTTAATGTGCATGACCCAGGAGTTGATATCACTAAATGTTGTCCCATTTCTTTCAAAACCATGTACTCTGTAACATCATTTAGATTATTATCCTACAAATAAAGTTAGAGGTTTTGTCGATTTATGGAATCATAAAATAATTCAGCACAGAAGGAGACCTTGACATCCTTCCTAAGGCCCCAATAGAACACAATACCCCAGCAGAGCCTTACTAGTGTTTGATAAAGGTTTAGCTGAACTAAGTTGATTTTGTATTCTATGTCCTGGATTTTAAGTTACCTGACCTGCTGGGAGTAGGAGCAGTTGGGAACCTGGGAGTCCCCCGCACTTTGTGGAACAGGTGCTTGATGTTACCGATCGGTTTCCCCAACCTCACCTCCTGAATTCAGCAGCCCTTGTTTGGATGCAGTTTCTGAGTTTCCCAAGGCTTGGGAAACCAGGCCATCCACACTTAAAGTGGAAGCTTAGAATAGCACTGAGGCTTATATCATATTTTAAGTAACAACTTACCTACTTGGAGCAGGTTGGTCACCTACCTACCTTCCCACTTCATTGAAAGCCAAAAACGGGCAGGTTGGAGGTGGGTCTGGGTCGGGATTCTAATTTGTAAGACTTTAAGCCCCCATCCGATCTAAACCCGTCTATTTTTAGTTATAATTCCCCCCACGTCTCTATTGATAAAGCAAAGGATAACATATGTTTTTTTAACAGCCTTCTCAACTTGTCCTATCATCTTCAAATTTTAAGTTTTATTGGCTCATTAACAAAAATACATTTACTATTCCCAAGCAGGAATGTAATATTTTTATAAGGAATTGTACACAGAGTTTACACAATATAATGCCATAGGCTGTGAATTTCCTCAGAGATGCTCCACTCCGCTGCTGTAACTTCACCCAAAAGTGCAACAGGGAACTCACTTGTGCATGTAAACTGGTTTCTGCCACACGTCTGGCAAAGTTATGACAGTAGAGTGGGACCTAGAGTGAGATCTGTTCTGAGGAAATTCACAGCCATAGTGTTACAGTGCTTTCAATTTGCTATTTTGTAAACACAAGTTTTACAAAGTTCTCATGGTTTACCTCTCTTTCGACAAAAGCAGTAGATATTATTAATAACTAACCTACAACCAATAAAAACACCTCTTTGAGAAGTTGACGTATCAGGTTTTATGATTGTGCTGCTAAAATTGAGAATATTCTTTCAGCTATGTCAGTGAAGATATGAATGTGACAAAACTGCACAAGATGTCATTTACAATGTCAGGCCAAAAAATACTAACAGAGCACAGTCACCTAAAATTGACAATCTCCAATCACCACTTCCCTGTGCTACACACCACAGAAGAAATTCGATATTCCAGTGCTGAATAGGGTTTACAAAAGTAATACCACTTTCTTTTCCTAATTGTGTGAAAGTAAGTGTTCATCAGTGTCAGTGCCTTCAAAGCTAACAATCAATTTTAAAGCATTAAATTCTTGTATTTTAGGCATGAAAAGGATGAAAAATAATTTTGTCTCAGTGGCCACAATCTAACACTCGTCACAACTTGTTTATAATTGTAATTGAAAATGAAATAGTTTTAATGCTCCACTAAATGTCATGGCTTTATGAGATGGTGATGGGGATCACAGAATGCTTTTCCAAGGCCATAAGGGAATGAAGGATTTCAGACCTTTGAACCATTCAATGGAAAGAAAGTTGATGGTGGTGAACAATAGGTGAAAAAGGGAATGAAATAAATGTTATGAGTTCTGAACAATTGACCTTGAACAACTGGGAAATAACGAATACATCTAGTTTTGACTGATTAAAGCTGATTCTGATGTCGTCAGTTAACCTTTCTTGTCAACCAGCTGTATGCTGAAGACTACACAAACTAAGCACCCTTTTGTTAATGAGCACTTTTTATGTGTGAGTTCTGGGAGTTTACTCAGTTTAATAAACAGAAAACAATAATCTACAGTGAAGAAAATTCAGAAGTTTGAATATTCAAAGGAAGTGCAAGACAGTAATAAAGTGCAGAGGTTCACATGATATTGGAAACAATAGAGGTGAAACTTGAACAGCCTGTAAATGTTGATAAGAAACGTTGCACTAAAAGGATTGTCTTGTTTTATTTTGTGTTTTAGCAATGTAAAATCTTTAGGGAATAACACAAAGGACAAAGATACAATACCAACAGGGTATTTGTAAAATGTATCACAGTGTATTCTGACATTTATAAATATGTTTTGTAACTTAAGAAGAATCCTTTGCTCCATTTGCTCCTCAGAGCCAGAACCTGGAATTACGTCATTGAACAGCCTGAGCACAGATCAGTTTGTACGCTGACGAAGATAAAATCTTATCTATCTCTAATCCATATTATTTCCTGGTGGATCAGTATTATTTCTCAGTATTCCTGCAATAATCATATTGTAATCATTAATAGTACCGTCTTCTTCTTCTTTGGCCTCCTTGTCTCGAGAGATAATGGGTAAGCGCCTGGAGGTGGTCAGTGGTTAGTGGTTTGTGGAGCAGCGCCTGGAGTGCTATAAAGGCCAATTCTAGAGTGACAGACTCTTCCACAGGTGCTGCAGATAAAATTGGTTGTCAGGGCTGTTACACAGTTGGCTCTCTCCTTGCGCTTCTGTCTTTTTTCCTGCCAACTGCTAAGTCTCTTCGACTCGCCACGCTTTAGCCCCGCCTTTATGGTTGCCCGCCAGCTCTGGCGATCGCTGGCAACTGACTCCCACACCTTGTGATCAATGTCACAGGACTTCATGTCACGTTTGCAGACGTCTTTAAAGCGGAGCCATGGACGGTCGGTGGGTCTGGTCCCAGTGACAAGCTCGCTGTACAATGTATCCTTGGGGAACCTGCCATCTTCCATGCAGCTCACATGGCCAAGACATCTCAGGCGCCGCTGGCTTAGTAGGGTGTATATGCTGGGCATGTTGGCCGCCTCGAGGCCTTCTGTGTTGGAGATACGGTCCTGCCACCTGATGCCAAGGATTCTCCAGAGACAGCGAAGATGGAATGAATTGAGACGTCGCTCTTGGCTGACATACGTTGTCCAGGCCTCGCTGCCATAGAGCAAGGTACTGAGGACACAGGCTTGATACACTTAGACTTTTGTGTTCTGTGTCAGTGCGCCATTTTCCCACACTCTCTTGGCCAGTCTGGACATAGCAGAGGAAGTCTTTCCCATGCGCTTGTTTAATTCTGCATCAAGAGACAGGTTACTGGTGATAGTTGAGCCTAGGGAGGTGAACTCTTGAACCACTTCCAGAGTGTGATCGCTGATATTGATAGATGGGGCATTTCTGACGTCGTGTCCCATGATGTTCGTTTTCTTGAGGCCCGTCTAAAAGCGAAGACCAAAGTACGAAAAGTCCTGATCAGGGAACTCCTCTTTGCTGACGATGCTGCATTAACATCTCACACTGAAGAATGTCTGCAGAGACTCATCGACAGGTTTGCGGCTGCCTGCAATGAATTTGGCATAAACATCAGCCTCAAGAAAACGAACATCATGGGTCAGGACGTCAGAAATGCCCCATCTATCAATCTCGGCGATCACACTCTGGAAGTGGTTATTAGTACAGTATGAGTGACATAACCACATAGAGTTCACCTGACCATTGGTGTTGGTCATTGGAAGCAAAAGCAAACCTCAAAAGGAAACCAGCTAGCTGATGGGATATGGATGTTATTTTCATAAGTGTGAATACATGTTGCCATTCAATGGCATTTGTAAACTGTTCAAATTTCACCTGTACCATGTACAATGCCCTGAAAACCTCTGCACTTCATTACTGTCTTGCAATCATGCCCTTGTCTCACTATACTGTTTAATTTTTTTAAGCTATCTGCATAGTGGTGGCACAGTGGCACAGTGGTTAGCACCGCAGCCTCACAGCTCCAGCGACCCGGGTTTGATTCTGGGTACTGCCTGTGCGGAGTTTGCAAGTTCTCCCTATGTCTGCGTGGGTTTTCTCCGGGTGCTCCAGTTTCCTCCCACCTGCAAAAGACTTGCAGGTTGATAGGTAAATTGGCCATTGTAAATTGCTCCTAGTGTAGGTAGGTGGTAGGAGAATGGTGGGAATATGGGGTTAGTGTAGGCTTAATACAGGTGGGTGGTTGTTGGTCAGTGTGGGCTCAAAAGTTCTAGTGCACAGATAAGATCTCAAGAATTCTAACTTAAAAACATTTTTTCTAATCTCATTAATTAAAAAGCCATTTATGTTTTCTAGCATAGGCCCATTTTGTGAATGCACAGTCCCTGTATTTATGTAGCTCACCTCTGCTATTCACCACCAACACTATTCTGGCTTTGCAATCATAAATGAGAAGAAGATCCCAGTGAAATGTGCATGAATTTAGTATAGGATTATCAAAAACTGCTATAATCATCTCCAATCTACACAGTTGGTTTTCAACCCCTATTTTTTGAACATGACTTGAGAAAAATATTGTAAACACTAGTAATTCTTTCACAAGAACTTGGTATTTCTTCACACTTCCATAAACAAGTAGCAAAACTCAATTCCCAAAGATTAGACAACTTACATTATATGAAAAAATATATTCATAAGATCATTAGCTCCAATCTGCAATCTGATTATTTGGCCACTTTTTCGGTGTTTTATAAAACAATATTTTCTGATGTAAACTATTCTATTATTGCCCTTAAATGCTGTTGGAAAAAAGTAAAGGCCTTTTATACTTACTGATAATTTTTGGAATGAATGTCATGTTAGTATCTCCTAACACTTAGCTTAATTGAATTTACTATAATTTACTTTATTTTATTTATTTATTTTTTTAAATCTCTTTTGTCAATTTAGACCAGTGGGGATGGAAGCTAGGGCAGTTGCATGCTCGTCTTGCAGGATGTGGGAGGTAAGAGTCACCACTTGTGTCCCTGCTGACTTCACCTGTGAGAAGTGCACCCAACTCCAGCTCCTCACAGGCCGCGTTAGGGAACTGGAGCTGGAGCTGGATGAACTTCGGATCATTCAGGAGGCTGAGGGGGTGATAGAGAGCAGTTATAGGGAAGTAGTGACACCTAAGTTACAGGATAAAGGTAGCTGGGTGACCGTCAGGGGAGGGAAAGGGAATAGGCGCACAGTGCAGGGATCCCCTGTGGCCGTTCCCCTCAATAATAAGTATACCGTTTTGGATACGGTTGTGGGGGACGACCTACCAGAGGAAAGCCACAGCGGCCAGGTCTCTGGCACTGAGCCTGGCTCTGTGGCTCAGAAGGGAAGGGGGGAGAATAGGAGAGCGATAGTGATAGGAGATTCAATGGTTAGAGGAACAGACAGGAGATTCTGTGGTCGCGAACGAGACTCCCGGATGGTATGTTGCCTCCCGGGTGCCAGGGTCAGGGATGTCTCGGATCGAGTCTACAGGATTCTTAAGGGGGAGGGGGAGCAGCCAGAAGTCGTGGTACACATCGGTACCAATGACATAGCTAGGAAAAGGGATGAGGACCTGAAAAGCAAATATAGGGAGTTAGGTTGGAAGCTAAAAGGAAGGACGAGCAGAGTAGTAATCTCAGGATTGATACCGGTGCCACGTGCTAGTGAGGCTAGAAACAGGGAGCGAGTGCAGCTGAACACGTGGCTACAGAGCTGGTGTAGGAGGGAGGGCTTCAGATATGTGGATCATTGGGATACCTTCTGGGGAAGGTGGGACCTCTCTCAGTGGGAGAGCATTTCGGTGATAGTGATCACAACTCCCTGACCTTTACTATAGTCATGGAGAGGGATAGGAGCAGACGGGATGGGAAAATATTTAATTGGGGGAGGGGGAATTACAATGCTATTAGGCAGGAACTGGGGAGCTTAAATTGGGAACAGATGTTCTCAGGGAAATGCACGACAGAAATGTGGAGGTTGTTTAGGGAGCACTTGCTGCGACTGCTGGATAGGTTTGTCCCGATGAGGCAGGGAAGGGATGGTAGGGTGAAGGAACCTTGGATGACAAGAGATGTGGAACAGCTAGTCAAGAGGAAGAAGGAAGCTTACTTAAGGTTGAGGAAGCAAGGATCAGAAAGGGCTCTAGAGGGTTACAAGGTAGCCAGGAAGGAACTGAAGAATGGACTTAGGAGAGCTAGAAGGGGACATGAAAAAGTCTTGGCGGGTAGGATTAAGGAAAATCCCAAGGCGTTCTACACTAATGTGAGGAACAAGAGGATGGCCAGAGTGAGGGTAGGGCCGATCAGGGATAGTGAAGGGAACTTGTGCCTGGAGTCGGAGGAGGTAGGGGAGGTCCTTAATGAATACTTTGCTTCAGTATTCACTAGTGAGAGGGACCTTGTCGTTTGTGAGGACAGCGTGAAACAGGCTGATATGCTCGAACAGGTTGATGTTAAGAAGGAGGATGTGCTGGAAATTTTGAAAGACATGAGGATAGATAAGTTCCCAGGGCCAGACGGGATATACCCAAGGTTTTAACGGGAAGCGAGGGAAGAGATTGCCGCGCCTTTGGCGATGATCTTTGCATCCTCACTGTCCACTGGAGTAGTACCAGATGATTGGAGGGTGGCAAATGTTATTCCCTTGTTCAAGAAAGGGAATAGGGATAACCCTGGGTTATCAGTCTTACTGATAACAACCCTATCAATTTACGTCGGTGGTGGGCAAATTATTGGAGAGGATTCTGAGAGACAGGATTTATGATTATTTGGAAAAGCATAGTTTGATTAGAGATAGTCAGCATGGCTTTGTGAGGGGCAGGTCATGCCTCACAAGCCTTATTGAATTCTTTGAGGATGTGACAAAACATATTGATGAAGGAAGAGCAGTGGATGTGGTGTATATGGATTTTAGCAAGGCGTTTGATAAGGTTCCCCATGGTAGGCTCATTCAGAAAGTAAGGAGGCATGGGAGACAGGGAAATTTGACTGTCTGCATATAGAATTGGCTGGCCCATAGAAGACAGAGGGTGGTAGTAGATGGAAAGTATTCAGCCTGGAGCTCGGTGACCAGTGGTGTTCCGCAGGGATCTGTTCTGGGACCTCTGCTCTTTGTGATTTTTATAAATGACTTGGATGAGGAAGTGGAAGGCTGGGTTAGTAAGTTTGCCGATGACACAAAGGTTGCTGGAGTTGTGGATAGTGTGGAGGGCTGTTGTCGGTTGCAACGGGACATTGACAGGATGCAGAGCTGGGCTGAGAAGTGGCAGATGGAGTTCAACCTGGAAAAGTATGAAGTGATTCATTTTGGAAGGTCGAATTTGAATGCAGAATACAGGCTTAAAGACAGGATTCTTGGCAGTGTGGAGGAACAGAGGGATCTTGGGGTCCACGTCCATAGATCCCTCAACGTTGCCACCCAAGTTGATAGGGTTGTTAAGAAGGCGTATGGTGTGTTGGCTTTCATTAACAGGGGGATTGAGTTTAAGAGCCGCGAGGTTATGCTGCAGCTCTATAAAGCCTTGGTTAGACCACACTTGGAATATTATGTTCAGTTCTGGTCGCCTCATTATAGGAAGGATGTGGAAGCTTTAGAGAGGGTGCAGAGGAGATTTACCAGGATGCTGCCTGGACTGGAGGGCATGTCTTATGAAGAAAGGTTGAGGGAGCTAGGGCTTTTCTCATTGGAGCGAAGAAGGATGAGAGGTGACTTGATAGAGGTGTACAAGATGATGAGAGGGATAGACTGAGTGGATCGCCAGACACTTTTTCCCAGGGTGGAAAGGGCTATCACCAGGGGGCATAATTTTAAGGTGATTGGAGGAAGGTTTAGGGGAGATGTCAGAGGTAGGTTCTTTACACAGAGAGTGGTGGGTGCGTGGAATGCACTGCCAGCGGTGGTAGTAGAAGCAGATACATTAGGGACATTTAAGCGACTCTTGGATAGGTACATGGATGATAGTAGAATGAAGGGTATGTAGGTAGTTTGATCTTAGAGTAGGTTAAAGGGTCGGCACAACATCGTGGGCCGAAGGGCCTGTACTGTGCTGTACTGTTCTATGTTCTATGTTCTATAAAGCTATTCTATTAACTTTTCATCAACCCGCTACTGCTACCCCTTCATTACTAGTGCTTTGTGCTTCAAGCTGTCCTTCCTGCTCAGTCTTGCGATGATTTTCCTCTGAAGTGTGTCCATCTGCAGTTCTGCCCGCTTCAAGTAGCGACAGTTGTTGCCCTAATGAGCAGTGCTCTTTGAAAGTGCCCGAATGCTACTGGGGTCTCCTTGCTCCATGAAAGGAGCAGTTATGACTTTAACGAGTACAGAAGCAACATCAGTGGTTATGTTCTATATTGTCATTACATATGTTAAGCGGTTGTGTACAGTCAGTGTGCACAGACATGGCAATTGAACATATGAAATTGTGGAATATATGATTAATATAGTACCTACGAGTTGCTCTATATTGTGCAGTCCCAATGTTTTCGAGAGTTCCTCTCTAAAATAAGCCTATTCTTTTCTCATGTGCAGTTTGATCTTTATACTGATAAAATCTACAACTATTCCACATTTTTCATTTGGTTCAATGATAATTTTGCCTTTAAATATAACAGCAATGTGATTTGGCATATCAACATTTCTTTCTTTGCCATTGTGTCATGTCGAACTTAATTTGTGCAGCCTGGCTATTTTGATTTCTGCGACCTTACTTGCTACATTCTTGTCAACATATTTTTGTTCGGTGTAGCTTTTAACAACTAGAACAGTCCTTCATATCTGCTATGTACAGGTCCAGATTTTGTGCTGAGAATAATGGTGAGGCTACCTGCGTTCACTGTGATTACCGAGTATATTGGAGAGCAATGTCTGGAGTATGCACCTGTGTCATTAAACGTGCAAATGCAGAAGTTGCAATCCAAGTTATCCTGTTCCACCTAGTTTATACTTACTGATTCAGATTGTGTGCCTCAGTGAGGAGTTTTTCAATCTGATTTGTTGAAAAGTCCCACTGTTGCTTGACCTGCTTACACACACCATAGGTCTCCTGTAGAGGGTGACAGACAGCATCAGACATCCAGGGCAGGATTTTCCTTCCAGGGCAGAAAATGGAAGTCGGGACCCTGAACCCACCTGTTTGGGGAAACAGTCACCGGACCCGATTTTCACAGGGGCGTCCTCTTAAATGGCTTGAAGATAGGTGTGGCAGCCACTTAGAGACCATGGGGACAGGAATGAAGGCAAGACTGTGCAAGTGCAGGCTTAATTTAAGCAGATCACGGCAGCCATTACTGTGGTACCATTTCCTTACATTACCTGCTCTTGGAAAGATATCTCAAGAGAGGCAGAGGCCTGGAACCTGGGGCACAGCAGCCCCTCGATTCAAAGGCCATGAGGGAGAGGAGGAAGGCCCTCTTCCCGGAGGGTGACAGGAGGAGGCTACGCTCACAGATCAAGCAGGCCTGGATGGAGGTAGCTGACACAGTTGGCAGACAGAGTGTGGTACAAAGAAACTGGATCCGGTGTAGGAAGAGGTTCAATGACCTTATTCACTCTGGCAAACTAAGTGCAACACCGAACCCTTCAGACGGCCTCTGGGCATTCACCCTCCAACAGACACACCAGCTGAGGAGCCTGAGGGTGCATGCTGCTCCTGAACATAGGAGGAATGTGTGCACAGGATACTTACTGATGCCTCAGAATGGCTCAGAGCCATAATGCTGCTGAGGACCTTCCAGCACTGAAATATGCAGCTTCCAAAGGAACAGCTGGCATTTTCCCTAGAGACCAGCAATGCCTTATCTCCTATTAATGCCTGCAGGAGGGCCCAGATGGGAGGAAGGGTTACATACCTGCACCTTATCATCACCATGGAGGAGTGAATTATGGACATCTCTGGCCATGAGGAAGTCGGGCATGGCGAAATGGGCACTGGTGGTGGAGAGGATGAATACAAACTGGAATGCATACAGTAAGGGGGTACAGTGCACTCCTACCCATCCGACAGCATGCCAAAGACTCAACTGCATTGGGAAGCCCCAACACTGAAGAGGCTTCTGCTCTTCAATGCTAATTCTCATGATCTCTCTTGTGTCTCCCACAGGTTCCAACATCCAGGAGCAACGACAGACCCCTGCACCATCACTGGGCCAGGTGCAGCCGCAGCAGACCCCAGATCAAGCACTATCACACCTTACAAGCGCACTTTCCACCAGCGCAGATACAAACACCTCAGTGGGTCCTCGCCCGCAGGTAAATAGAGTAGCACTGGGTGATGATGAGCATGACATTAGAGTGCAGGAGGAGGTGCCAGAGGTAGAGACAGCTATGCGCAGTCCCCTGTTGAAGATGGAGGACAGACACAGCCCTGCTCAGCTGGGCACAGGAGTCACAGGAAAGGAGGCTGTAACTAGAGCCGCAGCAGCAGATGTGCACCCACATGTCAGAGTTCCCTGAGGCAGTGCGTGGTCATGGGCTGAGAATGGAAGAGTCCATCCAGCTCATGTACTCCATAATGGCTCAGGGCTTTGACTGCATGTGCTCCTCCATTGAGATAGTAGCCAACCTCATGGAGAGCCATATGTGGCACCCTTGGACTGCATACAGGAAGTGCGCACTGACATACATAGGATGCATGCTATACTATGTAGCCTTGCCAAGTCAGTGACGCTGATGACACAGGGACGTCTGGAGGGGATGCCAGTTGTGCCCCAGCTGGTGCTCCCCTCTAGCCATCGGAGGGCTAGCCAAGGGCTGAGGATGTCACTGAAGATGAGGGTGCCAGCCCTCACAAGGTGCTATCATCATCATTGGACTCCTTGATCCTTCTGGCAGAGAGACCATTTGTGCAGCTAGGCCCAGTGATGAAGACTGCCCCCCTGGAGGTGCACCCACTGGCATGTCCATGACGAGGACAAACACCATGTGCATCTCAGCCACAGGCAGAGACAAGTGAGCAGGCTGTGTCCACCTCATCCAAGGCCACAAAGGGAGCACCTCATAGAAGTGACCAAGAGTGGAGGCCACCGTGTCAGGCACAGCACTGAGTGGGTGACTACTGAGGTGTCTTCTACCTGTAACTGTGCACTGTTTTCCTTTATGAGCCCCATGTAGATATTGACACATGCTCCAATGTCTGACTTCATCCTTTTATTCATGGCGGGACAATAAAAGAAGTATAAAGTGGTGATGATGGGCAAGGGTCCATCTATAGTGACAGTGAAACCTCTGGGCAGATGTGCACCTTTCATTGGTGGTAAGAGTTTACCTGTTCCAGGCAGCATCTTCAATGGAAGTTTAGCATGAGCAGCTCAGAGTGAGTTTCATAACATGCCGTTCCTCCTGGGTTAGAGAGGCTGAGTCGAAATGTGCCTGAATCAGATGATCCCTGACATTGATGGCACCCTAATTAGACCCTCGAGCCATGCGCCAGGCCAGGCCACCTCCCTGTGCAGCCAGGAGACCTCGGTGTTCTGAATCCTCCCCCTCTGACTTCTCTTCGACGTCCTGCTCCTCCTCTTCCTCTGATGCACTGTGTCTTTCCAGGGCCTCGCCTTCTCAAGGTCCACATCCCTCTGAAGGGCCCTTTTATGGAGAGTGCAGCAGACCACCACAATGCGCGAGACCCTTGAGAAGTGTAGTCACCGGAACTGCATCATCAGAAGCCCGTTGGCCTGCTCAATAGTTGTCCTGGTGAGCAGATGGCTTCAGTTATATTGTCTCAAGCTGTCATAGAGGGGAGAGTACCCATCTCTTCAAGGGATATCCCTCGTCCCCTAGAATCCATCCATGGAGTTTGAGGAGTGGGGGCTGGAGTGAAGAGCTATGGCAGGCTGGTCTGGCAGAGGATAAAGGAGTCATGACAGCTGCCAGGAAAGCAGGTGCACACATGGAGGAAGCTCTTTTATTTTATTTTATTTTATTTTAGTTTATTTGAGTTTGTTTAGTTTGTTTCTACTGTGCCTACCCATTGTTTTTTTCATGTTTGTGCTTGGGGCCAGGCTGCCCAGTTTTCTGTCCATTAATACCCTCTCTGTACTAATGCTTTGTCTTTAACCACACCATTAACTTACCATTTGCCTTTGCTCCATGACCTTCTGGTCAGTTATTCTCCATGACCTTGTCCTATCAACACCTTCTCTTTTGTTATCTCTTGCCCCACCCTCATTTTACTTGCTTAAAACTTTTTACATTTCTAATATCTGTCAGTTCTGATGAAGGGTCACTGACCTGAAACGTTAACTCTGCTTCTGTCTCCACAGATGCTGCCAGACCTGCTGAATATTTCCAGCATTTCTTGTTTGTGTTTCAGATTTCCAGCATCTGCAGTATTTTACTTTTATAATATTATGGAGGAAGCTCTTGTTGTGGTTGCAGACCAGCTGAATATTGAGGGAGTAAAAGCCCTTCCTGTTGATGAATCTCACTAGCTTATCACTGGGTGCCTTGATGGCCATATGGGTGTAATTGGTGGTGCTCTGCAACTGGGGGAATCCAGCGTTGGAGGCGAAGCCCGATCGTCTCTGTGCCTGCGAGGCCGAGCCTGTCTGTAATTGAGTGTACTGTCCAGCTCTGGCAAATAGAACGTCAGTTACCTGCAAGATGCGGGGGTGTGCAGCCATTTGTGAGATATCACCAACGTCCACAGCTGATCCTTGGAAGGAGCCAGAAGCAAAGAAGTTCAAGCCCACAATAACTTTGACAGCTTCTGGCAGGGCATGGTGACCAGTGCTGCAAGGAGTGAGGTCTTCAGCGGCGAGGGCACAGATGTCTGTGACCATTTGCCTGGGAGTCGCAGTCTCCTGTGGCACTGGTTCTCAGTTATCTCAAGGTAGCTCCGTCTTCAGCAGTAGATCCTATGCTGAGGGTATGGCCTCTGTGTCCTTTCTGCCCCTTGTCCTTCTCTTCTGTCTTCCTGATGCCTTTGCTCTTCCTACGGAGAGTGTTGTTCCTCATCGCCAAAATCTGAGAGTTGTGCCCCCATTGCCAGCTGCTGCCTTCCTCGAGTTCAGAAGGCCCCCCCAGTTGTGTTTGGAAGCTCTACCCCCATCCTTTTATGGACCCGTGATGCCAGGAGTCTGACAATCCCTGCACTGCTCAAGCACTTAATGACCACTCTCCCTGCGACCTGCACTAAGCCAATGATACTTACATACCAATGGCCGAACTCTCCGCCATGTCATTCATCCTTTCATGGGCCCCACCTAATTCCCTGCTGTGGCCATGATTGGGTCCCCACTGTGTATCTGCCTCCATGCACCTGGTCAGCTCCATATAGTGCGTGCAGCCCATGCGCCCGTCAAAATCAGAACATGCTGCTTAACAAGCTCCTAATGAGCTCTTTAATAATCTTAATTGCCGTGGTTAATGATTAGGTGGAATCCTGGGGCCATCCTCCCCCGCCCTGGTGAAAGACACTGGCACCAGGTATGGCGACGGGAAAACAGCACACCGGCCAGTGTCCCCCTCCCACCTCCATTCCCATTCCCAGCGAGACCTGGAAATTCAGCCCCCAATGACAACAAAGTCTCTGCTCAAAAACCCATGAAAATTCTGTTGGCAGCTGCCAGTATAGTGAACAGCAGGCACCGTTCCTTCACCGCTAACGGCAACATCCTGGCCACTGCACTGGAATATCAGTAATTAAACTCGAGAGGGCCTCTGGTGGGAGCAAGCAAACGGTTAAGAAAAACTCTAGGATCTCCACTTGGTACTTGTTAATACATCCAGGAATGACTGTTACAGAATGAATAAATAAAGCAGCATTACGTTGGCAGATCAACTGATTATTTAGTGAGCATAACAATATCTGTATATGTGTTCTACTGCTACTGTACAGGAATATTCTTCCCTTATATTTGTGCTCTTTTAATTATACAGCTTCTTCAACCTAATCCTCCCAAATTGCAAACATATATTTCATATTATTTGTAACAAATTGCCTCATTTGTCCATTCCATTTCATATTTGAGGGCTGCCCTCCAAATCATTCTATTTTATTCACTTTGATCATTGAGCCAATTTTCAGAAAGAAATATGGCATCCTACAGCTGGATTAAGAAACTTTTCAAATTGCGTACCAGTAAAGTGGCTCAGTAACTACTTAAAAGGCATTAAGGAATTATAATCACATGTTAATTGCCATTACAAGTTGCTAGCTTCCATTGCCACTAACAAAAGGTACATTGGGAAGATGTACATGCTTCAAAACCACATATACCAGTAGTTTTACTGCTTCATAAATGATAATGACAAATGGATTTTAATGCATTATTTGATAAAAGATAAAACAGGAATGTTTTAATATTCACACACTTTATATAGACATTCAATGGTCCATATTTTAATGCCCTCTTGAGTTCAAGGTATTTTTCCAACCTATGTTCCATTGTACCTCCTTTCACATTCGAATCTGTGCAAGGTGAAAATGTTGCAGTTTCAAAGAGCAGTGGGAACTACAGGGATTCTAATTATTCTCATGCCAATGGTTAGAATACTTGCAACATTCATCTAAATGTTGGAATTTTTTGAAACATATGTCTTAAGTGATTTACATTTTGAAACTCACTTATTTCACTTCAGTTTTGAACTTTGTCAAACCAGATGAAGATTATAAAATAAGATTAATGTGAAGTAAATGAGTCAATGGGTTAACAGGGTACTGTGGTTCTTGTGCTGCGGGAACATGACATATCATCGACAGCTGGTCAAGGTAGAATGATGTGCATTATGATGTTGAAATAGCATCCTGTAGTGCTTACTTAATTACCTTAGGGCAACACAGAAGAAATTGCATTGAAATTTGCCTTTTCAGATATCATTTTGAAACATGGATCAATAATTTGCTGTCAAAATAATGGCGAGGCTAATGACACTCATCGTTATTTATGCACAAATGCTACAGCAACTTCAGGCAAGGGCAGATGCATGGTTAAACATGGAATTCCAAAAGTTCCTGTCCAAGATGCGCTGATCCACCATTAGCTTTGCAAAAATGACATCTCACTGCCTGGTTCACCATTGAAATGTTTTGAATGGCATGAAGTTGCTGTATTTGCATGGTAGATACAAACTAAACTCACCATAGAAAGTTAAGTCTTGTCCATTTCAGTCTCAGTACCATTTTGACAATGTGATAAGTGTTAATTACTGTTAGTCAACCTCTCTGGCACAAAAGGTTAACTACTACAATTATGGAGTCTCATTCCTTCAAGCTTTAATTGTTGTTGGAGATTTTAAAAATGCGCAATTTAAAATGCAGTTCATTTTTACATTTCCTTTTGAATCTTTGTCCTCTCATAATCCAAGCTTTCTTTCCCTCTCTATTTCTCTTTCTGTACCAAAGTTTTGCATTGAATTCACCCACTCAAATTTACATTTCCTTCTTAGTCCTTGCACTGTTAATTTCACAATCTTCCACTTTGGTTAAGGAGATACACAGCTGTTTGCCCTGTTCACTCTGGTCCCAGATGCCCTGTTTTCACTTGCAGCAACTTGCCTCACAAAAAATTTAAAAACCTAAACGTGCAAGGTCAAGTTTAACTAACAGCAGACATTGAACGATTCACTCATACAGCAAATTATGGCCAGTTATTGCATTTCTCTTTACCTTTTACTTTTTAACCATTCAGGTCTGGGTTTCAATACCAAAAGGGTAAATGTTATTATTACTGGGAGCAAATATTGAGAATCTGGGCTGCTATTATTTCCCATCCAAAATTAGTAAATGTGTGCAAATGCCCATATTGATCCCATTGGGCAAGGCTTGCTGCCAGGCGTGAGCATTATAAAAATGTCTCTTAAGATTAGATTTCTTCACCCTAGAATTTTAATTTGCATCCTTTCTAATATATCCTGAAAAGCAACGTTGGCTGCTTTCCTCACTCATATATTTTCCAATTCATCAGCTATTATTTTTCCGAATTTAAAATGTGCTCTCTTGCAGTTTGATATATTTATTTTCTTAGCCCTCTACTCTTACCCTAATATCAAATTCTATTATGTTACATGGAGCTCATGTTTCTTTTTACTCCTAAAATTTCTTGCCATTTCAGGGTAGCTCCTAAATATTAAATCAAATTTGGCCTCTTTCCTACTTCTGGGTGCAACATGCAAGAATTGGACCTGTACCAGCTCCATTAAATCATCCGCCCTCTTTAAAAGATCTCTTCCCCTATTCCGAAGCAAAATAGTAAAATCCACTATAATGAATTCCTTTCCTTATACATTATGCATATAAGTATCAGCCTTGACTCAGTGGTAGCACACTTGCCTCTGGGCCAGGAGGTTATGGGTTTAAGTCCCACTTTAGAGACTTGAGTACATAATCTAAGATGGCACATCAGTGCAGTATTGAGCAGGTGCTGCACTGTCAGAGGCAAAAGATCCCATGATACTATTCAAAGAAGAGCAGGAGGGTTCTTCCTTGTGTTCTGATTAATGTTTATCACTAAAATTAACTGTGTGGTCATTTTTCTCATTGCAGTTTGTGATACCCTTGCTGTCTGCAAATTGGCTGCTGTGTTGGTCTGCATTACAACAGTGACTACACTTCAAAATAAAGTACTTAAGGATGTCTTGGGCAGAGAAAGGTGCAATATAAAAGAAAAACTTTATATTTATATGAAAATAGTTTAAAATATTAGTGTCACACAAATTTTACCCTATGTATGCACACAATTATCATATACCAATGGAACGCTTTATGCATTCTAAATTAACAGAGGTATAAACTTTCTTATTAGCAGATAAGTGTATATGCTGATTTTTTCCTTGCTAGTTTTGTCCTCTCCTGAAAACATTGACCTTTGCTGAAGTATAATTCTACAAGCTATAGGTGCCCTCAAGTACTGTACCTAAGTGAGAATTGTTCAAGTGATAGGCTGAACAGTGAGTAATGGCAGGCTTTTTGGACATGTGACTATTACAGCTAAGCTGCCATCCAAACATGCATTGGGATGTTAGGTGAGGGTCAGTCGTTTGTGATCAAGACGGTAATTGTGCTTGATTTTTCCGACCTAACTTGGGCACTGATTCCAATTGTTGTCTGCCAATACCACATTGGGTATAGTCAGCAAACTAAAGCAGACTGGGATCAAAACTGGATGAGCCATCAGCACATTTCTCCATAATTGTTATGTGTACATTATCAACTTGTGCTACCTGCTCTCAATTGTTTAAATAATGATAAAATAAAACTTTCACTGTAAACCTCTGAATAGAATCAGCTGTGGGGGTCTGGTTGTTTTCTGCCCAATCTTCTGTACATTTTTAGATCTGATTCTAAACTATTATCCTTTGGATCTCTCAAGGATTCAAAACGATTTATCCATCCAGACACAACTTATTTAATGACAAACTGAAATCTTTCATTAAAATTAGGACAGTCACTATCTAATTTTGAACCTAAGAGTCACCTTTGGTGATTTTCCAAACATCTAGGGATGGTATTCCCCAAGTGAAATCATATGTTTAATTGTTACTATCCCTGGTTTGGTCATTAGCTGAGCTCAGTCTCAAATTTTCCATTAAGCTAATACTTGAATGAGTTTCATTGATGGAGTGAAAAGCCCATTCAATAATAGAATAATTCAGGTAATAAATGATACACTGACAGACAATGAAAGCTTAGCAAAGTTTTTCTCTGGCATCAATAAAAAGACTCAATGGCTTATATCAGAATCATAACTCAATAAGTACAACTCTTAACTATTACATTCCAAAAGTGTTTCATTGAATTGCTCTATATTTTCTAGTGGTAGGAATCATCAGAACAGCACCTAATGTGGTTGAATTGTGTCCTGGTGCTTTTTCTGGATGTTATACTATAGTTTGCTTACATTTGCCTTATTGCTGGAGATACTGCAGGGAATAACTAAAATCAGGAAAATATTTTTTTTCATTCGGGATTGTCAAATACACATCATTTACTGGCTCTCCTGCTCCATTTAGTATCTACTTCTGACCACTGTTCCATCTCTTCGTCGTGGACACTTTCACTTGCACTATCAATTGTAAGAAGGGATCAAAATATCTCAGAGAATGATAGTGCAAATGTACTTTTAGAATTCAGATGTGGATCTACTGTAGAAATGAATTGGATACAAATGTCCTATTAGATATCAGAGCATCTGGAACAAACAATCATTTTACCACCAGAAGAAAACACACATTCTTTTAAATCTATGTTTTAAATGTTAGACACTTTAACCACCAGTTTCACAAGCAGACTTTTTTCTCCTTCCCCTCTCCCCATTGCCCCTCCCCTGCCAGGTGAAAATTAAATATTTTTTAATATCATGAATAACATGCATCCTAGGAAAGAGCTACCCAATTAGTCCCACTTCCCTGCTCTTTCCCCTTATTCCTGTCTATTGTTTCCCTTCAAATATTTATCCAATTCCCTTAAGAAATTACTATTGAGTTTGCTTCCTCCACCCCTCCAGGTACTGCATTCCAGATCATAACAATTCACTGTGTAAAAGAAAATAGCCATTTTACACAGCGAGTGGTACTGACCTGGAACTCACTGCCTATGAGGGTGGTGGAAGTGGAGACAATGGACTAGATTTTAAAGCCTCTCTGATGCCGGGAATGATGGCGGGGAGGCAATGACGATAGGAACGGAGGAGGCCCGTCACCGACCCCGACGCCAGCAGGACCCGTACCGATCTCGGCGGCGGCGGCAAAGCCTCGTGGCAGGCGCCCCGCCACTAAGTGACAGGACCTGCATTAAAATATGTTAATGGATACTTATCATGCAGGCTGCAGCGATTCTGCCAGCAGGTCTTCATTCCGGTGAACAACAGTGCCACTCCTTCGAATCCCCCTTTGGGGAAACGAGGCGCGACACCTGTGGAGTGAGGGGGGAGGAGGTGATTTTTTTTCTGTGCGGGAAGTGGGGAGTGGGGTTACAATACTTCAGATTGGTCGGGAGGTCAATGGAAAGGGGTAAAGGACAAAGATTTTGAACTTTGGGATGAGGGGGGATAGGTCAAATTTTCATGCTAAGTATTCTGGGAGGAAAAGGGCAGAAATGATGTGTAAAGCCATTCAGGGGGACAGGGGTGAGAGAGGGCATGGAAAACTTACTTTATTCATTTTTGAAAAGTTAACATCCATGGTACCTTTAAATTTTAAATGCTCATTGAGGGCTGTAAGCCCTTTAAAAATGGCGCCGGCATCTGCGCATTGGTACCAGAGGCCGTTGCCGGCGATGGCTCGCCCGCCCTCTCCACATCATCAGGGGAAGGGGGAGGGGGCGGGCGTTGCAGCCATGCTAATGAGTTGCCCCGTTTAGAATCGCAGCAGCTCCGCGACGTGGGCCCGTGTAAGCGGGTCGCATTTTTATACACCCGCCACCTACTTTGGCAGCGGACTCTTAAAATGCAGCCCAATGAATGATTTTGAAACAAAATTGGATGGACACGAGGGAAATAAACTTGCAGGGCTATGGGACTGACTGGATTGCTCTGCAGAGAGCTGGCATGGACTCCATGGGCTGAATGGCCTCCTTCAGTGCCCCAATGACTCTATGACAATGTCGCCAATCACCTTAAATCTGTGTCCTCTGGTTACTGACCCTTCTGCCAATGGAAACAGTGGGCTGAATTTTACCAGTCCCTTGACGATGCGGGTCACAGTGCGGGGGCCGGTAAAATGCTCCGGGGAGAGGCCCACCTCGCCCCGTGATGTCGAGAAGGGCCCATCGCATATTACCAGTGGTGGTAGGACCTCCGTGTGGCCCCCCCACCGCACGGCGGCAGCACCACAATTAATATATGGTAAAGAGTACTTGCCTTTGCTGATTATGCAGCCCGCCGCCTCTCCACTGACACTTCTGGATTTTTCGCTGAATGGGCGGCTGTCACGTGCCGTCCTGTTCACGAATTGAAAAGCTGGCGGGTCCTCAGAGGCAGAGGTCATTGCCAGCGAAGGTAAGTTCCGTTATTCAGGGGTCTCACTCTGCATTATGGAAGGGAGGAGGTAGAGGGGATATTCAGGGATCTAACTCTGCATTCTTAAAAGGAGGGAGGGGGTATACACAGGGGTCTCACTCTGCATTCTGAAAGGGAGTTGGGAGGGGACATACACAGGGGTCTCACTCTACATTCTGGAAGGGAGGAGGGAGGGGGGATACACAGGGGTCTCGCTCTGCATTCTGAAAGGGAGGGGGTCTGGGATTACTGGAGGAAAGCTGTGCTGGCATGAAGGGAGGTACCGTGTACCGTCCCTCCGTTAACAGTGTATGCTCTGTGTTTGTGAGGGGGCAATGGCACACTTGGCACCCTGTGTGTTCAGAGGGTGCCAGAAAGGACAGGAGCATTAAGGTTTTATGGATGGTGGGGGCAATCAATTCAGCTGGTAGGAGCTTGATGTGGTCATGCTGTGCCACTCTGAGTGTTGGCCAAGATGGGCAATGCCATGGCACACCACATAGTTGATCCAGGAAAGCAGCTGATGTACCCGTCAACACCAATCCATGCCCTGTTAGGAACCTTACAATACATGCGGGGTTCAACTTTATTTATCACATTGAAAAAGGTATAGCTCATCCTACATTGTGTGATCCTCTGCACGTGAGGATCTGTATGCTCCAGAGGCAATACCAACAGGCAGGTGTGATCCATGTAGAAGCCCCCAGTCGTGAGCAGCAGCCCCCAAGGGGAGCTCGCCATTACGTTTGCCGTGCATCTACAGGCCCCACATGAGATGCCATCGGATGTCAGAGCACCAGTGTCAGAGGAGATTGTGCCTTTAGAGAGGGTGGTGACACGTCTCTCTGCCCTGCTCAAGGATGACCTGCAGCCCATGGGCTCCGGTGGACATCCCATGCCTTTGTTCCTCATAGTGGCAGCGATTCTCAAGCCTGACGCCTCTGCAGCCTTTTAGGGGCCCACCAGAGACCTTTGTGGGGTCACACAGTCAGCAGTGCACCGCTCCATCAGGGAGGTCACCAATGCCCTGAACCAGAGGGCCAGTGAGCATGTCCACTTTAGGACGGACTCTCACAGCCAGACCCAAAGGGCCATTGGTTCTGGCACCATTGCCGGAGAACTATAGGTTGTAATGTTCATAGACTGCACTCATGTGGCCATCAGGCCTACTGCCAGGCTACCACCTGCAGATGTCACCATTAAAGCAGCCCTCTCAATCTAGGTGAAGCTGGTATGTGATCACCGCAGATGCTTGCAGCGAATGTGTGACCGTTTCTCAGGCAGCTGCCATGACACCTGGGTCTTGCGCCAGTACCGGCTGCCACCGCTGTTCACGGAACTGGCTCAGATGGAGGGGTGGCTTCTTGGAGATAAGGGCCATCCTTTGCAGACATGGCTCCCGACACCAATGAGAGACCCCACCACTGCTGCAAAGGAGAAATACAACGCTAGCCACTGAGATACATGAGCCACAATTGAGCAGGAGATTAGCATGCTGAAAGAGTGCCTCCAATGCCTGCATGGATAGGGTGATGCCCCGTATGACGGGCCAAAAAGGCCAGCTTCTTTCTTTGTTGCTCTGCACAACTATGCACCCAATAGGGGCCAGGCCCGGCATGATGAAGAGAGATGTCAACGGGATTCCCCCTCGGACTAATGAGGACTACAACATGAAAGACACATGGGAGGGCAGATGGAACCCAGGCTCTGCATGCAAGGCTAGCAGTGAGCTAGGGATGTACTGATCCCTGGGAAACACCACTGTATACTTCTTTCAAGTCTGAAAAGCAACCATTCACCACCACTGTCTGTTTTCTGCCCCTTAATTAATTTTGTATTCAGGCTGCCACTGTCCCTTTTAATGCCATGGACTTCAGTTTTGCTAAAAAGTCTAATATCTGGTGCAATATCAAATGCCTTTTGAAGTTCCACATACACAATATCAGCCCTCATCAACCCTCTTGGTTACTTCATCAATGTTGACCTAACTCGATTAATTTCAGAAGTACATTTTGATTTAGCACCAACCTGCCTTTTTTTACCCATTAATATAAATATTGATATTTTTAATTAACCATGAAACTTGTACAATAATATGCTCATTTATTATAGCATAGGCATGATCAGTCATTACTATTGCCCTGCTGTTTACTCAGATTTATGGACCAGAATAGATTAAAACTGGCTAATTTTACTGTACTATATTAACATTAAAAATGTACTAACCTGTATTAGTTAGTCAGTGCTGACAATGAACAAACTAGATTCAATTGATTCTGTACGGCAACACAGACTCCTTTAATTAAGTAACATTCATTATATTCATATGCTTCGAAGGATTCAGCGCTAAGCCAAGATCAAGTACTGGAACCTTCTTTGTGTGTACCAATAGCTTTGAATGCACTGTTGTTTACTGAAGGAGCAGTTTCACTTGAAAAATGAATGCTGCATAATTGATAGTAATTTTACTGCTTCCTCTAAAGAGTATAAAATCAAAAAGTAATGCAAGTCGAGTCAGAAGCCTCCTTTCTTGGCCAAGGAATTATTTATAAAAAAATACATATTTAGTGTTTGTTTTAAATTTTACAGCTATGAAAAACAATTCCCAACATTTATAAAAGTAGCAAATTGACCATTACTTATAAATGGAGGAGAAAGTAATGTAAAATATTGCTCTAACATACTAATAGCCTTGGTCTTCAAACGGCTGCTAATTCAATTGCACCAATACTGTATGTAAATCATGTAAAACAATCTGAGTTTAAGATTTATCTCGCCAACCAATCTATTCAGCACCATTATTACACAAAGAATAATCTAGTTGTAATTTTAAGTGTACCATTCATGTACAAAGACACATTTGTTTGTACTTTTGACATTGAAATATAGCTATGGGATTTCCTTTAAAAGTGGGTGTGATTTCGAAAGTTTTGCACGTTCCTTAACACCAGTAGACAATATATTTTGCTTTTCTCTTTCACAAATGAAAATTAGTTCCTTGACATTAACTGCCATTTCCTCATCAAGATAGGTAAACATTCAGATGTCTCAGGTTTGAGAAGCAGCCTGGGTTATTTTTTTAATCAAACAAAGCTACAATTGCCGAGCATGCAGTGTGTTGACAGCAAGTTGATGGCTCATACATTGTGTGATGTGCTTCACCTTGACTTTTGTTTTCTTCATTTTCTCGGCAAGATTATTGAGAATATCCATTCTCCCCGGAAAACCTTTCCACAGATGACACTAGCTCCACCCTGTGGTAAACAAAGAAAAAATACTAATCATCCTGTTACTTGGCTTTGGATACTAAACCCGATTTGAATCACCTTAGTCCTGATAATTACTAATTCTGTATGGGCAAGAAATGTTTTGGGCAGAGTTATGCAGACTTATTTATAGATTAAAACTTTTGAAATCAGAGGCACACCGAGTTTTAACTTTTCTTTTACACAAGGGCAAAACCATATTTGTTTTGCAATAGATAATAACCCTGTCAGTAATTGTGTTTATTTAATGTACTATCGTTAACAGATTTTATGAAAATCTAATTGATTGTAACTGCACTAAATTGTCAAATTAACATGTATATAAATCATCGCAAAAGATTTCCTCGACATAATTTTTAGCAGTGCACCAACATATCAGTATATATCTGCTCTTAACTCCAAGCTGTTCATTTAAGGAGGAAAAATACAAATAACCCTAAGTTTCAATCGGGATCCTTTCATAAAATTTTACAATTCAACGTTTATTATTTGTCCAAGTGACTTCCTTGTCAACATTTCATTCCTTTTACCCTCACTTAGGCCTCGCACCAGTAACTCCTCTTGCTTCACCGTTTTTACCCACTGCAATTCATTCTTTCTTCTGACTCTCCTCCCAACTCTACATTAGCCTATGTATCTATTGTCCCACTCCGAGGACAATGCTCTCAACCTCATCATCATTGCACCAACATTTCCAAGATCTATATCAACTTATGCATCATCTGGTGTCTTTTTTTTTAGAACATTACAGTGCAGTGCAGGCCCTTCGGCCCTCGATGTTGCGCCGACCTGTGAAACCATCTGACCTACACTATTCCATTTTCATCCATATGTCTATCCAATGACCACTTAAATGCCCTTAAAGTTGGCGAGTCTACGACTGTTGCAGGCAGGGTGTTCCACGCCCTTACTACTCTCTGAGTAAAGAAACTACCTCTAACATCTGTCCTATATCTATCACCCCTCAACTTAAAGCTATGTCCCCTCGTGTTTGCCATCACCATCCGAGGAAAAAGACTCTCACTATCCACCCTATCTAACCCACTGATTATCTTATATGTCTCTATTAAGTCACCTCTCCTCCTCCTTCTCTCCAACGAAAACAACCTCAAGTCCCTCAGCCTTTCCTCGTAAGACCTTCCCTCCATACCAGGCAACATCCTAGTAAATCTCCTCTGCACCCTTTCCAAAGCTTCCACATCCTTCCTATAATGTGGTGACCAGAACTGCACGCAATACTCCAGGTGCGGTCTCACCAGAGTTTTGTACAGCTGCAGCATGACCTCGTGGCTCCGAAACTCGATCCCCCTACTAATAAAAGCTAACACACCATATGCCTTCTTAACAGCCCTATTAACCTGGGTAGCAACTTTCAGGGATTTATGTACCTGGACACCAAGATCTCTCTGTTCATCTACACTACCAAGAATCTTCCCATTAGCCCAGTACTCTGCATTCCTGTTACTCCTTCCAAAGTGAATCACCTCACACTTTTCCGCATTAAACTCCATTTGCCATCTCTCAGCCCAGCTCTGCAGCCTATCTATGTCCCTCTGTACCCTACAACATCCTTCGGCACTATCCACAACTCCACCGACCTTCGTGTCATCCGCAAATTTACTAACCCACCCTTCTACACCCTCATCCAGGTCATTTATAAAAATGACAAACAGCAGTGGCCCCAAAACAGAACCTTGCGGTACACCACTAGTAACTAAACTCCAGGATGAACATTTGCCATCAACCACCACCCTCTGTCTTCTTTCAGCTAGCCAATTTCTGATCCAAAGCTCTAAATCACCTTCAACCCCATACTTCCGTATTTTCTGCAATAGCTTACCGTGGGGAACCTTATCAAACGCCTTACTGAAATCCATATACACCACATCCACTGCTTTACCCTCATCCACCTGTTTGGTCACCTTCTTGAAAAACTCAATAAGGTTTGTGAGGCACGACCTACCCTTCACAAAACCATGCTGACTATCGCTAATGAACTTATTCTTTTCAAGATGATTATAAATCCTATCTCTTATAACCTTTTCCAACATTTTACCCACAACCGAAGTAAGGCTCACAGGTCTATAATTACCAGGGCTGTCTCTACTCCCCTTCTTGAACAAGGGGACAACATTTGCTATCCTCCAGTCTTCCGGCACTATTCCTGTCGACAATGACGACATAAAGATCAAGGACAAAGGCTCTGCAATCTCCTCCCTAGCTTCCCAGAGAATCCTAGGAAAAATCCCATCTGGCCCAGGGGACTTATCTATTTTCACACTTTCCAAAATTGCTAACACCTCCTCCTTGTGAACCTCAATCCCATCTAGCCTAGTAGCCTGAATCTCAGTATTCTCCTCGACAACATTTTCTTTCTCTACTGTAAATACTGACGAAAAATATTCATTTAATGCTTCCCCTATCTCCTCTGATTCCACACACAACTTCCCACTACTATCCTTGATTGGCCCTAATCTAACTCTAGTCATTCTTTTATGACCGCAATTGTTGACAACGCGATCGGTAGGTGGCGCTGTTTTGGCACATGCGCAAATACAGCATGTGCCACGAAAACGTCACAGCTTGCGACTGTAGCAGCTGCCAGGACTAAAGATGGCGCTGCTCAAAGAATCACAAAGATGAAACCTAACAAACACGTGGCAGAATACAATGGCCGGAGTGAGAGAGTGGAGCGGGCCGGGGAGAGAAGCGCGGGGGGCGGGGAGAGCAGCGCGGGGAGACCAGCGGTAGCGGTGCCGGGGGGGGTGGAGAGAAAGGGGGGGGAGAGGGAGGGGGGGAGAAGAGGGAGGGGGAGTGAGAAGGGGGAAGGGGGGGGGAGAAGGGGGGAGGGGGGGAGGGGGGGGGGGAGAGGGAGGGGGGGAGGAGGGGGGAGAGGGAGGGGGGAGAAGGGGGGAGAGGGAGGGGGGAAGAAGGGGGAGAGGGAGGGGGGAGAGGGAGGGGGGGAGAAGGGGGGAGAGGGAGGGGAAGAGGGAGAGGGAGGGGGGGAGGAAGAGGGAGAGGGAGGGAGGGGGGAGAAAGAGGGAGGGGGAGAGAGAGGGGGGAGAAAGAGGGAGAGGGAGGGGGGGAGGGGAAGAGGGAGAGGGATGGGGGGAGAAAGAGGGAGAGGGAGGGGGGGAGAAAGAGGGAGAGGGAGGGGGGAGAGAGGGAGGGGGGAGAAAGAGGGAGAGGGAGGGGGGAGAAAGAGGGAGGGGGGAAGGAGAGGGAGAGGGGGAGAAAGAGGGAGAGGGAGGGGGGAGGGGGGAGAGGGAGGGGGGAGAAAGAGGGGAGAGAAAGAGGGAGAGGGAGGGGGGAGAAAGAGGGAGGGGGGAGAAAGAGGGAGAGGGAGGGGGGAGAAAGAGGGAGAGGGAGGGGGGAGAAAGAGGGAGAGGGAGAAAGAGGGGGGAGAAAGAGGGAGAGGGAGGGGGGGAGGGGAAGAGGGAGAGGGATGGGGGGAGAAAGAGGGAGAGGGAGGGGGGGAGAAAGAGGGAGAGGGAGGGGGGAGAGAGGGAGGGGGGAGAAAGAGGGAGAGGGAGGGGGGAGAAAGAGGGAGGGGGGAAGGAGAGGGAGGGGGGGAGAAAGAGGGAGAGGGAGGGGGGAGGGGGGAGAGGGAGGGGGAGAAAGAGGGGAGGAGAAAGAGGGAGGGGGGAGAAAGAGGGAGAGGGAGAAAGAGGGGGGAGAAAGAGGGAGAGGGAGGGGGGAGAAAGAGGGAGAGGGAGGGGGGAGAAAGAGGGAGAGGGAGAAAGAGGGGGGAGAAAGAGGGAGAGGGCGGGGGGGAGGGGAAGAGGGAGAGGGATGGGGGGAGAAAGAGGGAGAGGGAGGGGGGGAGAAAGAGGGAGAGGGAGGGGGGAGAGAGGGAGGGGGGAGAAAGAGGGAGAGGGAAGGGGGAGAAAGAGGGGAGGAGAAAGAGGGAGGGGGGAGAAAGAGGGAGAGGGAGGGGGAGAAAGAGGGTGGAGAAAGAGGGAGAGGGAGGGGGAGAAGGAGGGAGAGGGAGGGGGGAGAAAGAGGGAGGGGGGGAGAAAGAGGGAGAGGGAGGGGGAGAAAGAGGGAGGGGGAAGGAGGGAGGGGTAAAGAATGGGGGAGGGGGAGAGCTGGGGGAAGTGGGGGGGAGAGCTGGGGGAAGTGGGGGGGAGGGGGAGGAGGGGGGGAAGGGGAGAGAGTGTGGGGGGGGAGCAGCGGAACGGAAGAGGAGTGCCTTTTTCTGTGCATGCGCCATAAACACAACAGCAAAAGACTTACCATTGCCAAGCTCATGGCATACAATGGTTCAGTGATTCCATTTTTGGAATCCATAATGTTGAAGTGCAGATATAACAACTCACCTTGGTCACTCAAATTTTTTACATTGTAGATAGCACAGGTCCATCAATTGCAGGCCTACAGGCACATTGGTGACAACCCACAGCCGACTGACCAGAAGGACAAGCCAATCACTTCTGTGGCTGATTTAATCTCATTCCACCCAGACAGGTTTGACAAGATTGGCAGCATTAAGGGTGATGCAGTTTTGTACATACGCACCGACGCCATCTCTTCGATTGATCCTCCACACATATGCAGTATACATGTTCAAGCCAAACTAAAGATGGAACTGGATAAGATGGAGAAAAACAGCATCATATGAAAAGTACAGAATCTCACCGATTGATGTAGTTTCATCACATGTGTGGTAAAGAAAGATGGATCCATTTCAGTCTGCCTTGACCCAAGATGTCTAAATGTGGCACTGAAGTGATACCCACATAAGATCCCAACCCTAGAGAAATTAAACCCTAAGTTTGCAAATGCAAAATTATTTTCCAAACTGGATGCCAAAAATGGGTACTGGCCAGTTCATCATCTCAAGAATTAACTACATTTCGTACTCCATTCGGAAGATACTGTTTCCAAAGGTTACCATTTGGGCTGCCCCTTAGCCAGGACATCTTCCAGCAACATATGGACCACATTTTATGCAAGGTTCCAGGATGCATCTGTATAGCAGATGACATTGCTGTTGTTGGTAGAATGAAGCAGGAGCATGACCGTAACCTATATCTCCTCATGGAAGCAGCACACCGAGTGGGACTTCTTTTTAACAGCCAGAAGTGCAACAAGAACACAAGAAATAGGCGCAAAAGCAGACCATATGGCCCATCAAGCCTGCTCCACCGTTCAATACCATCATGGCTGATCTTCAATTCCACTTTCCTGCCCACTCCCCATATCCCTTGATTCCCTGCAAGGCCAAAAATCTATCTATCCCAGCCCTAAATGTATCCATGATGTAGCATCCACAACCCTCTGGGGTAGTGAATCCAAAGATTCACAATCCTTTGAGTGTAGTAATTTCTCCTCATCTCAGTCCTGAATGATCGGCCCCTTATCCTGAGACAGTATCCCCGCAACATCAATATGAAGCAGATTAATTTCTTTGGGTCTATCTACTCAGATGCATGCATCCATTCTGACCTTTCCCAAGCTGGAAGATGTCACTGCAATGCCAAACCTGAAAGACAAGCTAGATCTGCAGCACTGTCTAGGCTTATTTCACTTCTTATCGCCATATAGAAACAAAGAAACATAGAAAATAGGAGCAAGAGTAGGCCATTTGGCCCGTTGAGCCTGCTCTGCCATTCATTACGATCATAGCTGATCATCCAACTCAGCAACCTGTTCCGGCTTTCACTCCGTATCCTTTGATCCCTTTCGCCCCAAGAGCTATATCTAACTCCTTCTTGAAAACATACAATGTTTTGGCCTCAAGTGCTTTCTGTGGTAGCGAATTCCACAGGCTCACCACTCTCTGGGTGAAGAAATTTCTCCTCATCTCAATCCTGAATGGTTTACCCTGTATCCTTAGACTATGACCCCTGGTTCTGGACTCCCCCACCATCGGGAACATCCTTCCTGCATCTACCCTGTCAAGTCCTGTTAGAATTTTATAGGTTTCTATGAGATCCCCCCTCAATCTTCTGAACTCCAGCAAATATAATCCTAACCGACTCAATCTCTCCTCATATGTAAGTCCCGCCATCCCAGGAATCAGTCTGGTAAACCTTCGCTGCACTCCCTCTATAGCAAGACAATCCTTCCTCAGATAAGGAGACCAAAACTGCACATAATATTCCAGGTGTGGCCTCACCAAGGCCCTGTATAATTGTAGCAAGACATCCCTGCTCCTGTACTCGAATGCTCTCGCTATGAAGGCCAACATACCATTTGCCTTTTTTACTGCCTGTTCGACCTGCATGCTTACCTTCAGCGACTGGTGTACGAGAACACCCAGGTCTCGTTGCATATTCTACTCTCTGTTTATAGCCGTTCCGATAATAATCTGCCTTCCTGTTTTTGCTAACAAAGTGAATAACCTCACATTTATCCACATTTTACTGTATGTGCCATGCATTTGCCCACTCACTCAACTTGTCCAAATCACCCTGAAGCCTCTCTGCATCCTCCTCACAACTCACCCTCCCACCCAGTTTTGTGTCATCTGCAAATTTGGAGATATTACATTTATATCCCACATCTAAATCATTAATACAATTTATGAATAGCTCATGTCCTAGCACCGATCCCTGCGTACCCACTAGTCACTGCCTGCCATTTGGAAAAAGACCCATTTATCCCTACTCTTTGTTTCCTGTCCGTCAACCAATTTTCTATCCATCGCAATACACTACTCCCAATCCCATGCGCTTTAATTTTACACACTAATCTCTTATGTGGGACTTTGTCGAAAGCCTTCTGAACGTCCAAATAAACTACATCCAATGGCTCCCCCTCATCAACTCTACTAATTACATCCTCGAAGAATTCTAGTAGATTTGTCAAGCATGATTTCCCTTTCGTAAATCCATGCTGACTCTGTCTGATTCTACCACTGTTCTCCAAGTGCTCTGCTATAAAATCTTTGATAATGGACTCTAGAATTATCCCCACTACCGACGTCAGGCTGACTGGTCTATAATTCCCTGCTTTCTCTCCACCTCCCTTTTTAAATAGTGGGGTTACATTAGCTATCCTCTAATCTGTAGGAACTGTTCCAGAGTCTATAGAATCTTGGAAGATGACCACCAATGCCTCCACTATTTCTAGGGCCACTTCCTTAAGTACTCTGGGATGCAGACCATCAGGCCTGGGGATTTATCGGCCTTCAATCCCATCAATTTCCCCAACAACATTTCTCTACAATACTGATTTCCGTCAGTTCTTCTCTCCCACTAAGCCCTGTGTTCCCCAACATATCTGGTATGATATTTAATTCCTCCTTTGTGAAGACAGAACCAAAGTACACATTTAGTTGGTCAGCTATTTCTTTGTTCCCCATAATAAATTCCCCTGTTTCTGACTGTAAGGGACCGACATTTGTCTTCACCAATCTTTTTCTCTTCACATACCTATAGAAACTTTTACAGTCAGTTTTTATGTTCCCCGCAATCTTGCTCTCGTTCTCTATTTTCCCCTTCTTAATCAATCCCTTGATCCTCCTTTGCTGAATTCTAAACTGCTCCCAATCGTCAGGTCTGTTTTTTATCTCTGGCGAATTTATATGCCTCTTCCTTGCATCTCATGCTATCTCTAATTTCCCTTGTAAGCCATGGTTTGGCTACCTTTCCCATTTTACTTTTGCTCTAGACAGGAATAAACAATTGTTGCAGGTCATCCATGCATTCTTTGAATGTTTGTCATTGCCTTTCCACTGTCGTCCCTTTAAGTAACGTTTCCCAATCCATCATAGCTAACTCGCGCCTCATACCTTCGTAATTTCCTTTATTAAGATTCAGGACCCTAGTCTCAGAATCAACTATATCACTCTCCATCTTGATGAAGAATTCTATCATGTTATTGTCACTCATCCCCAAGGGGTCTCGCACAACTAGATTGTCAATTATTCCTCTCTCATTACACAATACCCAGTCTAGGATGGCCTGTTCTCTAGTTGGTTCCTCAATGTATTGGTCCAGAAAACCATCCCGTATACACTCCAAGAATTCCTCCTCTACGGTATTGTGACTAATTTGATTTGCCCAATATATATGCAGATTAAACTCACCCATAATTACAGATGTTCCTTTATCGCATGCGTCTCTAATTTCCTGTTTAATGCCATTCCAAACCTGACCATTACAGTTTGGGGGTCTATGTACAACCCCCACTAATGTTTTTTGCCCCTTAGTGTTTCTCAGTTCTACCCATACAGATTCCACATCAGAGCTAATATCTTTCCTCACTATTGTGTTAATTTCCTCTTTAACCAGCAATGCAACTTCACCGCCTTTTGCTTTTTGTTTTTCCTTCCTAAATACTGAATACCCCTGGATGTTCATTTCCCATCCCTGGTCACCTTGCAGCCATGTCTCCGTAATCCTGACTATATCGTACCCGTTTACATCTATTTGTGCGATTAATTCATTCACTTTATTGTGAATGCTCCATGCGTTAAGGCACAAAGCCTTAAAGCTTGACTTTTTAACATTACTTGGCCCCTTCCCACAGTGGCGCAGTGGTTAGCACCGCAGCCTCACAGCTCCAGGGACCCGGGTTCGATTCTGGGTACTGCCTGTGCGGAGTTTGCAAGTTCTCCCTGTGTCTGCGTGGGTTTCCTCCGGGTGCTCCGGTTTCCTCCCACATGCCAAAGACTTGCAGGTTGATAGGTTAATTGGCCATTATAAATTGCCCCCAGTATAGATAGGTGGTAGGGAAATATATAGGGACAGGTAAAAAAAAAAAAGGTGGGGATGTGGTAGGAATATGGGATTAGTGTAGGATTAGTATAAATGGGTGGCTGATGGTCGGCACAGACTCGGTGGGCCGAAGGGCCTGTTTCAGTGCTGTATCTCTAAACTAAACTAAACTATTTTCCATTGTGGCCCTGTTTGATTCTGGCCCTTGATTCCTCTGCCTATTACTTTTCTTATTCCCCTTACTGTCTTTTGTTCTTTTCTTTCATCCCCCCCCTCCTCTGACTCCTTGCAAAGCTTCCCATCCCCCTGCCATTTTAGTTTTGTTCCAAACTTTGCTCACAAATCTTCATTTTCATCTCTTCAAGATCTCCTGAAAAAGGAAGTTCCATTTGTGTGGCACGAAGGTCATCAGCACATATTTGATGACCTCAAAAAAAATCACTGACTGAAGGAGCATTGATACTCCAATTCTATGACCCGGCAGAGGAGACCACGTTAGAAGTTGATGTGTCTCAAAAGGACTTTGGAGAAAGGAAAGCCAATTGCATTTGTGTCCAACAGTCTTTCAAATGCCCAAACTAATTACTTTACCATTGAGCAGGAAACTTTAACCCTAGTCTTCAGGAATCAACATTTAAATACATATCTATTTGGGAAAGGATTCATCATTGAAATGGATCACAAACTCCGTGAGGTGAACTGGCGGAGATCTCTGACAAGCCTGCCACCTCGACGACAAGGTCTGCTTGTTAGAATTCATGGTTACGACTGTGACATTTGCCAGGTAGTACCATGACCACGTCTGATACTCAACTCATCCAAAACCGATGACATTTCATTGGATCTTCAGGTCAACTTCATTGATTTGAAATCGAAGATGTACTACATGGTGACCTTATAAGTACAAATGTCAACAGCTTCAAAAGGAAATGCCTGACGATCCTACTTTGCAACAGCTCTGGAAGTCACTGACTGATGGCTGGCCAGAATCTTTCCAGGAAATCCCAGATGCTATTCGACCATTTTGGCAATTCAGAGATCAACTTGGAATATCTCAGAATCATTGTTAAAGGCAAATAAGTACTTATTCCAAAGTCTCTCAGGCAGTTCCACTCAGCTCCTGACCTCATTACAGCCTTGGTTCAAACATGGACAAAAGAGCTGAACTCAAGAGGTGAGGTGAGAGTGACTGTCCTTGACATCAAGGCAGCATTTGACCGAGTATGGCATCAAGGAGCCCTAGCAAAACTGAGGTCAATGGGAATCAAGGGGAAAACCGTCCGTTGGCTGGAGTCATACCTAGCCCAAAGGAAAATGGTTGTGGTAGTTGGATGTCAATCATCTGAGCTCCAGGACATCACTGCAGGAGTTCCTCAGGGTAGTGTCCTAGGCCCAACCATCTTCAGCTGCTTCATTAATGACTATCCTTCAATCATAAGTGGGGATGTTCGCTGATGATTGCACAATGTTCAGCACCATTCGTGACTCCTCAGATAATGAAGCAGTTTGTGTAGAAATGCAGCAAGACCTTGGCAATATCCAGGCTTGGGCTGATAAATGGCAAGTAACATTCGTGCCACACAAGTGCCAGGCAGTGACCAGCTCCAACAAGAGAGTATCTAACCATCTCCTCTTGACATTCAATGGCATTACCATCGCTGAATCCCCCACTATCAACATCCTAGGGGCTACCATTGACCAGAAACTGAACTGGAATAGCCATATAAATACCGTGGCTACAAGAGCAGGTCAGAGGCTAGGTATCCTGAGGCGAGTAACTCACCTCCTGACTCCCCAACGCCTGTCCACCATCTACAAGGCACAAATCCGGAATGTGATGGAATACTCTCCACTTGCCTGGATGGTTGCAGCTCCAACAACACTCAAGAAGCTTGGCACCATCCAGGACAAAGCAGCCCGCTTGATTGGCACCCCATCTACAAACATTCATTCCTTCCACCACCGACGCACAGTGGCAACAGTGTGTACCATCTACAAGATGCACTGAAGTGATACACCAAGGCTCCTTCGACAGCACCTTCCAAACCTGAGACCTCTACCAACTAGAAGGACAAGGGCAGCAAATGTATGGGAACACCATCACCTGCAGGTTCCCCTCCAAGTCACACACCATCCTGACTTGGAACTATATTGCCATTCCTTCACTGTCGCTGGGTCAAAATTCTGGACCTCCCTTCCTAACTGCACTGTGGGTGTACCTACCCCAAATGGACTGCAGCGGTTCAAGAAGGCAGCCCACCACCACCTTCTCAAGGGCAATTAGGGATGGGCAATAAATGCTGGCCTGGCCAGCGACGCCCAAATCCATTGAATGAATAAAAAAAAAGAACATCTTGCAAAAGTTACATCAAGCACGTATGGGTATAGACCGCATGGGACAGTTGGCCAGAGAAACAATTTATTGGCCGAGGATACACCATGACAGTGAAACAGCCGTGAAGCACTGTGAGGCATGCCAAGCTCACATGCCCAGTCTTCAGAGAGAACTATGAAGTTCCTGCACATCCATGGACCAGAATTGCGACTGGTGTCTTCAGTATCCATGAAGAGGATTTTGTAGTCGTGAAACTTTATTTCTCCAAATTCCCTATCATTTGTCAATAGCGTGACACATCAAGCACACTCATTGCAGACACTTTAACTTTGATTTTCAGCCTTTTTGGGGTACCACAGGAACTCAGCTCAGACAACGGACCCCAGTACATAGGAAAACCAATTAAAACCATGTATGACAAATGGGGAGTTCATCATCATGCTACCCTCACTCTAATGGCATGGCTAAGAGTATGGTTCAAAGAACAAAGAACAAAGAACAAAGAAAATTACAGCACAGGAACAGGCCCTTCAGCCCTCCAAGCCTACGCCGATCCAGATCCTCTATCTAAACATGTCGCCTATTTTCTAAGGGTCTGTATCTCTTTACTTCCTGCCCATTCATGTATCTGTCTAGATACATCTTAAAAGACGCTATCGTGCCTGCGTCTACCACCTCCGCTGGTAATGCGTTCTATGCACCCACCACCCTCTGCGTAAAGAACTTTCCACGCATATCCCCCCTAAACTTTTGCCCTTTCACTTTGAACTCGTGTCCCCTTGTAATTGAATCCCCCACTCTGGGAAAAAGCTTCTTGCTATCCACCCTGTCTATACCTCTCATGATTTTGTACACCTCAATCAGGTCCCCCCTCAACCTCCGTCTTTCTAATGAAAATAATCCTAATCTACTCAACCTCTCTTCATAGCTAGCGCCCTCCATACCAGGCAACATCCTGGTGAACCTCCTCTGCACCCTCTCCAAAGCATCCACATCCTTTTGGTAATGTGGCGACCAGAACTGCACACAGTATTCCAAATGTGGCCGAACCAAAGTCCTATACAACTGTAACATGACCTGCCAACTCTTGTACTCAATACCCCGTCCGATGAAGGAAAGCATGCCGTATGCCTTCTTGACCACTTTATTGACCTGCGTTGCCACCTTCAGGGAACAATGGACCTGAACACCCAAATCTCTCTGTACATCAATTTTCCCCAGGACTTTTCCATTTACTGTATAGTTCACTCTTGAATTGGATCTTGAATTCGCACTGTGAAATTGTTGATCACGAAATGCTGCCAAATCAAACACGATTTACATGTTGCAGTGTTACACCTCTGAGCTGTATAACGATCCCATCTTCAGCCAGTTGTTGTTTGATAGGCCAATGTGTACAAACCTACCCGGTCACCAGTTATTGACACTTTCAGAGATTCAGGGAAGAATTGCTCAACAAGCAAGAAAAAATGAAAGACACTCATGACTGTCATGCAGGCAAAGAATTGCCAGTCTCAGTACTGGACAAAAAGTTTGTGTTCAACATCCGACTGATGGAAAGTGGAATCCAGTGGATGTTGTCAGTCAGTACTTGATCAGAACCACGGTCATACCAGGTCTGAATGTCCAATGGCATGACATTTCTGTGAAATTTGAGAAGTTCAGACCAAGAAGCACCAAGCAATCCAACTGCCAACAGAACATGTACGAAGACATGACCCAAATCCAAAATTCCCACCAACAGTCAAAACTGTGAGACTGTATAGTGACCACAAAGTAAACTTACAGTGACCTCCAATATGCTTTTGAGACTTGTAAACTTGTTGCTACATATTTTAAACATTTAATACCTTTTTCAGGCACTGTATTGTAAATAGTTCTGATTATTTTAAGACACTGTAATTTAATCTGTAATTTAGAAAACAGGGAGATGTTGTTGTCATACTTCAAGGGGTGTATCTAAAATGGCTGTCCATCATCACACAGGATGTAATGTACAGACCCATGTGATCTCTAGGCAGTTATTGGAAGCAGCTCCAGAGATAGGATTGCTGTATATAAGTACACATCTTCAATTAAAAAAAACACCTTTTAGATTCACCAATCTTGTTTGTGTAATTGGTGTGTTTGTGTTAAGGAAGAAAACACAACAGGAGTTGCCATTAATCAAAAACTTAACTGGACCAGCCATATAAAAACTGTGGCTACAAGTGCAGGTCAGAGTCTGGGAATTCTGTGGTGTGTATTTCACCTCCTGACTCCCCAAAGCCTGTCCACCACCTACAAGGCACAATTTAGGAGTGTGATGAAATACTCTCCACTTGCCTGGATGAGTGCAGCTCCAATGACACTCAAGAAGCTTGATACCCTCCAAGACAAAACAGCCTGCTTGATTGGCACCCCCATCCACCACCTGAAACATTCACTCCCTCGGCCACTGGCACATAGTGGCAGCAGTGTGTACCATCTACAAGATGCACTGCAGCAGCTCGCCAAGGTTCCTTCGACAGCACCTTCCAAACCCGTGGCCTTTGCCATCTAGAAGGACAAGGGCTATGTGAATGTGTACGTGGAAAGGCTCAAATGAATCACATAAAAGCAAGTGAAGACCAAAGCTTATACATAGTGTAATCAGCTGTTCAGCTTTGCATCATCCTTAATTAACAGTAATAGGTTTACATTCAGCTCATTTGCTGTAAGGAACGTCTCATTGCTTACTGAGCGAAGCAGATCACAGTCAAACTATATTCACTGTGATTAAGAAAATGTTAGATCAATGAAGTCACTCTAGTATTGGCCTTTATAGCCACTCCAGGCGCTGCTCCACAAACCACTGACCACCTCCAGGCGCGTACCCATTGTCTCCCGAGACAAGGAGGCCAAAGAAGATCAATGAATACTTAAATGCGAATTGTATTGGTAAGTAGCTTTCAGTGCTACGCAGCCTGCAATTTTTAAATATAGCTAAATAGATATAAGTAAGCTCGATTATTTTGTTTCAATGAACATAAAATAAAAATAATTGTTCTATATACATAGAAAGTTGTTTGCGAAAAAAAATGATTTGAGCAGCTTAAAAAATGACACTTCTATGAATTCAAATTTGTATTAACAAATGTTTCAAGTTGAGAAACTTTGAATTAATAGAAATAGGTTATCGTTGCATTTGTTTTTGTATTGAAAGACTGTTGTAAAACTAAGATTCTAAAAGTTAAATACTTACAAAATCTTGTATTATGCACAACTGTAATTTGAATGAATTATGAAGTCCTAAGTTTTGATGTTTGTAATTCTAATGGCTCACCATTTGTTGAAATTCTGGGTAGAGTTTCTGCTTTCGGCGAATTTGGCATTTAGGTGTAAATTGCACTCGTTTTCTGTAGTCAAGTTATGGTTCAAGTTTCTGCTCAAACTCATTTGCATAATCACAAAAGTAAAATCTTCCATGAACTAGTGCAATGGGCAGTGTATCAGAACGTAACTGATTACTCTTTTCTCCCCTGGCATTAAAAATATTTCTTGATATATTTAAGAGCAGTGACCTGGTGCAGTTTTATGAAAACAGCTGAAAACGTGTTTATCACAAAAAATGAGCCTCTTTAATAAGAGTGTTTAGTTCATCACCTCTGAGAAAACCAATTTTAAGTAACTGAAAATGAATTTTAAAAACTATACAGGACCATTTACTAGTTTCAGTGGTGTACAGTAGATTCTTAATAAATTAAGTATAATTAAATACTTTAAAAAAGTAATTATTAGTCCCCTGTGCCGAAAGGAAAAAAAGAGCTTAATTTTAAGAGCCTCAAATCGGTGCAATTAGCAGAAACTTTCTATGGTGATTAATTCCCATGGGGATGAGGCCAGTTTTGTGGTGTTGATGACACATGACTCTACCTCACAATCACCTTCATGCCTCACTATTCCGGATCTCTGTAACCTCCTCTTTGTCCACAGGAGAGGTGCCAGAGGACTCTTCTTTGGCCTCCTTGTCTCGAGAGACAATGGGTAAGTGCCTGGAGGTGGTCAGTGGTTTGTGAAGCAGCACCTGGAGTGACTATAAAGGCCAATTCTAGAGTGACAGACTCTTCCACAGGTGCTGCAGATAAAATTGGTTGTCGGGGCTGTTACACAGTTGGCTCGCTCCTTGCGCTTCTGTCTTTTTTCCTGCCAACTGCTAAGTCTCTTCGACTCACCACACATTAGCCCCGCCTTTATGGTTGCCCGCCAGTTCTGGCGATCGCTGGCAACTGACTCCCACGACTTGTGATCAATGTCACAGGACTTTATCTCGCGTTTGCAGACGTCTTTAAAGTGGAGACAAGGACGGCCGGTGGGTCTGATACCAGTGACCAGCTCGCTGTACAATGTGACCTTAGGGATCCTGCCATCTTCCATGCGGCTCACATGGCCAAGCCATCTCAGGCGCCGCTGGCTTAGTAGGGTGTATAAGCTGGGGATGTTGGCCGTCTCGAGGACTTCTGTGTTGGAGATACGGTCCTGCCACCTGATGCCAAGGATTCTCCGGAGGCAGCGAAGATGGAATGAATTGAGACGTCGCTCTTGGATGATGTACGTTGTCCAGGCCTCGTTGCCGTAGAGCAAGGTACTGAGGACACAGGCTTGATACACTTGGACTTTTGTGTTCTGTGTCAGTGCGCCATTTTCCTACACTCTCTTGGCCAGTCTGGACATAGCAGAGGAAGCCTTTCCCATGCGTTTGTTGAATTCTGCATTGGGCATTGGGCATGTCCTGTGGTACTGCTCCCTCATCCCAGCACAGGCAAAGCAGTTCGTACAGTGCTGAAAGTATAGCAGGCTTGGCACTCTTGACGATTTCAGGGGTAATGCCGTCCTTCCCAGGGGCTTTTCCGCTGGCTAGAGAATCAATGGCATCACTGAGTTCCGATTTTGTTGGCTGTACGTCCAGCTCATCCATGACTGGCAGAGACTGGGCTGCATTGAGGGCGGTCTCAGTGACAACATTTTCCCTGGAGTACAGTTCTAGGTAGTGTTCCACCCAGCGTTCCGTTTGCTTGTGTTGGTCAGTGATCGTGTCCCCTGATTTAGATTTGAAGCTAAAGACCAGTTCTACGAGGAACTCCATAACATCATTAGTAGCATCCCTACACCGAACACCTGTTCCTGCTGGGGGACTTTAATGCCAGGGTTGGGGCCGACCATGACTCATGGCCCTCCTGCCTTGGGTGCTATGGCATTGGTAGGATGAATGAGAATGGATAGAGACTGCTTGAGTTGTGTACCTATCATAACCTCTGCATCACCAATTCGTTCTTTCACACTAAACCCTGTCACCAGGTTTCTTGGAGGCACCCAAGATCACGTCGTTAGCACCAGCTGGACCTCATCGTCACAAGGCGAGCCTCTTTAAGCAGCGTTCAAATCACACGCAGCTTCCACTGTGTGGACTGCGACACCGACCACTCCCTGGTGTGCAGCAAGTTTAGCCTCAAGCCAAAGAATCTGCATCACTCCAAGCAGAAGGGCCGCCCGCGCATCAACACTCGCAGAATTTCTCATCCACAGTTGTTACGTAAGTTTCTAAATTCACTTGAAAAAGCCCTTCAAAACACTCCCACAGGGGATGCAGAGACCAAGTGGGCCCACACCAGAGACGCCATCTATGACTCAGCAATGACCACCTATGGCAAATGTGTGAAGCGGAATGCAGACTGGTTTCAATCTCACATTGAAGAGCTGGAACCTGTCATAGCCGCTAAGCGCATTGCTCTGCTGAACTACAAGAATGCCCCCAGCGAATTAACATCCGTAGCACTTAAAGCAGCCAGAAGCGCTGCACAAAGAATAGCCAGGCGCCGCGCAAATGACTACTGGCAACACCTGTGCAGACATATTCAGCTGGCCTCTGACACCGGAAACATCAGAGGAATGTATGATGGCATTAAGAGAGCTTTTGGGCCAACCATCAAGAAGATTGCCCCCCTGAAATCAAAATCAGGGGACACGATCACTGACCAACGCAAGCAAATGCCAGAGGACTGGAGGATAGCAAATATGGTACAATTATTCAAGAAGGGTTGCAGGGTTAAACCAGGTAATTACAGGCCAGTGAGTCTAACATCAGTGGTAGGGAAACTATTGGAAACAATTCTGAGGGAAGGATTAATCCCACTTGGAGAGGCAGGCATTAATCAAGGATAGTCAGCATGGCTTTGTCAGGGGGAGATCACGTCTAACAAATTTGATTGCATTTTTGGAGGAGGTGACTAGGTGTGTAGATGAGGGTAAAGTAGTTGATGTAGTCTACATGGACATCAGTAAGGCTTTTGATAACGTTCCGCCTCGGAAATTGGTCAAGAAGGTTAGAGCCCATGGGATCCAGGGCAATTTGGCAAATTGGATCCAAAATTGGCTTAGTGGCAGGAGGCAGAGGGTGATGGTCGAGGGTTGTTTCTGCGAGTGGAAGCCTGTGACCAGTGGTGTACCACAGGGATCAGTGCTGGGACCCTTGCTGTTTGTAGTGTACATTAATGATTTAGATGTGAATATAGGAGATATGATCAGTAAGTTTGCAGATGACAGGAAAATTGGTGGTGTCGTAAATAGTGAGGAGGAAAGCCTTAGATTACAGGACAATATAGATGGATTTGTAAGATGGGCAGAGCAATGGCAAATGGAATTTAATGCTGAGAAGTGTGAGGTGATGCATTTTGGGAGGGCTAACAAGGTAAGGGAATATACAATGGATGGTAGGACCCTAGGAAGTACAAAGGGTCAGAGGGACCTTGGTGTACTTGTCCGTAGATCACTGAAGGCAGCAGCACAGGTAAGTAAGGTGGTTAGGAAGGCATATGGGATACTTGCCTTTATTAGTCGAGGCATAGAATATAAGAGCAGAGAGGTTATGATGGAGCTGTACAAACCACTAGTTAGGTCACAGCTGGACTACTGTGTACAGTTCTGGTCGCCACACTATAGGAAGAATATGATTGCACTGGAGAGGGTGCAGAGGAGATTCACCAGGATGTTGCCTGGACTGGAGCATTTCAGCTATGAAGAGAGACTGGATAGATTCGGGTTGTTTTCCTTGGAGCAGAGAAGGCTGAGGGGTGACCTGATTGAGGTATACAAAATTTTGAGGGGGGGCATTGATAGAGTAGAAAGGAAGAAACTTTTTCCCTTAGCAGAGGTGTCAATAACCAGGGGGCATAGATTTAAGGTAAGGGGCAGGAGGTTTAGAGGGGATTTCAGGAAAAGAAATTTCACCCAGAGGGTGGTTGGTATCTGGAACACACTGCCTGAAGGGATGGTAGAGGCAGGACAACATTTAAGAAGTATTTAGATGAACATCTGAAATGCCATAGCATACAAGGGTATGGGCCAAATGCTGGAAAATTGGATTAGAATAGATAGGTTTGATGGCTGGCGCGGACACGGTGGGCCGAAGGGCCTGTTTCTGTGCTGTATAACTCTATGACTCTATGACTATGACTCCTTCAGCCCTACAATGACCCAAGATGTCTCCAATTCTGGCCAATTGCACATCCCTGATTTTAATCTTCAGCTGCCTCGGCCTAAATTCTGGAATTCCCTCTTTGACCATCTATCCCAATGGGCTGAATTTTATCGGCACGCCACCAAGCCCTCACAATATTATGTGCGGGGTCTGATTTAAATAGAGGGGCGTGACATCATCAGGGGTGGCTGCTGTGTCCCTGGCAACTGCGCAGGCTCAGCGCCATTTTTAAAGGGCTTCAAGCCCTTAGCAAAGATTTAAAATTTTAAAGGTGTATTAGAATTAAATTTTTTAAACAAATATTTAGGAGATGGAGGCTCTTTCCCAATCCCCCCAGTGGTCTTTTCATTGCCCTATATCATCACCTCATTTCATGACAATATGAAAGGCACAATTCAACATAGCGGCACCTCATCAGACCCCTTTCCTATCCTGAGTGGCGTGAAACAGGGCTGTGTTCTCGCAGCCACGCTGTTTGGGATCTTCTTCTCCCTGCTGTTCACACATGCATTCAAGTCTTCTGAAGAAGGAATTTTCCTCCACACAAGATCAGGGGGCAGGTTGTTCAACCTTGCCCATCTAAGAGCGAAGACCAAAGTACGGAAAGTCCTCATCAGGTAACTCCTCTTTGCTGACGATGCTGCTTTAACATCTCACACTGAAGAGTGTCTGCAGAGTCTCATCGACAGGTTTGCGGCTGCCTGCAACGAATTTGGCCTAACCAACAGCCTCAAGAAAACGAACATCATGGGGCAGGATGTCAGAAATGCTCCATCCATCAATATTGGCGACCACGCTCTGGAAGTGGTTCAAGAGTTCACCTGCCGAGGCTCAACTATCACCAGTAACCTGTCTCTAGATGCAGAAATCAACAAGCGCATGGGAAAGGCTTCCACTGCTATGTCCAGACTGGCCAAGAGAGTGTGGGAAAATGGCGCACTGACACGGAACACAAAAGTCCGAGTGTATCAAGCCTGTGTCCTCAGTACCTTGCTCGACAGCAGCGAGGCCTGGACAACGTATGTCAGCCAAGAGCGACGTCTCAATTCATTCCATCTTCGCTGCCTCCGGAGAATACTTGGCATCAGGTGGCAGGACTGTATCTCCAACACAGAAGTCCTCGAGGCGGCCAACATCCCCAGCTTATACGCACTACTGAGTCAGCGGCGCTTGAGATGGCTTGGCCATGTGAGCCGCATGGAAGATGGCAGGATCCCCAAAGACACATTGTACAGCGAGCTCGTCACTGGTATCAGACCCACCGGCCGTCCATGTCTCCACTTTAAAGACGTCTGCAAACGCGACATGAAGTCCTGTGACATTGATCACAAGTCGTGGGAGTCAGTTGCCAGTGATCGCCAGAGCTGGCGGGCAGCCATAAAGCCAGGGCTAAAGTGTGGCGAGTCGAAGAGACTTAGCAGTTGGCAGGAAAAAAGATAGAAGCGCAAGGAGCGAGCCAACTGTGTAACAGCCCCGACAAACAAATTTTTCTGCAGCACTTGTGGAAGAGCCTGTCACTCTAGAATTGGCCTTTATAGCCACTCCAGGCGCTGCTCCACATACCACTGACCAGCTCCAGGCGCTTACCCATTGTCTCTCGAGATAAGGAGGCCAAAGAATATTAACAAAACTTATTTTATTCCCGACCCGAACTTTTCTCCCCAACCTTCTCACATTTGCTCTTCAACCCCTTCTCACCATCCCTACAGCCAATAAAAATAGTTTTCCCTGCTCCCCCACCCCTTTCGGCCTGATATTCCTCCCCCCTCCCCAATTGAGTTCCGAAGGCATGCGAGGCGTTTCCGGTGGAACGTAAAATTGGCGTGGGACGGCCGCCGCCAGCAGGTAAGGTCATTTGCATCTTATTAATGTTAATTTAACTATTTAGATGAAGGCCCCGCCGCTTGGCGGTGGTGGGCCGCACCGACGTCGAGGGGCTAGTAAAATTCAGCTCAATATCTCCCTATGTGGCTTGGTATCAAATTTTGTTTGGTAATGCCTGTGAATTGCCTTGGAACATTTTACTATGCTAAAGGTGCTGTATAAATGAAAGATATTATTGTTGTTGACACTATGTTTTTAAAATTACTTTTCTCGATGGATCAACTCTTGTCGAATAGTTAACTTGATCCTGTGCTAATTAATTGTGAAACTGTGCACAAGGACCTTCTATTCTTTTGTGACAGAAAATCTTAATTTAAAAAGCTGACTTGGAGTGAATTAATTAGTAACAAACATATAAATATTAACGTCATTTTTATGCCAGGTGTAATTTATGTTTCATTGTTTATCACTAGATGGACCCCTTTAGGTGATTGCATTGATCCTGATTTACATTACAGGATACTTACCTCTTGTATGAGGTGGTCTCCAACTCATTAAGAAGCAGATTCAGCTCTCTGTTCATGGATTAGCTGATTTTTTTATTGTCTTTTTGCAGAGAGCAGACTCCCCCTCTATAATTGACACCCTCGAGTATAGCAGATAACTATTCAGTCATCTCAAGGTTACCATGAACAGAGGTGACCTGTGTGCACAGGATCAAAAGGAAGTAGATTAAATATCCTATTTTGAAAAACAAAAATTGGACCTTGATAGGACAATGAGTTTAAGGCAGTCTACAGAAGAGAAGAACAGGAAGAGATCGGGATGATTGTCTGTGGAGCAATTGACTGTGAAATTGGGAAGGATAAGGAGGCATAACACATCACTGATGTAGTCAAAAAAGATATAATTGATGATTTTAATCAGTGCAGTCTTGGTGCCATGGGCAAGATCGAAACAGAATGAAGGAATTTAAAAAGATAGTGGCGAGAGAGGTAGGTGTGGAGTTGTGTGTTGATGAAGCATTCAAAAGAACCCTGAATGCATGTTAACGCATGAGGCGCAAGTTGGCCATGACGGATTGGGAAATGTTACTTAAAGGGATGACGGTGGATAGGCAATGGCAAACATTTAAAGAGCGCATGGATGAACTGCAGCTATTGTTTATCCCTGTCTGGCGCAAAAGTAAAACGGGCAAGGTAGCCAAACCATGGCTTACAACGGAAATTAGAGATAGCATTAGATCCAAGGAAGAGGCATATCAATTTGCCAGGAAAAACAACAGACCTGAGGATTGGGAGCAGTTTAGAATTCAGCAAAGGAGGATCAAGGGATTGATTAAGAAGGGGAAAATAGAGAACGAGAGCAAGATTGCGGGGAACATAAAAACTGACTGTAAAAGTTTCTATAGGTATGTGAAGAGAAAAAGATTTGTGAAGACAAATGTAGGCCTCTTACAGTCAGAAACAGGGGAATTTATTATGGGGAATAAAGAAATGACTGACCAATTAAATGCATACTTTAGTTCTGTCTTCACAAAGGAGGACACAAATATCATACCAGAAATGTTGGGGAACACAGAGGTTAGTGAGAGAGAGGAACTGAGGGAAATCAGTATTAGTAGCGAAATGGTGTTGGGGAAATTGATGGGATTGAAGGCCGATAAATCCCCAGCTCCTGATGTTATGCATCCCAGAGTACTTAAGGAAGTGGCCCTAGAAATAGTGGATGCATTGGTGGTCATCTTCCAAGATTCTATAGACTCTGGAACAGTTCCTACAGATTAGAGGATAGCTAATGTAACCCCACTATTTAAAAAGGGAGGTGGAGAGAAAGCAGGGAATTATAGACCAGTCAGCCTGACGTCGGTAGTGGGGATAATTCTAGAGTCCATTATCAAAGATTTTATAGCAGAGCACTTGGAGAACAGTGGTAGAATTGGACAGAGCCAGCATGGATTTACGAAAGGGAAATCATGCTTGACAAATCTACTAGAATTCTTCGAGGATGTAACTAGTAGAGTTGATGAGGGGGAGCCAGTGGGTGTAGTTTATTTGGACTTTCAGAAGGCTTTCGACAAAGTCCCACATAAGAGATTAGCATGTAAAATTAAAGCGCATCGGATTGGGGGTAAAGTATTGTGATGGATAGAAATTTGGTTGGCGGACAGGAAACAAAGAGTAGGGATAAATGGGTCTTTTTCCAAATGGCAGGCAGTGACGAGTGGGGTACCGCAGGGATTGGTGCTAGGACCCCAGCTATTCACAATATATAGGAATGATTTAGATGTGGGATATAAATGTAATATCTCCAAATTTGCAGATGACACAAAACTGGGTGGGAGGGTGAGTTGTGAAGAGGATGGAGAGAGGCTTCGGGGTGATTTGGACAAGTTGACTGAGTGAGCAAATGCATGGCAGATGCAGTATAATGTGAATAAATGTGAGGTTATTCACTTTGGTAGCAAAAACAGGAAGGCAGATTATTATCTAAGTGGCAATAAACTGAGAGAGTGGAATCTGCAGTGAGACCTGGGTGTTCTCGTACACCAGTCGCTGAAGGTAAGCATGCAGGTGCAACAGGAGGTAAAAAAGGCAAATGGTATGTTGGCCTTCATAGCGAGAGGATTCGAGTACAGGAGCAGGGATGTCTTGCTGCAATTATACAGGGCCTTGGTGAGGCCACACCTGGAATATTATGTGCAGTTTTGGTCTCCTTATCTGAGGAAGGATGTTCTTGCTATAGAGGGAGTGCAGCGAAGGTTTACCAGACTGATTCCTGGGATGGCGGGACTGACATATGAGGAGAGATTTGAGTCGGTTAGGATTATATTCGCTGGAGTTCAGAAGAGTGAGAGGGGATCTCATAGAAACCTATAAAATTATAACAGGACTTGACAGGGTAGATGCAGGAAGGATGTTCCCGATGGTGGGGATTCCAGAACCAGGGGTCATAGTCTAAGGATACGGGGTAAACCTTTCAGGGCTGAGATGAGGAGAAATTTCTTCACCCAGAGAGTGGTGAGCCTGTGGAATTCGCTACCACAGAAAGCATTTGAGGCCAAAACATTGTATGCTTTCAAAAAGGAGTTAGATATAGCTCTTGGTTCTAAAGGGATAAAAGGGTGTGGGGCGAAAGCCGGAACAGGCTACTGAGTTGGATGATCAGCCATGATCATAACGAATGGTGGAGCAGGTTCGAAGGGCCAAATGGCCTACTCCTGCTCCTATTTTCTATTTTTCTATGTTTCTATGTTAACTGAGGTCTTAATGGAGAACCCGCTGTGGTCTTCCTGCCAGGCTGAAGCAGAGTGGTGCAGTGGTGAGCACTGCAGCCTCACAGCTCCAGCGACCCGGGTTCAGTTCTGGGTACTGCCTGTGTGGAGTTTGCAAGTTCTCCCTGTGACTGTGTGGTTTTCCGCCGGGTGCTCTGGTTTCCTCCCACAGCCAAAGTCTTGCAGGTTAATAGGTAAATTGCCCTTTGTGTAGGTAGGTGGTGGGAGAATTGAGGGAAGGTGGGGATGTGGTACGGGACATGGGATTAATGTAGGATTAGTATAAAATGGGTGGTTGATGGTCGGCACAGACTTGGTGGGCCGAAGGGCCTGTTTCAGTGCTGTATCTCTCTATGACTCTAGTCTGCAGACTGAAAAGACTTGGAGTGGGAGGGGAAGGATCCAGTTGTTGTGGGTCCATGTGGGTACCAATGACATAGGTAGGACTAAGAAAGAGGTTCTGCTGAGGGAGTATGAGCAGCTACGGGCTGAATTAAAAAGCAGAACTGCAATGGTAATAACCTCTGGATTGCTACTTGAGTCATGAGCAAATTGGCATAGGGTAAATAAGATCATAGAGGCAAATGTGTGGCTCAAAGATTGGTGTGGGAGAAATGGGTTTCAAGTCATGGGGCACTGGCACCAGTACTGGGGATAAAGGGAGCTGTAGCTTTGGGACAGCCTTCACCTGAACTACACTGGGACCAGTGTCCTTGCGAGTTGTCTAACTAGGGCTGCAGAGAGGGCTTTAAATTAAATAGGAGGAAAGAGGTGAGGAAAAATTTAGAAAGTTAACGAGAAAGGACAAGACAATAGTGCAGAGTAGCGATATGGGTAATGATAATCAGAGTGTTACAAAAAGGGACAGAGCATACAAACAAAAGAATGCGCAAGCAAATAAGGTCAGATTAGGAAAAAAAGGTTAAAAGACAGAATTAAAGGCTCTTTATCTGAATGCATGCAGCATTCATAACAAGATGGATGAATTGATAGCATAAATAGAAAGAAATGGGTATGATCTGATAACCATTATGGAGACGTGGTTGTAAGGTGACCAAAGCTGGGAACTAATTATTCAAGGGTATTTGACATTTTTGAAGCATAGGAAGAAAGGAAAAGGAGGTGGGGTAACTCTGTTAATAAAGGATGAGATCAGTACAGTAGTGAGAAATGATTTTGGCTCAGAAGTTCAAGATGTAGAATCAGTTTGGGTGGAGATAAATAGTAGCAAAGAAAAGAAGTCACTGGTAGGAGTCGTTTATAGGTTCCGTAACAGTAGCTACACTGTAGGACAGAATATAAATCAAAAAATAATGGGGGCTTGTAGGAAAGGTATGGATGATTTTAATCTTCATATAGATTGGACTAATCAAATTGGCAATGGTAGCCTGGACGATGAGTTCATAGAGTATATTAGAAACAGTTTCTTAGAACAATATAGTCTGGAACCAACCAGGAGCAGGCTTTTATAGACCTGGTATTGGGTGATGATGCTGGATTAATAAATGACCTCATAGTAAAGGATCCTCTAGGCAAGAGTGATCATAACACATGATAGAATTTCAGATTTAGTTTGAGGGTGAGAAGTTTGGGTCTGAAACTAGTGTCTTAAACTTAAATAAAGGCAAGTACAAGGGTATAAAGACAGAGTTGGCTAACGTAGACTGGGAAAATGTTAAAAGATAAGACAGTACAGAAGCAGTAGCAGACATTTAAGGAGATATTTCATAACTCTCAACACAGATATATTCCATTAAGAAAGCCTGTATGAAAAGCATGCACCATCCATAGCTGACTAAGAAATGAAGGATAGTATCAAATTGAAAGAAAAGGCGTACACTGCTGCAAAGTAGGCATGAAGATTGGGAAAATTTTAGAAACCAGCAGAGGTTAACTAAAAAAAAATGAATAGGCAGAAATTAGAGTTAGAGGGAAAACTAGCAGGACATATAAAAACGGACAATAAAAGTTTCTACAAATATATAAAAAGGAAGACAGTAGCTAAAGTAAGTGTCAGTCCCTTAGAGGATGACACTGGGGAATTAATAATGGGAAACAAGGAAATGGCAGAGACTTTGAACAAGTATTTTGTACTTGTCTTCACAGTAGAAGACACAATAAGCATCCAAAGAATAGCAAAAAATCAAGAGACAAAAGGGAGGGAGGAACTTAAAACAATCACTATCATTAGACAAAAAGTGTTAGGAAAACTAATGGGACTAAAGGCTGAAAAGTCCCCTGACCCAGATTGCCTGCATCCTAGGGTCTTAAAACAAGTGACTGCAGAGATAGTGGATGCATTGGTTGAAATCTTCCAAAATTCTCTAGATTCTGGAAATGTCCCAGCAGATTGGAAAACCACAAATGAACACCTCTATTCAAGTAAGGGGGATGGGCAAAATAAAACAGGATACTATAGGCCAGTTAGCCTAACATCTGTCATTAGGAAAATGCTAGAATTCATTATTAAGGAAGTAGTAGCTGGGTATTTAGAAAATCATAATGTAATCAGGCAGAATCAACATGGTTTTATGAAGGGGAATTCGTGTTTGACAAATTTATTTGACTTCTTTAATAAATGAGGTGGATAAAGGGGAACCCCAAAGGCATTCGATAAGGTGTCACATAAAATATTACTGCACAATATAAGATCTCATCGTGTTTGGGGTAATAACATGGATAGAGGACTGGCTAACTAACAGGAAACAGGGAGTCAGGATAAATGGGGCATTTTCAGCTTGTCAAACTGTAAATAGTGGAGTGCCACAGGGCCTCAATTATTTATGATCTCTATTAATGACTTGGATGAAGGGACCAAGTGTATTGTAGGCAAATTTGCAGACGATACAAAGATCGGTAGGAAAGCACATTGTGAGGAGCACAGTGTCTGCAAAGGGATATAGATAGGTTATGTGAGTGGGCAAAAATTTAGCAGATGGAGTATAATGTGGGAAAATGTGAGGTTGCCCATTTTGGCAGGAAGAATAGAAAAGCAGAATATTATTTAAATGGAGAGAGATTGCAGAATGCTGCGGTATAGAGGGATCTGGGTGTCATTGTACATGATTCACAAAAAGGTAGCATGCAGGTAAAGCAAGTAATTAGGAAGGCAAATGGAATATTGGCATTTATTGCAAAGAGGATTAAGTATAAAATTAGGGAAGTCTTGATGCAACTATACAGGACATTGGTGAGACCTCACCTGGAGTACTGCGTACAGTTTTGCTCTCCTTACTTAAGGAGGGATATAACTGGATTGGAAGCAGTTCCAAGAAGGTTCACTAGGCTAATTTCTGGAATGAAGGGTTGTCTTATGAGGAAAGGTTGAACAGGTTGGGCCTATTACCATTGGTGTTTAAAAGAATAAGTGGTGATCTTATTGAAACATACAAGATTCTGAGGAGGCTTGAAAGGGTAGATTCTGAGAGGATGTTTCCCCTCATGGGGGAATTTAGAACTAGGGGGCTCAGTTTCAAAATAAGTGTCTCCCATTTAAAATGGAGATGAGGAGGAATTTCTTCTCTCAGAGGGTCGTTAATATTTAGAATTCTCTTCCTCAGAGAGCAGTGGAGGCTGGTCATTGAATATATTCAAGGTTGAGTTTGACAGATTTTTGATCTACAAGGGAGTTAATGATTATGGGCGGGCAGGCAGGAAAGTGGAGTTAAGACCACAATCAGATCAGCCATGATCTTATTAAATGACAGAGCAGGTCCGAGGGGCCGAATGGCTTGCTCCTGCTCTTATTCCTTAAGGTTCTTCCGAGTAAGTGTAAAACTTTCATTTATGGGGCCAGGATTAACAGAAGTGCTGCTCCTCTAGACCCAACAAGGAAAATAGCAAACTGCTTCGAGCTCCCTCTTCCATCCAGTGAGACACTCCTGAAATCCCTTCCCTGCAATTATCCTGCTCACGGCGATCCTTTCCTTCATGCTGGTTAATAATCTCAGCCCCTTAAACTTCCACACTAGTGGCATGTACATGAGACCCGGAACATAAAACTTAAATTTGGGTCAAAACTTAGTACCCTCTCACCCAACCCCTTCACCTGCTCAGTTGTTGGTGAGTGAGCAGGAAGTCATTTATGGCCAGAGTGTGAGGATAGAAGAATTGTGGGCAGGCAAAAAGATATGGAAAGAGGTTAGAAACAGGAGAGGAGAGGTGACCCTGTTGGGAATCTTCTATAGACCTCCGAATAGTTCCAGAGATGTAGAGGAAAGGATAGCGAAGATGATTCTCGACAGGGGCGAGAGTAACAGGGTAGTTGTTATGGGGGACTTTAACTTTCCAAATATTGACTGGAAATACTATAGTTCGAGGACTTTAGATGGGTCAGTTTTTGTCCAGTGTGTGCAGGAGGGTTTTCTGACACAGTATGTAGACAGGCCAACCAGGGGCGATGCCACATTGGATTTGGTACTGGGTAATGAACCCGGCCAGGTGTTAGATTTAGATGTAGGTGAGCACTTTGGTGATAGTGATCACAATTCGGTTAGGTTTACCTTAGCGATGGGCAGGGACAGGTATATACCGCAGGGCAAGAATTATAGCTGGGGGAAAGGAAATTATGATGCGATTAGGCAAGATTTAGGATGCGTAGGATGGGGAAGGAAACTGCAGGGGATGGGAACAATCGAAATGTGGAGCTTATTCAAGGAGCAGCTACTGCGTGTCCTTGATAAGTATGTACCTGTCAGGCAGGGAGGAAGTTGTCGAGCGAGGGAGCCGTGGTTTACTAAAGAAGTTGAAGCGCTTGTCAAGAGGAAGAAGAAGGCTTATGTTAGGATGAGACGTGAAGGCTCAGTTAGGGCACTTGAGAGTTACAAGCTAGCCAGGAAGGATCTAAAGGGAGAGCTAAGGAGAGCAAGGAGAGGACACGAGAAGTCATTGGCGGATAGGATCAGGGAAAACCCTAAGGCTTTCTATAGGTATATTAGGAATAAAAGAACAAAGTGATTGATGACAACGCTACGTCATCAGGATGCGCCACGGTGCGCACATGTGCACACGGTCTCAGGCCCTCTGCGCATGCGCTGCGGTCCGAATTGCCAGGACCAGTTTGCGCATGCGCAGATGACGTCATCGCATAACGTCATCTTCCTCGGGGAACACGCCAGGTTGGCCTCTGCGCATGCGCAAACTGGTCCTGGCAATTCGGACCGCAACGCATGCGCAGAGGGCCGGAGCCCGTGTGCGCATGTGTGTCAATCTTCCGAAAGCTTCGGCGCGAGTTTTTGAAAATGGAGGGAGGAGAGGTTTCGTCGGGCATTTTATCTCAATTATTTAGTCATTTTGGACATTTGCTTCATTTTTATTAGACAGAGGAGATTGTTCCAAGGTAAGTTGCTCTGAAAATATTTGCATTGTCTGGGGCACCGCATGTGCTCCAGTCCCTGTTGTTAAGTTGGTCTGAAAACATTTCAAGGGAGGGAAGGAGGGAAAGGAGGGGGGAAGGGAGGGGGGAAGGGAGGGGGGAAAGGAGGGAAGGGAGGGGGGAAAGGAGGGAGGGAAGGAAGGGAGGGAAGGAAGGGAGGGAAGGGAGGGAAGGAGGGAGGGAAGGAGGGAAGGAGGAAGGGAGGGAAGGAGGAAGGGAGGGAAGGAGGAAGGGAGGGAAGGAGGAAGGGAGGGAGGTCGGGAGGGAGGGGAGAAGGGAGGTCGGGGGGGAGGGGGGAAGGGAGGTCGGGGGAGGGGGGAAGGGCGGTCAGGGGGGAGGGGGGAGCAGCGGAGCGGAAGGGGAGTGCCTTTTTCTGTGCATGCGCCATAAACACAAGGACTGGCTGATGAGATGGAGCCAATTAATTTGCCCAACAATTGCCCGGAAGCACCTTCGGATGGAGCTGGACATCATGCGCTGGACATCAGTCGCGTGCCACAATCCATGGATCCTGAGCGTTTCACCCCCTGGCCTAATGATCTGATGGACCATACATACGCCTGCCTGTTCAAAGCTCCACTTCCCCCACCTGCGGTACCCTCTCCTTGCTGTTCAGTTACACAGTCACCTGTTCCTGCACCCATCCAAGCAGTGCACATGGACACACAGCCACATGTTTCCCCATCCACCCTTGAAACAACCTCCGCAATTGCCAGCTGCTGCCTGTCAAGCAGAGAAGGCGTCCAAAGGGGTCAAGCACTTGGGGAACATTCAGCAAGAAGAGACTGAGCACTAAAAGAAACAAGCATGCCGTGTCCGGTGGTAGCACAAATGTGAATGCTCTTGCTGCGTACACAACTGGTGAGGTGGGAGTGCAGCCACACCATTCTCCATCCTCAGTGTTGCTTTAAGGCAAAGGTAGATAAGAGTGAAAGAAATGGAAGATGATGCTGATAGTAGTAGGCAGGATTAAATGGGAATGGATGGGAAGACGCACGAGTAGCATAACCACTAGCAGGGAACAGCTGGGCTAAATGGCCTGCTTTATGTTCATAGTCCAAAAGAAATGTGCTTCTTTTTCCAGCACCCTCACATCATTCATGTTTTCCCTGAGAGCAGCATTGAACCATCACGAGATAGGGGCAGTAACGTCATCCTGACTCCTACAGCTGAGGTGGGTACTAAGTGATTCATTGGCCTACACTGCAGAGCATAAAGCATGCGCAACAGTAATTTCATTGGAGGGAGGGAAGCTCTGACACTGATGTTCTTTCATTATTTCCTTTCATGTAAAATGTGCCCTTGAGAAAACAATCCTTGACACTTAAGGACGGCATTCCAGCAAAGGAGGCAGTGGAGATGACGCAAGGATGTGATGATTCCTGCATCTGAGGTGGGTAATAAGTGCTTCATTGGCGACGTTATCAATTGGTGCCTTCACTGCAGAACTTAAAAAGGTGTGCACAACAGTAATTTCAGTGGATGGAGGGAGGCAAGCTCTGACTCTGATTTGCTTTTCTGCTTTTCATGTAAAACATGCCGTCAAGAAAACAATCCTCGAGACTTACTGTCAGCATTCAAGCAACGAAGGCAACTGGATCATGCTGCGGAGCTGGTCACGATGTGGAAAGGAACATTGCATTTATGAATGAATTGGGAATGCACATTGGGATGCGCTTGGGGAACATTCACCAAGAATAGACTGAGCTCAGACTCTTGTGACTTTGCCTTCTTCACATGGACAATACAGTAGTGGAATAGAGAGCCAAGCGTTCATTCACCACAAGGCTCTCCAGGAACAATCTCTTTAGCTGTGCATAGCAGAGACTCGGCCTGTCTATCTAACAGGAATGCTGGACACAACACTCATGTATCCATGCACAGCAGTTCCTCGGATACTTAATGAACTTAATAAAACTTTTCAATAATTAAACCCAGAATTGTTGAGGTTTTGTTTTGCATGCTATTTCCCCGACTTTGCAACTGCACTTCAGATATTCAACTGTGGTGGAGGGGTGGAGGTAGGGGGGTAGAGGGAGGGGTGGGTGAAGAGGGGGAGGGGTGGGTGAAGAGGGGGAGGGAGGGGTGGGGAGAGGGAGCATGCAAAATGCAGGGACCAGACAGTTGCAATGCCTGAAGTACTGTGGAGAAGGGGAGAAAGCAACTGGATTGGGCATCCGCAGCTGGAGGGAACGGCTGAATGGAGAGGGCCGGAAGCGAGAGGCCGTAGAGAGCCGCGGGGAGCGAGCGTGCGAAGACCTTGGTGTTACCGGGTCCAGGGACTGTTTGCCATTTCTGTGGATTCATTTCCTTCAGGATATGGAGTAGTAGAACATTGACGCTCGCACCTGTGTCAGTCTTCGTCCAGAGTGTATGCTTGCCAGGTTCTTGTGGGCAAATAATCTGAATGGTAACAAAGGCTTCCAAAGTACCACCGTGTCAATACACTCCATGAGATTGACTGTATGAAATACCTGCTCACTTTGTGTGTCATGCCTTGGTCATGCTCCCCTTCCAACCTTTCAGTATGGCTGGTCATCTTGAGTATGCTTTGCCTTTGAAATTTGGACTGTTCCCTCTGTCTGTTGGGATGCCATACGTGTCATGTGTCCAACTGTGGCTTGTCCTGTTGTGACTTAGGTTTCTTGCATTGGTGCTTCCAGTGTCCTCTGTTGCCAAGCTTGCAACTATCACAGAAGGCTGGACAATTCCTTGGAGAATGTACGAGGCCACACTGCCTACATGGCTTGCCAGGCTTGGCTATGCTGGCAACGGTGCCAATAGTAGACAAAGTGCACGGGGCTTGTAGGCTCTGCCTACCCATAAGGATGGCTTCAAATATATGATCGCTTTTAAGCAAGGCACCTTTGGGTTGGTCAAGGAGGTCTTTTTGGAATACTTCAATGGGCGTGGAAGCTATCAGAAGCTCGATAACCCTGTCAGCTAGCTCAGTCTCAGAAAAGTCGCAATCATGTCCCTCATCTCTTCGGGTCACTGACCCAAAATGTTAACTCTGATTCTCTTTCCACAGATGCTGCCAGACCTGCTGAGTGGTTCCAGCATTTCTTGTTTTTATCCGTTATCTCTACATTGGCTCACAAATTGGTCTAATGTCTCCTTTGGCTGCTGCCAGAATGACATAAACATGAGACAGTGTATTCTGAAGTTGAGTTTGACTTACAACTGGTCTTCCAATGTGGACCATATATAATTCGTATCTGTTAGGTCATCCTCCGAAAGACTAGACATATTTAATCTGTGGAGGCCTTCATTCCCAATGGCAATCTTAACTTTAATTGCTTTTCTATCTGGCTCAGCAATGGCCAAGTCACGAATAATTTAAATTCAGTGAGGTCTGCTGCCTTCCAGGTTAGGGCTGGAAATTTGGTTGTCTTTTTCTTTTGGCAGTATTGGTGGCAGAAATAAAAAAGAAATCTAGCACAGCTTCTCAGTGCTTGAAATCTGTGGTCACTGTCTTGCAATTCTTCCAGTGGCCACATCCTGTTGGCGGAGTAGGGATCAGTGGTGCTGTTGCTGTCTTTCCCCTCTTCCAATAGGCCCCACACATGAAGCAGCATCTTGGTGCGAAAATGGACCCAACAACCTTGAGAAAAGAAAAATGGCAATATAGGCCTCCTGGCATTCTCAAATGCCTGAAGGCTGTCGTGCATGGATGCTCCTGCCTGGCCATGTCACGATCAATTAATTGCACCCCTCCAAACTCCCGATCTGGTGGCCTGTCAGTGATAATGGTGCTCCCACCTGATGGAGCTCTGCCGAGAGCACACCTCTCAGAGTCAGCTTTTGACTGATTATTTCCCGTGCAAACCGTAATCGCAGCTTGATTCAGACTCACGTTCCCTTTATATAAAGCTGTAGAATCGAGACTTGGCAGCTGCCAGGCAAGGCGAGGTGCGGCACAGTGGTGCAGTGGTTAGCACTGCAGCCTCACAGCTCCAGGGACCTGGGTTCAATTCTGGGTACTGCCTGTGCAGAGTTTACAAGTTTTCCCTGTGACCATGTGGGTTTTCACCAGGTGCTCCGGTTTCCTCCCACCGCCAAAGACTTGCAGGTGATAGGTAAATTGGCCATTGTAAATTGCCCTTAGTGTAGGTAGGTAGTAGGGAATACGGGATTACTGTAGGGTTAGTATAAATGGGTGGTTCTTGGTCGGCACAGACTCGGTGGACCGAAGGGCCTGTTTCAGTGCTGTATCTCTGAATAAAAAATAAATAAATAAAAAATGTTCTGATGATGCAGACTTGCTGTGAGTTTGATGCCAATAATATTGCAAAATCACTTACACAGACTGCGGTGCTGCCACAAGGATTGCAGATGAAGCTGCTGAGCTTCCAAACCTTCACACTAGAGCTTCTGTAGCAAGCAGATTGGTTCAGCTTTGCAGGATCTGCAGAAACTTGAAGGCAGATCTTCAGTTACCACCATATTGTGTTTTTGTGCTTAAAACAAACACACCAATCACATACACAAGACTGGTGAATCAAAAAGGTGGGTTCTTTTATTGAAGATGTTAACTTATATACAGCAATCCTAGGAAGGTAAGTTAACATGCCTTATCACTTGAACTGCTTCCAACAACTGCTAAAGATCACATGGGATCACATCCTGTCTGGTGATGGACAGCCATTTTAGCTACACCTCTTAAAGTAATACCACAAGATCCCCCAGGATGTTGATGCTGAGGGTTTTAGCAATCGTAATGTCATTGAATGTCAAGGAGAGATAGTTAGATTCTTCTTTGTTGGAGATAGCCATTGTCTGACACTTGTGTGGCAAGAATGTTACTTGGCACTTATCGGCCAAGCCTGAATGTTGTTCAGGTGTTGTTACACCCGGTTTTTTAGAGACTCCTCAAAGGCCTGCAACCGAGTGAAATTAGCAAAAAGTCCCAATGTTGATTGATTCACCCTGGGGGTGTGGCCAGTTTTGTGGACAGGGCCTTCTTCTAGTATTTTAAACTAGCGCAAAAGATCACAGAAACCCGATTTGCTTTGAACGTAATTTGTGCCTAAAATTCTGTGATCTTTTGATCCAGTTGAACAAATTTTGACAAAATTACACCAAATAAACTAATGCAACTGAATGATAACTTCAGGCCACATATTATTCTGCCTGTTATCTATACTGAGGTTGCGGGAGCGCCTGTGTACTCCCAGCATTATCTGTTACTATTTCATATTTTCAGTAATTTCCTTTATTATATACTTTTACCCTGACCTGAAATATTTACCCAACTGGCTGGCTGACTGTGGAAGCTAGCACCAACATTTTTGGATTCTTTTGAATCAGACACCCTTAAAACTATTTACCTTTGGGATGCAACCTGAGGTTTATCACTACAGAACTGAAAAAAAGTGAAAGAGTCTCACTGAAGAAGTGAACCAACTTTTCTAAAAAAGGAAATATCTTAATGAAGCTCTCTTTGTACACTAGAATTAGTTCAGGAGATCGGTCACAAGGGTTTTGTAAATTTAATATAGAGTTTGGTCGTAAATGTGTTAGTCTGAAAATTACCTAATTCCCAATTGCCTGAAGTAAATACATTCAGTAATTAGAAGGAACACTTAGAGCTAACTGGGAGTCACATGCAGAGATGAAGCAACGAGCCACGGGCTATTTGATTCGATGTATGTTGTCTCAGTGTTTTTAATTCAATTTTTAAAGTTTTTTATTAAAATATTGCACACGTGCTGGATATACACATTTTGTTTAGAATCTGTACATCAACTGTTTGGTCAATTGAAAACATTTGATCACACCTGAATAACGAACAATAGCTTAGAACATGTAATAAGACTAAGATATTGTCACTGAAATATTGAATGATAAACTATTCGAACGGATTACACAGTCACCTGAGCCTCAAGCATGCATTATACGCTTGATTATGTACCCAATGTAAGAGTATGTTTTAACTGCAGAACGTTGATTCTTTGCCTTCTGCCTACTTCTTTAATTTATTCGTCAAAAACTTATCACTCACCTCCACATCAATGTCCCAATATTTTGTCTGGAATGAAGGAACAGTAGAAGGCCATTTAACCCTTCGAGCCTGTTCCACTATTCAATTAGATCATGGCTGAAATGTAATTGAATTCTATTTACTCACCTTTGCTCCATATTTCTTGATACCCTTACGCCCAACAGAAAATTACTGACCTCAGTCATTGGGGCTGTCAGTTCCACGTGCTTCCTGATTTCACTCCTAAATGGCCGAGCTCTAATTTAAAGATAATGTCCTCTTGTTCCGGTTTCCCCCACTAGAGGAAATGGGTGCTCTAAATATAGCCTATCCCCAACCTTCTAAGCTGAAGCAAATACAAGCCAGGTTTATGCAACCTTTCCTCATAAATTAACTTTATGAAGCCCATTATCATTCTGGTAAAGCTGCAATGTAGATTATGAGCTAACACATCAAATATCCTCTAAAACTCAATCTAAACATGACCCGTCACATCCCTTTTTTTATGTACTCTGGATTCCTCAAAAAATTCAACAAAATTAATTAACAAAGACCTGCCTTTCACAAATCTACGCTCATCCTTTGGCCAGGATTTTATCTGGGCAATGGGTGTCTCGCCCACCGGCTAAAGCGTTGGTGAGAGCCCCGCGTTGCCTCCTCTGGGGAAGGTCCACCGCTTTTTGTGCCAATAAGGCACTTAAGTGAACAGCGGCGGGCCTTTTCTGGGATTAAGGACCCCGGTGACAGAAGTCCCGCCTGCTGACAGCTGCCGGCCAATCAGAGGCTGGCAGCTCTTTAACTTAGCAGTACCATCACAAAGGTGGTGGCTGCTGCTGGTACTGGATTCACTGGAGTCGTTGGACCCAGGCCACAGTTGAGTCAGGGCAGGAGAGGGATGATGCAGGGGAATGGTGTGTAGGGGGTGGGTCAGCAGCAAGGGCAGGGGGGTGATTCTCAGCAGGCCCCATCCCCTTCCTGATGCTGGGTCCCTCGATCAGGCACTTTGCCTTTTAAAGGAAGACCACACCCCCGCCCCCGACCCCACCCCCAGAGCCGGCAACCAACCCGCACAGGTTTTCACAGATGCTCCCCGTGCAGCAACAGGCCCATCCACTGCTGGGCTCATACTGGTGGTGGTGGGATGAGGCTCTTAATTGGGCATTAATTGCCCACTTAAGGGCCTCAATTGGCGGCGGGGCATGAAGGCTGTCCAGAGGCCTTCCACCCCGGACTATTTGGGTGGAGGCGGGACGGTGGTGGGATCCCCCCGCCCCAGCCCCAGCCCCGCCACCTTCCCACACGATTATATGCTCTCGCCACCTCCCAAGTCGCCACAGGGGAGAGCATAAAATTCCCCACTTTGTGATTAGCCCATGCTTTCTATGGCTTTACAAATTTTATCTCATTATATCCACAAATTAAGTAAGATTAATTGGCCTGATTGGCCTATCATTTTCTTGATGCAACAAATAATGGCCCTGAGAAAGAGAAAGGAAATCCTCTGCCCATTGGCACATTATTTAGTTACCAGTTTAGAGCAATGTCAGGTAGGGATATGGGAGTAGTTTGGCCTTCCTTGGCCATAGATGACATGTAATGCAGAAGAAACAAGACAAAGGAGGAGATATGGTGAAAACTGCATTAGTCAGTTAGGTTTTGTACTGTTTGATCCATTAAGTAAATCCATAATTGGAGCCGTAATACATTCATTTTTTTGACAACCCTAATAACTCTTATATGAAAACTTATATGAAAAGAATAAATTAAAACTTTCAATTAATTTGCGCCTATGCTTGCTGCTTAAATGAGGTATGACAGTAGGATACCTGGTTTATTCAGTTCACAAAGAAGGCTTTCATAACTCAATCATGTTTCAGTTACCCAAGATTTATTAAGTCTTATGAAATAAATTGATGTAGTACTGTCTCTACTGTGAAACTATTCCCTTGATCAAGCACCATTCTGTCTTTGTAATGAGTTTAGTTTAGTTCAAAACATAACTGATGAACGCATAACTTATTAAGCAGCCTATTCATCATGCTAATTGTCCATATAATTATGTATAATAGCATTAAAACAATTTCAGATCAGAATACTACATACTACTAACATTTCTAGGAATAAATTATTCTATGAGCCGGAATGTCAACGTGCATTTTCTACATGTTGCTGAATGTGGCCATTGGCAGTAATGTAATACTTATTGTAATTGCCAAAGGTTTGCATTATCTTTATGCTTTCAAATCCAGCTCCTATAAAATACCAAAATCTGACTAAAACACCAACAGAGCCGAGTGGTTCATTCTATCCGGAGAAGGCCAAATATACGAACACAAGAACAAACGAGCCTGCTCCACCATTCAACAAGATCATGATTGATCTGATTGTAACCTCAACTCCACATTCCCACCTACCCCGAAAAGCCTTTGCTTATCAAGAATCTATCTACTTCTGCCTTAAAAATATTCAAAGGATCTGCTTCCACTACCTTTTGAGGAAGAGTGTTCAAAGACTCACAATCCTCTGAGAGAAAAAATTTCTCCTCATCTATCTTAAATGGATGACCCCTTATTTTTAAACAGTGACCCCTAGTTCTAGATTCTCTCACAAGAGGAAACGTCCTTTCCACATCCACCCTGTCAAGAGCCCTCAGAATCTTATATGTTTCAATCAAGTCGCCTCTTACTCTTTTAAACTCCAGCGGATACAAACCTAGCCTGTCCAATCTTTCCTCATAAGACAACCCAACCATTCCAGGTATAAGTCAAGTAAACCTCCTCTGAACTACTTCCGATGCATTTACATCCTTCCTTAAATAAGGAGACCAATACTGTACACAGTACTCCAGATGTGGTCTCACCAATGCCCTGTATAACTGAAGCATAACCTCCCTACTTTTGTATTCAATTCCCCTCGCAATAAGCAATAATATTCTATTTCCTAACTACATACTTTACCTGCATACTAACCTTTTGCGATTCATGCACTAGGACACCCAGATACCTTTGCATCTCAGAGCTCTGCAATCTCTCACCATTTAGGTAATATGCTTCTTTTTTATTCTTACTGCCAAAATGGACAATTTCACATTTTCCCACATTATGCTCCATTTGCCAGATCTTGCCCACTCACTTAACCTATCGATATCCCTCTTGTGGCCTCCTTATGTCCTCTTCACAACTTAGTTTCCTACCTATCTTTGTGTCATCAGCAAATTTAGCAACCATGTCCCTTCATCCAAGTCATTAAAATAAATTGTAAAAAGTTGAGGCCCCAGCACTGATCCCTGTGGCACACCACTCGGTACATCTTGCCAACCAGAAAATGACACGTTTATGCCTATTCTCTGTTTCCTGTTAGCTAGCTAATCTTCTATTCATGCCAAAATTTTACCCCTACACCATGAGCTTTTATTTTCTACAATAACCTTTGATGTGGCACCTTATCAAATGCCTTCTGGAAATCTAAGTACAGTACATCCACCAGTTCCCCTTTATCCACAGCACATGTTATTTCTTCAAAGAACTCCAATAAATTGATTAAACATGATTTCCCTTTCACAAAACCATGTTAACTCTGCCTGATTACTTTAAATTTTTTGAAGTGCCGTGCTATAACGATTTTAATAATAGATTCTAACATTTGCCCTAAGACAGATGTTAAGCCAACTGGCCTGTAGTTTCCTGCTTTCTGTCTCCCTCCCTTTTTGAAAGAGGAGTCACATTGAGTAATTTACTGAACCTTCTCTGAATCTAGGGAATTTTGGAAAATTAAAACCAATGCATCAATTATCTCACTAGCCATTTCTTTTAACACCCTAGGATGAAGTCCATCAGGACCTGAGGACTTATCAGTCTGCAGCTCCAACAATTTGCTCAGTACTACTTCCCTGGTGATTGTAATTTTCTTGAGTTCCTCCCTCCCTTCCATTTGCTGATTTACAGCTCTTTCTGGGATGTTACTTGTATCCTCTATGATGAAGACCGATGCAAAATACCTCTTCAGTTCATCTGCCATCTCCTTATTTTCCCTTATTAATTCCCCAGGCTCACTTTCTAAAGGACCAACACTCACTTTGTTAACTCTTTTCTTTTTTAAATATCTATAGAAACTCTTACTATCTGTTTTCATATTTTTAGCCAGCTTTCTCTTGTACTCTAAATTTTCCCTCCTTATTAATCTTTTAGACATTCTTTGCTGCTTTTTATATTCTGTCCAATCTTCTGACCTGCCACCCATCCTTGTGCAATTATATGCTTTTTCTTTACGTTTGATACTATCTTTATCTCTTTTAGTTAACCACGGATGGTGGAATTTTTCTTTCTCATTAGAATATATCTATTCTGTGTATTCTGAAATATTCCCTTAAATGCCTGCCACTGCATCTCTATTGGCCTATTCCTTAACCTAATTTGCCAGTTCACTTTAGCTAGCTCGTCTTTCATGCCCTCATAATTGCCCTTGTTTAAGTTTAAAACACTAGTCTTAGATCCACTCTTCTCTCCCTCAAACTGAACTCAAAATTCAATCATATTATGATCATTGCTGCCTCGAGGCACCTTCACTATGAGGTCATTAATTAATCCGATCTCATTGCACAATACCAGGTTTAGTATAGTTGCTCTCTGGTTGGATCCAGAACCTGTTGTTCTAAGAAACTATCCTGAAAACATTCTATGAACTCTTCATCTAGGCTACCTTTGTCCATCTGATTTTTCCAGTCTATATGTAAATTAAAATGCCCTATGATTATTGCCATATCTTTCTGACAGGCTCTCATTATTTCTTCTTTTATTCCCTGTCCTACCTTGTGATTACTGCGAACGGGCCTGTACACCACTCCCACAAGTGACCTTGCCTTTATCATTTCTCATCTCTACCCAACCCGCTTCTACATCCAGGTTTCCTGAACTTAGGTCATCCCTCTCTATTGTGCTAATACCATAATTAATTGACAGAGCTAACTCTCCACCCTTTCCTAGCTTCCTGTCCTTCCTACATTTCATGTCCCCTTCAATATTCAGGTCCCAAACTATGTCATCCTGCAGCCATGTCTCTGTAATGGCTATCAGATCGTACTTATTTATTTCTATTTGAGCTTTCAGTTCATCTGTTTTGTTTTGAATGCTACATGCATTCAGATCCAGAGCCTTTAGTTTTGTCCTTTTATTATTTTTATAACCTCTAACCTTGTCTACTGATTTACTCTCAGATTTGTACGCACTGTCCCTGCCTGTCACAGTCTGTTTATCTTTTCTCATATTAATACCTTTCTCTCTTGCCTTGTCTCTACACTTTTATTTGCCACATCTTCCCAAATTTGATCCCTTGCCCCCACTATTTAGTTTAAAACCCTCTCTACTTCCCACGTTATGTGGCTAGAAAAGCTAGAAAAGTGGTCCCAGCATGTTTCAGGTGTGGACAATCCCAACGGTATACCCCCCACTTTCACCATTACTGGTCCCAGTGCCGCACAAACCAGAACCCACTTCTACCACACCAGTGTTTGAGCCATGCATTAATTTCTCTAAGTTTATTTGCCCTACTCCAATTTGCATGTGGCTCAGGTGATAATACAGAGATTATTACCTTTGAGGTTCTGCTTCTTAAATTGGTGCCTAGCGCCTCATACTGACTATACAGAACCTCTTTCCTTGTCCTGCCTATGTCATTAGTACCTACATGGACCACGACAACTGGATCCTCCCCCTCCCACTGTAAGTTCCTCTCCAGCCCTGAGCAGATGTCCCGAACCCTGGCACCAGGCAGGCAACACAGTCTCTGGTCTCTTGCTCTTTGCTGCAGAGAACAGTGTCAATCCCCCTCAATATACTGTCCCCTACTACCACTACTTTCCTTTTTGTTCCCCCCACTTGAATGGCTTCCTGTACCATGGTCCCATGGTCATTCTACTCATCCGCACTACAGCCCTTGCTCTTGTCCAGACAAGCTGCAAAAAGCTCGGACTTGTTGCTCAATTGCAAGGGCTGAGGCTCCTCCACTCCCACCTTCTTGATCCCCTTACCTGCCAGACTCGCATTCAAACCCTCCTGTCCCTCACCCCTGACCACAACAGATGACTCTATCCTAAGGGGTATAACTGCCTACTGGAATGAAGCATCTAGGTAGCTTTCCCCCTCCCTGATGCATCGCAGTTTCTGCAACTTGGCCTCCAGCTCAATGACTCTGAGCCAAAACTCCTCAAGCTGCTGATACTTACAACAGACATGGGTTGCCATGGATTGCTGTGGCATCCAGGAGCTCCCACATACTGCAGACACGGCACATCACCTGTCCTACCATCTTTATTGCGTTAATTTAATCAAATTTATTTTTTAAATTAATTTATAGTTCCCCTCCTTATCGAACTCCCTCACTTACCAAACTCCCTTCTTCACACTCTGTGCACTCAATGCACAAGTGGTGTGAAGTTGCCAGGAAAGTTGTAGCATAGCAGAAACATGAATGTATTATGTCCACAGTTTTAGGAATATGGAACACGTTGGGCTAAATGTTGCATCCATTCACATTCAATCGGTGAAAAAACTAGCTTATATCTTTGAAGAAGAGTTTTATACATCTCAACTGTCATAATTGCACTTTCTGACAAATGCCTTTTTTTTCCTGTTGATTTTTTTTGGCATAGGCAGTGGAAATCTCATTTGTCTTCATAATGTTGCTGTGACAAGCAAAGGTTTTGGAGCGCGAACTATCATAACAAGGCATATTACATTCATGTTTCTGCAATGCTGCAACTTTCCCGGCAAATTCACACCACTTGTAGTGACAAATCAGCACAAACTCATAGCATAAGAGCTATCAAAGCTTGCTACACAAGTACCATGAGTACTCTTTAAACACATTGGTCTAGCAGTGTCATAATGCTGTGTCTGGTCTTTAACGGGTCTTTAATCAGGTGGCAGGACTATATCTCCAACACAGAAGTCCTTGAAGCGGCCAACACCCCCAGCTTATACACACTACTGAGTCAGCGGCGCTTGAGATGGCTTGGCCATGTGAGCCGCATGGAAGATGGCAGGATCCCCAAAGACACATTGTACAGCGAGCTCGCCACTGGTATCAGACCCACCGGCCGTCCATGTCTCCGTTATAAAGACGTCTGCAAACGCGACATGAAATCGTGTGACATTGATCACAAGTCGTGGGAGTCAGTTGCCAGCATTCGCCAGAGCTGGCGGGCAGCCATAAAGACAGGGCTAAATTGTGGCGAGTCGAAGAGACTTAGTAGTTGGCAGGAAAAAAGACAGAGGCGCAAGGGGAGAGCCAACTGTGCAACAGCCCCAACAAACAAATTTCTCTGCAGCACCTGTGGAAGAGCCTGTCACTCCAGAATTGGCCTTTATAGCCACTCCAGGCGCTGCTTCACAAACCACTGACCACCTCCAGGCGCGTATCCATTGTCTCTCGAGATAAGGAGGCCCAAAAGAAAAGAAGGTCTTTAACGATAGCTGGAATCAATACGTAAATTGCCCATAAATAAGATGCAATTCATTGATACACAATGAAACAATTTTACAGCACTTAAAGGGAGGGCCTGTGCCTGTAAATAGTTACATTTAGTGGGGGGGTCAGTTTGACTTTGTTATGATAGTGTAAAACAGCTGACAACAAATCTGTGGTCCATTTCATATTTCTCCCAATTTTGACTTCAATAGGAATAAAAATAGAGGGAAAAATGTAAAAGCGGCTGCTGATTCCCAAATCCCCATTTTACACTATTGCACAAAATCAAAAATATTGCAAATATCCATTGACTGCATTGACAAGGTATACCCATTTACTTTGAAATTTGGAGCATTACATATATGTATGCATGTATATGTTTAAGGCTCTCCTAGTTTTCAACAAAATTAGAGTATTACCATGTGTATGGAATGTGCATTACAGCAAAAGCTTATTAGAATGACTTCAGTGGGTCTTTCAAAAAGAATTAATGGCTGAACTCCTATAGTGTTGACGAGTAAACTTCACATATAACTGAGTCATATAGCTCAGATAGAATCAGTGTCCATTCCAGTTCCACAACTATAAACTGATATCAGTCAGGGTGATAGTAGGTGTGCTTCAAATAGTCTCAATGCAATATGCTAGGAAGGCAATAGTCAGATCACTATCCAATGACCTTTACTGCAAAGCAGATGCCAGTTGCGAACAGGATTACATTCAACCACGATGCTGCTATCTTCCACTTCACAAATAAAAAATAGTCCAATTTGGCTTGGGAGCAGAGGTGACTGTTGTCTGAAGAATTTGTACTTCAGCACAAGTCCACTCCTCAAAAGAGGAGGAGATAAAATTGGAGGGGGCAAAAAACAATGATGAAAAATATTTAACAAGAGCTTAGAAAAATGTTTGACCTTTATTAGATCTGAGACTTTTTTAAGTTTGCTTCTAATAACTGCCACTTGATAAAATTATTTTCCCTTTCCTTCCAAAGTTCAAAATGGTAAGCTACATCCAAAAGATCAGAATGGGCTGTTTAGTGTAATTGTCCAATTATTTGAATACTGCGAGTGACAAAACCAACTAGAAGTTGACATTGTTCTGCACTACTTTTTAAAGGCTCTTCTCTAGCTAATGTCTACTGCCCTGTCTTTGGTCAGGCAGGACTTGTGATTATGTTTAACTGGAATTTGAAGGGGGAGAAGGAAAGACACAACAAAAATATTTTATTTGTTGTAGTTGTGCACTACTTTACTCCAACCAGGATAAAAATTCCAATTAGTAAACTTTATATACAGATATTTAACATGCTCATACTTTGCTTCTGTGCATGATATTTTTACACAAGTGTTAACAAGCTTATTTTAAACCAGTTAACACCTGCATAAAAGTAAAAGCTAGAAATTTATTGTGAATTTGATAAGAATTTTCCATTCAGAATTCCTACCCTTCATATTTTCCATCCTGCCAACTACAGAACATCTTTTTAATGAGGACAGTGGGCTTGTGTAAGCTTTGCATTTTCTTCACACAGCTGTCAATGTAACTCTGTATTGACTGATGACAATGAGGGTAATTTTGACTTTGGGCGATAGAGTAAAATGGGTGATATCAATTCAGCCGCCTGTTATATATCTCTCCTGATTTTCATTTCCGTTGAAGTCAAAGTCAAAATGACGGTCAACATTTTTGAAAGATTCTTGCCTAGTTGGTGTTTCTCTTCATCTCACCATGAAATTGGACACCACGCTACAGCAAAGTGGGAGCCCACCCACACAGAGTAAACTATTTCAAAGACTAATAATAATTGGATTCAATTTCATGGCCTCAGAACAAAAGTCCAAATTCTGCTGCACAAACTGAGGCTATTATTAAATAAACTTATTTGTAGAAAACTTTTTTTCTTCTCAAAAACATTCATTTGGATCCTATTTAAATAAATTTTAAAACAAAACATTAAAAGTGTCCTTATAACAGCAGGAGAGTGCTTCTAGTTCTTCCTCATTGGTAAGGTCCGGTTCTAGAGTATTTTTGGCATGAAATTAGGATTAGTAGCACCTGTTGTTTGGGCGCTGCGTGTGCAGTTTGGAGAGCAGAATGGTAGCCTTGGCACACACGCATACATTTGGGTTGAGTTGTTTCATGTGCCACATTTGTGAGGGTGTTTGCACTTGCACAGTGAACATTCACAGTAAGTATGTAGAGCAGGCAGATCATGACATCAATAAGTATGCAATGCCGATGACGTCAGTGGTGCCACTCTACAGTTGAACACATCAGCTAACACTGCTCTTAACCTCACACAGCTGAACATGCATTTAGCAGCAGGAAGGACCCCCATCAGTGCTACTTAAATGGAACATTAATTACCTACGGTTTAATTGCTGGTTGACTTCTTCTAGCTGTTGCTTCGACTCTACAAATATTTGGTGCTTTCTATAGTTGTTTAAAGTTGCAAAAGTCGACAGGGAGTGGTGTGACAGGTGCTCAAGGCTGAATTTTGCACAAACTGTTGCTCCCAGACATGGCTCACTAGTAACCAGACCCTTACAATCCAGCATGACTTGGGGAATGAACGAAGGCCATGCAGAGCATGACAAGCTGGTGGAACAGGGAGGAGGAGGAATAGGGCTCTCAGTAGAAGGTCATATCCACCTAGGGTGTTCAGGGAGCAATTTTCCTACCTGACCCTCAGTGGGGAACAATGGGCTGTATTTTACCTGCTCGCTGCTATTCTCGCCAGCGAGCTTGAAGAAAGGCACGGCGCATACGCGACTTGTGCGCCGTTGAGCTGCTGCGATATTTCGTGCGACAGCTGATTTACGTGGAGGGGGCGGAACGCCCTCCCCGATGACATAGAGGGCAGCTGCTCCATCCCCGGCAATGGCATCCAGTGCCATCGCGCATGCGCCGGCGCCATTTTTAAAGGGCTTCCAACCCTTCATATATTTAAAGTTATCTTACCAATAAAAATTAAAGGGAAATGTTTATGAAGAGTTTCAATCCCCTCTCTCACCACCCAACCCCCCCCCACCCCTGCCAATGACTGCACACTTTATTAATTGTCCTTTCCCCTCAAAAAAACTTTTCTTTTGATCATGACCCCTCCCCTGTGGAACTTTCTTTCCTTTAACCTTCAACCCCTTCCCACCATTCGCTCAGCAATCACGTTCATTTTTGCCGCTCCCCCCACACCCTGAAAAATTCACTCCTCCCCCCTCTCCACCAGTGTCACGCCTCGGATCTCCAAACAGAGATCTGAAGGCACGGAAGTTCCAGCCATTAGCCGGAATATCACTGCAGGACGGCCGGCGTCAGCAGGTAAGTGATTAATTAATTAATTATAATATATTAACATATGTAAATTGTGATGCCACTGCTGAGCGGCGGGGGCCCGCCACAAGGCCCCGCCACCGCTGGTAATATGGGGCGGGGCCTTCTCACCATCAGGGAGCGTGGCTGGCCTCTCCCAAAAGTATTTTCCAGGCTCCCTCGCCACGATCCCCGATGTCGAGGGGCTAGTAAAATCCAGCCGAATGTGTGCAATGCCTATGCTTCAGTATGAAAGCCTTCACCGAAATCTGCCACCTGCTGCAGTCACAACAGCAACCTCAAAGCAGGGCAAAGAACCTATTGTCATAGTTATGAAGATAAAGGTGAGGTTGTATAAGTGTGGTCACTGAGGGTCTCTCATCATTGAAAGCTTAGCTCCATTTCATTCTCTCTTGCCAGAAAAAAGTAGGAAGAGTGGTCACACAGCTTTGCTAAGATTACAGGTTTTCCCATGGTGCAGGGTGCCACTGACTGCATGCACGTCACTTTAAGGGTGTTGCATGAAAACTCTGCCCTATACCAGAATGGAAAGGGATTCCACTCTCTCAGTGTCCAACTGGTATGTGACTATGGGCAGTGAATCATGCAGGTCAATGGCTGGTATCCTGGCAGCAGTCATGATGGCTTCATTCTCTGGCAGACTGCTGTGTCCGCTGCATTTGAGCCAACAAAACAAACCAAAGGATCACTACTGGGGAACAGGGGCTATCCACTGACCACATGGCCGATGACTCCGGTGTCCATAGCATGCATACTAAGAAAGCCATGCTGCCACACAAATTGCAATAGAGCAAATCATTGGCATCCTTAAAAAATGCTTCTGCTGCCTGATCTACTCTGGAAGAGCCCTTCAGAACTCATAGACTGAGTGTGAAGAAAGCTGATGGTCTGCTGCATGCTCCACAACCTTGCCAACATGACAAGGCAGCCCTTGGCACCATCTATGTGGTGAGCAGCTCAAGAGGAGCATAAGGCAGAAGAGGTGGAAGATGAAGAGAGGAGGCAAATCATCCGAGTGCAATACCAGCAACCACAATCCCAATTCCCCATTTGTCAACAGTTCCACATCCTACCTTCCCTCTGTCACTGACCATCACAGTGTCCGCTTGGCCACTGCAAAAATAAAAGCTACTACAAAATAAGCATGCCAAACAAAATTTAGAAATGAAATCATTCCATGCTGCTTACAAAAGTCAATAATCATTCCATTAGTGCCTGCCTTCCGTGTGCTTTTGCCTATCCTAGTGCTCCTACACTGTGCTCCCCCATTGATTGCAGCATGGCTGGTGGAAGACTGTTGATTTTCAGTGGGGAGACTACAGATGGACCTGGAGGTCGACATTGAGCAGTTCTGGTCCTAGAAGGCCTTTGGACTGCACCACCTTGGAATGGGTGGGGATGGGGCGGGCAACAATTTGGGTTAGTTGGCTGATAGGCAGCAGAAAGGCATTGACAGCCCTGTCAGGGTGGGAGGACAAATACTGTCTTCCTGAGAGAGGACAGCAGGTTCATGCTCCATGGAACCTCTGCCACTTCCCTGGGGCATTGCCTCAACAATCCTTGTAATCTACTGGAGGACAAATTCCTGAACTACTGTGATACCCTGAAGCCCCCTTTTCACGCTGTAATCCACATCCATGATGATAGCAGTCTGAGCTTGCATGGCTCAGTCTGAGCTTCCACTGCAGCACTCAGACTATTGGTGAAAGCTGCTTGTTCTGCAATGGAAGCTGAGACATCAGCCATCAGAGGCTGCATCACGACTGAGTCGCCAAGTGTGCAGATGGAGTTGGTCACCACTTCCATGCAGGAAAGGATGGGCTCCAAACTCTGCACAAAGCCCCTTGACAAGTTGGTGCAGCCCTCATAGGAACATAGGAGTGGAAGTTGGCATTCAGCCCATCAAGCCTGCTCCGCCATTCAATTAGGTGATGGGCTAATCATGGCTCCTCCATGCTCCTTGACTGCAAACTTCCTGGTAGGCTTCCCGATACAAAAAGCATTTTGTTGTGCACACCCGTCAGCATTCTTCTGTAGGCTTCCCCATTGAATTGCTCATCAGAGTCCTCTGCTGGAGAACTCCAGCGAGCTCACACCTTCACTATCCTTGTCCCTTACCCTGCCTGCAGCCCACTTGTATCTGATGTCTCACCTTGTGCAGATCCTGCCTCTGTGCTTTCCTCTAAATTTTGCACAGTGGCCGTATCTGTGCGTGAAATCAAGTGACAGTGCATCTTCGCCATCACTGCCTTCTTGCTGAGATTCCACTGCCTGACCAGGTTGCGGGTAAAATAAAAGCAAAATACTGCAGATGCTGGAAATCTGAAATAAAAACAAAAAGTGCTGGAAATACTCAGCATCTGTGGAGAGAGAAGCAAAGTTAACATTTCAGATCAATAACCTTTCCATGGCACAACATGGGAGAAAACGAGCTTCTAGGTTTTCAGCCACTGCAGTGGAGGTCCTGGTGGAGGAGGGAGAGAGTAGGAGAGATGGGGAGCAGGCAGGAAAGTGGAATTGAAGCCCAAGATAAGATATGATGGTATTGAATGGGGGAGCAGGCTCAATGGGCCATATGGTCTACTTCTGCTCCTATTTCTTGTGTTCTTGTGTTGTGTTTCTTGTGTTGAAAGGTCACTGACCTGAAACGTGAACTTTTCTTCTCCCTTCACAGCTGCTGCTAGACGTGCTGAGTATTTACAGCACTTTTTGTTTTTAATGCACTTCTTGGGTACCTGAAAGGAGAAAGGCACAAAGATAGGGCTGTGGTGCTAAGAGTGGGGAAAGGAAGAGGTGTATTCTTACACCAACTGCAGCTTATAAATCAGAAGATAGTGTGGGATGAGGGGTGGTGGGATGTGAGAAAGAAGCTTAGGTATGGGGATATCATCTTCAATGATTGCAGCCCTGTTGCTGGCCACAGCCTTTGCAGTGGGCGTCCTAATAATGGCCAACACTATCTCCTCCATGGGGTTATGACATGCAAATGCCACTGTCCCCTTCCAGTTGGCTCCTGCTGCCTCCGGTTGTGTGCCATCTTGTCCTGCGAGAGAAGGAAATGTGTCACAGAGTTTGGATGTACTCGCTATGAGATGTGGTTGTGAAGCTTGCAGCAGGGTTAAGTGTGCAAGGATCAGGTGGATCATATGACTGTCAGGTATGATAGTGATTGTTAGTAGGTGAGTGATGGGGATGTGGTGAATTGAGGAGTGTCTGAGGCTAGTGGTATAGCTGGTAGGATATGGCATTTGAATATGCATTCATGTAAGGTCATTGAACATCTTACAGCACTGCATCCAGGTCCTCATGGCTTGACTCCTGGTATTGACCTCCATGGTTATCTGCTCCCATTGCCTTCTGCACGTATATCTGGAGGGCCTCCACCTCCTCCACCAAGACCTTCACTGCAGTGGCTGAAATCCTAAAAGCTCGCTTTCTCCCATGTTGCGCCATTATTCAATATCTCTCAGGTCAGATTCACTTCCTGCATGACTGCTAGTGCTTGCTCCAGCCTCAATATACCTCCCCATTAAGAGGTATATGTTCACTTTTAGCAATGCATGCTAGTCTTAATTGGTGCTAGCCGCTCACAATACTGGTCTCCTTCTCAGGTGTCACAAGATCACAAGAACACAAGAAATAGGAGCACAAGTAAATCATATGGCCCATCGAGCCTGCTCAGCCATTCAATACGATCATGGCTGATCTTGGGCTTCAATTCCACTTTCCTGCCTGCTCCCCATATCCCTTGATTCCCTGTGAGACCAAAAGTCTATCTCTCCCAGCCTTAAATATATTCAATGATGGAGCATCCACAACGCTCTGGGGTAGAGAATTCCAAAGACTCACAACCCTTTGAGTGAAGTAATTTCTCCTCATCTCAATGCTGAATGATTGACCCCTTATCCTGAGACTGTGTCCCTGTGTTCTAGATTCCCTGACCAGTGGGAACAATCTCTCAGCTTCTACCCTATCAAACCCTTTCAGAATCATGTATGTCTCAATTAGATCACTGCTCATTCTTCTAAACTCCAGAGAATATAGGCCCAATTTAGTCAGCCTGTCATCATAGGACAACCCCCTCAACCCAGGGATCAATTTAATAAATCTTTGCAGCACTGCCTCCAGTGCAAGTTATGTGACATAAATGTGGAGACCAAAACTGCACACATTATTCCAGGTGTGGTCTCAACAAAGCCCTGTACAATTTTAGTAAGACTTCTTTATTCCTGTACTCCAATCCCCTTGTAATAAAGGCCAACATGCAATTTGCCTACCTAATAGCCTGCTGCACCTGCATGTTAACTTTGTGCATTCCTTGTACGAGTATCCCCAAGTCTCTCTGAACATCAACACTTTTAAAAAATATTCTGCTTTTCTATTTTTATGGCCAAAGTGAAGAAATTCTCACTTCCCGACATTATACTCCATTTGCCATCTTGTTGCCCACTCACTTAACCTGTCTTTATCTCTTTGCAGTCTCTCTATGTCCTCTCTGCAGCTTACCTTTCTGCCAAGCTTTGTATCATCAGCAAACTTAGATACATTACTCTCTGTCTCTTCATCTAAGTCATTAATATAGAGTGTAAATATTCAATGCCTGCCAACTTGCAAATGCCCCATTTATGCCCACTCTCTGCTTCCATCTGTTAACCAATCCTCTACCCATGCTAATATATTACCCCCAAAACCATGAGCCCTTATCTTGCCTGTTAATCTTTTATGTGGCACCTTATCGAATGCCTTTTGAAAACCCAGGTATACTACATCTACTGGTTCTCCTTTATCTACCCTACTAGTTACATCCTCAAAAAACTCTAATAAATTTGTCAAACAGGATCTCCCTTTAGTAAAACCATGCTGACTGGTTCTGATCATACAATGCTTTTCCAAGTGCAATGTTAGGACTTCTTTAATAATAGTTTCCAGCATCTTCCCAATGACTGATATTAAGTTAACTGGCCTATAGTTTCCTGTTTTCTCTCTACCTCCTTTCTTGAAAAGCAGCGTAACATTTGCCAACTTCCAATCTGATGGGATCATTCCTGAATCTAAGGAATTCTGGAAAATCATAACCAGTGCATCCACTATCTTTGCAGTTATCTCTTTTAGAACCCTAGGATGTAGGCCATCTGGTCCCAGGGACTTTTCAGATTTTAGTCCCTCAAGTTTTTCCAATACTTTTTCTCGGCTGACATCAATATCCTTATTTACGTCACTCTTTTTTAGCCCCTAGGTTACTGCCTATTTCTGGTATGAACCTTGTGTCTTCTACTGTTAAGACAGACGCAAGATATTTGTTCAATGCCTCTGCCATTTCCGCCTTTCCCATGATGATTTCTCCTGTCTCTGCCTTTAGCTACTCTCTTCCTTTTTATGTACTTATAAAAGCTCTTACAATTTGTTTTTATATTGCTGGCTAGTTTACGCTCACTCTGTTTTTTCCCTTTTTATCAACCTTTTGGTGGCCCTTTGCTGGTTTCTAAAACACTCCCAATCCTCAGACTTGCTACTATTGTTGCAACATTGTAAGCCTCTTCTTTTAGTCTAATACTCTCCTTAACATCCTGAGTGAATGGGTCTTTCTTGATGAGTTTTTGTTTTTGAACAGAATATACTTTTGTTGAGCCCTTGGAATTGTTTCTTTCAATGTTTCCCACTCTGCATCTACTGCCATACCTTGCAGTCTATTTACCCAATTAACCTTAGTCAGTTCTCCCCTCAGACGTTCGTAATTGGCTTTGTTTGTTTAAGATTCTTATTTGTGATTGAAATGTGTCACTTTCAAACTTAACATGGAATTCAATGGTACCTTGATCACTATTTCCCAGTGGATCTTTTACTATGATATTGCTTATTAACCCTGCTTCATAACGCAATACGAGATCTAAGATCGCTTTATCCCTAGTCGGTTCTACAATGTATTGCTCCAAGAAACTGTCACAAAAGCATTCTACAAATTCATCTTCTGGACCACTGTTGCCAATTTGATTGTCCCAGTCTATATGCAGATTAAGGTCCCCCACAAGTAATACATTACCTTTTTTTACACGCTCCAATAATTTCCCATTTAATGTCCTGTCCAATAATATAACTACTGTTAGGGGACCTGTAAACTGCTCCCACCAGTGTTTTCTGACTCGTGCCATTCCTAATTTCCATCCAAACTGATTCTACTTCATGATCTTCTGAGGCCAGATCCCTTCTTATTAATGTCCTTTTGCCATCCTTTACTATCTGGGCTACCCCTCCTCCTTTGCCATTCTGTCTGTCTCTCCGAAATATTGTGTACCCTGGAATATTCATTTCCCAACCTTGATCTCCTTGAAACCATATCACGGTAATGGCAATTAGAACTAGATTTACCTCTATCCGTGCCACTAGTTCATATATCTTATTACAGATGCTTTGTGTATTCAGATAAAGGAACTTTAATTTCATTTTTTTATCTCTATTCCCTGCAATGACTTTATTTGCCAATGTACAATTTTTATTAAACTCGCTGTCCCTTCCCGTACCATTCTGTTGGAAATTACCCACATCACTATCCTGTTCTGATGCCCTGGCCTCTCTCTTTGGATTTCTAAATTTCCCTTTACCCAAACCCTCCCCCCAGCCCAGGTGTCCAGTCAATCAACAGCATGTTCAGCATTGGCTCAGACTGAAATCATTTAAAACAGCAGGCAGTCCAATGTTGGCATGCTGCCTATGTTACAGTCAACCCGTGCAGGTTAATCACACATCGTAATCCACATGCCTGTTTTCAGGGACTATCAAAATTAGCCCCCTCTATGTCTTACGTCTTCCACAGATCATGGGCTGAATTTTATTAATGGTGGTGAGCTTCAAAAAGTGCATGTTGCACGTTAACCTAACAGATGGGAAATGCATGGGATCAGATGGAAAGCTGATTTTTACACCCTGCCCAATATTACTCATTGACTTAAGTGGACAGTAAAATAAGCGGGGTGTAAAACCAACATTGCACCCAATCCCATCAGTTTCCCAACTAGTGGAATAGGTTTCCATTCCCCCCATTATATTTTGAAGTGTTTTGATTGATTTCATTATATTTTAAATCTATCCACATAGTGACACTTGCAATTTACCTACCCTGACAGCAGCATCTGAATTTGCCAGCTGAATAGATTGTATCATTTGGAGTTGGACACATAGCATGAAATAAATCAAGGCAAGCATTACACATTTCATAGACCATTTTCCTCATTCTAGGATTAATGTTGGTAAGAAATAAACACCTACGTAGGTTTATAGTTCAAACACATATCTCTCAAGAGTAATCATTGGTAGTCAGTGAAATATAACAAAGCAGCTTGAGTTGCTTTTACATAACACATTAAATCTTTCCTTTCCTTTCAATACATTTGTAGTAATCTCTAAAACATAATTGGAAATTTATTCTAATCAGAGATTTAATTATATGATCATAAACCGTTAGCATCAGTTGCATTCTTCTGGTTATTTGTCAACATTGTCAGATGAATATCCCCTGAGGAACATTTGTCTGACCTAGTGATCAAGAATTGTTTGTAAGCATACAGGAGAAATTGCATTTAAGTTGCTATTTTAAAGTGAACAAGTCAGCCCTAAATTATTTTAGGATCCATCTTGTACATTGATAACATTTTTAACCCATCCAGGACTTGAGTTACAATTTTCTACCATATTCAAAATAATGCATAACCGTTCAATCTTCCTTGCTACACATGTTATATAAGGACAAACAGACAGGTGAGAGATAAAAGGAGCATCTGCTAATTCTCACCTGCTATTTCTCTTGGGTTTTAAATCCACTTATATGTTTTAGGTCATTTACCTGATACCGAATTTATATTGAACATAGTGAACAAACCCAAATCCAATCTGATTCCAGGTTTTGTACAAAGCTTTTTTGTACCAGTGGGATCATTTAGCTCATCTACCTGATCTATTTCATTACTCATAATGAAATATAACGAGACCTATTAATATGCTGCTTGAGGGAAAAGTTCTGTACATTTCTAAGGAATTCTGTCCACTTTCTTGATTCACTCCCTCTCTGTTCCAAACAATAAGTGGATAATTAATATCTCCTAGAGCAATAATTGTTGTGTAGTCACAGAGTAAATCTACATGAGGTCTTTACTGAGTACAGCCATGCTGAAACTTTTATTTACACCTCCCAACAGAGAGGTTAGCAGAGAGGCAGTATAGCAGTATTCAAATGCTTAGTTATCACAATACAATCAGCCAGTTCAATATAGTACACTACACTCCATCCCCACTTAAAAAAATGTAAATGTAAGATGGAACATAAACATAAACAGAATACAATAACAATACCCTGAAAAGTAATAGGTTGGGTTGCATGCTTGTTGTTACAATCACAACTAAAACATATATGAACAATATTTTCAGAGTAATTAACATTTTAAATAATTGTTTTCCCTTAACACCAGTATGTCTTTAACAAAAATATCATTATTTGGCAAAAAGTAATGAAAAGAACAGTTTATTTATTCTTCTTTTCAATTAACCTATATGGCTTCTTTCTCTTTTTGTCTGGGTATCTTCTTCAATTTCCATTAGCTTGTCTTTGCTCTCTCAATATCTCAGACTGTGTCAACTCTAAACTTTGACTTTGGCTGCAAACTCCACTTAATGGTTAGTACTGTGAAATTTATTGATTTGTCTTAATCAAAGACCCTGACTCATTTGGCTCTACTGGTGGATTCGCTGATACCGGCAAACATTCAGTTTCTTTGTGACTTGCACTTTCTTTCTGATTTCCACTTGGGACTGTAGGAATTTGGACTATGGGGGGTTTCTCATGCTCGCCCTTTGTCAGATTTCCTCTTTCAAGCAAATGATCGACATGTCACTGATAGAGTCTCTCTTCAGTCCTCACTTGATATGTGAAAGCACCTAGTCTTTTTACAACAACTCCAAATACTGTCATGAAAACATGCTTTATGTCAAATAATGATTATCAACCCACCAGCTGGAAACCTGAATTGAATTTAAAAAATAAACAGAGATTAAAAGTGACTCAATCTTGCAGTTAAAGATGGCTACCCCAATTTGCATCACTGTACTTTCCACATTCCAGTGCATTAGTATGGAAATAGCATGTGTGCACAGACCCATCAAGGACAATTACCTAGGGATTCTGAGTGAACCACCTATCCTGTTCCCATTAGCAAGGCATCAAGGCCAGCTGGTCCAGTCTCTTCCCACCTACATCCGTGACTCTTCTGACGCCCTACGTCATTTTGACAATTTCCAGTTTCCTGGTCCCAGCCGCCTCCTCTTCACTATGGACATCCAATTGCTTTACACCTCCATCCCCCACCAGGATGGTTTGAGGGCTCTCCGCTTCTTCCTGGAACAGAGGCCCAACCAGTCCCCATCCACCACCACCCTCCTCCGCCTGGCTGAACTTGTTCTCACATTGAACAACTTCTCCTTCAACTCCACGCACTTCTTTCAAGTTAAAGGTGTCGCTATGGGTACCCGCATGGGTCCTAGTTATGCCTGTCTTTTTGTGGGATATGTCGAGCATTCTTTGTTCCAGTCCTAGTCAGGGCCCCTCCCTCAACTTTTTTTCTGGTACATTGATGACTGTATCGGTGCCGTTTCCTGCTCCCGCCCCGAACTGGAAAACTTTATCAACTTTGCTTCCAATTTCCACCCTTCTCTCACCTTTACATGGCCCATCTCTGACACTTCCCTTCCCTTCCTCGACTTCTCTGTCTCCATCTCTGAGGATAGGTTGTCTACTAATATCCATTATAAGCCCACCGACTCCCACAGCTACCTCAACTACACTTCTTCACACCCTACCTCCTGTAAGGACTCCATTCCATTCTCCCAGTTTCTCCATCTTCGACGCATCTGCTCTGATGATGCTACCTTCCATGACGGTGCTTCTGGTATGACCTCCTTTTTCCTCAACCGAGGATTCCCCCCCCACTGTTGTTGACAGGGCCCTCAACCGTGTTGGGCCCATTTCCTGTACCTCTGCCCTCAACCCTTCCCCTCCCTCCCAGAACCGTGACAGGGTTCCCCTTGTCCTCACTTTCCACTGCATCAGCCTCCATATCCAAAGGATCATCCTCCGCCATTTCCGCCACCTCCAGCGTGATGCCACTACCAAACGCATCTTCACCTCCCTTCCCCTGTCAGCATTCCGAAGGGATCGTTCCCTCCGCGACACCCTGGTCCACTCCTCCATTACTCCCACTACCTCGTCCCCATCCCATGGCACCTTCCCCTGCAATCGCAGGAGGTGTAATACCTGCCCATTTACCTCCTCTTTCCTCACTATCCCAGGCTCCAAACACTCCTTTCGGGTGAAGCAGCGATTTACTTGTACTTCTTTCAATGTAGTATACTGTATTCGCTGCTCACAATGTGGTCTCCTGTACATTGGGGAGACCAAGCGCAGACTGGGTGACCGTTTTGCGGAACACCTCCGTTCGGTCCGCAAGCAGGACCCTGAGATTCCGGTTGCTTGCCATTTCAACACTTCCCCCTGCTCTCATACTCACATCTCTGTCCTGGGATTGCTGCAGTGTTCCAGTGAACATCAACACAAGCTCGAGGAACAGCATCTCATCTACCGATTAGGCACACTACAGCCTGCCGGACTGAACATTGAGTTCAATAATTTCAGAGCATGACAGCCCTCCATTTTACTTTCATTTTTAGTTGTTTTTTCTTTTTTCTTCTTTTTTTTTCATTTTTACATTTTTTACAACCTTTTTTTTGCATTTATTTAATTTCATCTTAGTTTGTTCAGTTTGCTTACCCACTGTTTTTTTTCATGTTTGCACTTGCTGCTGTTCAATATTCAGTCCATTAACACCTATTCTGTACTAATGCTTTGTCTTTCAACACACCATTAACATATTGTTTGCCTTTGTTCCATGACCTTTTGGTCAGCTATGTGGCCTTGTCCAATCTACACCTTCTCCTTTGTTATCTCTTGCCCCACCCCCACATCACTTGCTTATAACCTGTGACATTTTTAATATTTGTCAGTTCCGAAGAAGGGTCACTGACCCGAAACGTTAACTCTGCTTCTCTTTCCACAGATGCTGCCAGACTGGCTGAGTGGTTCCAGCATTTCTTGTTTTTATTTCAGATTTCCAGCATCCGCAGTATTTTGCTTTTATCTCAAGGCCATTACCTGAGGTATTCAACTTGTAAACAACAAACCACTCAAATCTAATCACTTGAACAATTGGACCCTAGCTGTGAGAAGGTGGCTTCCTAGACATGGACTGATTAAGTTGCAAGAGGGAATACACTAGTAACCACCATGCTTGAATTACTGGGTGATGGTCATATGACAGGCCCACCCTTCTTGTGCTTAAGTTGGTGTTTTCTCTGCAGTAAGGAGACAAGCAGCTAGACCCTGATGAGAGAAGACCTGAGTAGGGTCCCTCCTTCCTTTTTCTCTCTCCAATCCCCTTGCAAGCTTTGAATGCTGTTTGCTGACCATGATCACCCAGGGATGCCCTTGATGTAGACAGAGACTCCTTGAAGGAAATCAGCCACACTTCTGTCTCCAGGAGAACCACCAAGTCAGCCATCCAAATCTTCAGATCAGAAGCTCAGGACCACCAAAGGAAAGTTTCATGACCACTGAATTCAGCCTGAAGCCAGTCGAGTCACAAACCTCCACAGACTGTGCACCCCTTTTATTTCTCTGGACTCTAATTCGACCAAACTATCCTTCCCTACTCTGTAACCTATGTGTGTGTGTGTGTGTGTGTGTGTGTGTGTGTATGTGTGTGTGTGTGTGTGTGTGTGTGTGTGTGTGTGTGTGTGTGTGTGTGTGAAAGTCAAAGTGTAAGTACAATAAAACTAACCTCTTTTTTTGTTAAACTCAAGAAAATCTGTTCAATTGGTTCTTTTTATGATCACAGTGTGTAAACAGTTAAACAGTCAATGAACTGGCAAGTATATCCACTTCAAAAAGAAATAACCCTGTTGTGGTGAAACAAGAAGGGAGCCCTTCGAACCCTCCTCACCTGATTGTATCAACACATACTTCTCCTTATCACCTCGTTGGTTTTTCACCATGACCTGCTGACCATCACTGAATTCACTAAGTTACATGCCTCGAGTATCATGACTCATCTTCACTCTGTCTTGCTTTTCTCTTACCTTTGCCATTGTCATCAGGCTTAAGCAAACTAAACCTTGTCCTCGGAGCGTGTTTAAACACAAACTTGTAAGGCAAGCAAGCAACTTGTTGTAGACTGTGGACTTATTCTGTAAGAGAACAAAAAATTGTCTGAACTACAGTTGAAGGGTGAAGGTGAGTCGGAAATCTGTGGAAGGGTTGGAGGGAGGTGGTAGGCTCTGAATTCCAGGTGCAAAAATTGGGATCCACTTCTGAAATCGGGGGTGACTCAAGAGTTGGGGTAAAGAGGGAGACCAGAGAATAGGGGCTGGGCAGAAATAGAAACTGGGGAATGGGGGTCTGGGGTCAGATGGAAACTGGGGATTAGGGGCTTAGGGAGATATGGGGGCTTGAAATGAGGGACGGAGACAGAAAAATGTGGACCAGGGATGGGGGCAATAGGGAATGGGAGCTTGGGGAGATTTGGATAGTGGGGAATGTGGGCTGGCAGGACCAATGGAGACTGGGGAATGGGGGATCAGGGGACGGTTGGCGAATGGGGGCCTGCTGAGTGAAGGAGATGGGAGTTATAAAGGAACTGGGAAATGGGAGAGAGAAGGGGATTGTGCTTATGGACATGTGGACCAGCACTTCCTGCAGAGCCAGGAGCAGCAGCAGCAACGTGTGAGTGGGAGCGATACTGAGCGAAGAGCAGACAGTAAAGGGGTAAGTGAAACATGGGGAACATGCTGTGGGTAAATAGTGAAAGATTTTTCCTGGACAAATGGCGGACTGGTAAATGGAAATCAAAGATTCGCACCAGAAGAACCAAAGGGGACAGGAAAAGGAAAACTCTTGAATTGGAGCTATTGGACCATAGGATCCTTCACCACACGTGACCTTTGAGGTAGTGACTAAAACTTAATTTAAAAGGGAAAAGGATAAATATTCAAAAAGGAGCAATATAAAAGATCTGGAGGGAATTGAATTATGGGACAGAATCGGGGACAAATGGTCATTTCGTGTGCTGTAACTTCTATAACACTATGAAGACTCTCCTTTCTTGAGAATAAGCCTAGGGGGTGGCTGAGAAATGTTAGTGCTGAGTTTAAGATGATGCGCTCTGTGATAAGAGCCCAGAACACTGAGCTTGCTACCCTTTGTGAAATTTCTCGTTTGGTTCAGAGCAGTCTGTCCTGGCCAGTTTTGACGTATGAAATCCAAGTACAACAATGGCAACATTTATATAGTGCTTTTCATGGCCACCAGACATCTCAAAGGGCTTTACTGCCAATTAAGTACTTTTGAATTGCAGTTGCCGTTGTAATGTAGGAAAAGTGGCAGCCAATTTGTGCATTGCAAACTCCCATAAACAGCAATATGATAATGACCAGATAATCTGCTATTTTTTGTGATGTTGATTGAGGGATAAATATTGGCCAGGACATCGGGAATAACTGCCCTGCTCTTCTTCAAAATAGTGCCACGGGATCAGGCAGATGGGGCCTCAGTTTAACATCTCATCCAAAAGATGGCACCTCCAACAGTGCAGCACCCTCTCAGTACTGCACTGGAGTGTCAGCCTTGATTTATGTGACCAAGCCCTAGAGGGAGACTTGAACATAGAACCTTGTGACTCAAGGCAAGAGTGCTATCAACTAAGCCTCAGCTGACTAGCATCTTTAACATAATATTATAATCCCAAGGCACTTCACAGGAGTTTTACCAAACAAAATTTGACACCAAGCCACATGAGGGGATATTAGGGCAGATGACCAAAAGCTTGTTAAAAAAGAGGTAATTTGTAATGAATGTCTTAAAGGAGGAAAAAGAGGAAGTGAGATTTAGGGAGGGTATTCCAGAATGTAGGGCCTTGGCAGCTGCTGATTTAATTGGCCAGAAATGGTGGAGCTATTAAAATCTGTGATATGCAAGAGGCCAGAATTGGCATAGCGCAGGAATCTTGGAAGTTGTAGGGCTGAAGGAGGTTACAGAGATAGGGAGAGGTGAGTCGATGGAATGATTTAAAAACAAGGATGAGAATTTAAAAATTGAGGCTTGGGTATTGTAGGTCAGCAGGCACATGAGTGAATGGGATTTGGGGTGAGTTAGGATAGTCGCAGCAGAGATGACTGAATTTATAAAGGGTGGAAGGTAGGAAGCCAGCCAGGAGAGCATTAAAATAGTTAAGTCTAGAGGTGACAAAGGCATGAATGAGGGTTTCAGCAGATGAGCTGAGGCAAGGGTGGAATCGGATGCCACAATGGAGGTGGAAATTGGTAATCTTAGTGATGGTACGGATATATGGTCAGAAGCTCATCTCGGGGTAAAATGTGACACTGAGGTTGCAAAAGTTTTGGTTCAGCCTCAGACATTTGCCAGGCTAAGGGATGGAATCAGTGACTAGGAAACAGAGGTTGTATTGGGGACCGAAGACAATGGCTTTGGTCTTCCCAATATTTAGTTGGATTAAATTTCAGCTCACCCAACATTGGATATTGTACAAGGAGTATGACAATTTAGAGACAGTGAAAGAGTTGAGGGAGGTGGTGCGTGGTGTCAGTGGACATGGGGAAAGTAGTATTGTGTTTTTGGACCGCCGAGGGGCAATTTGTAGATGATAAATAGGGGGGAGCCACCAGTAGCTAATGGTAACTCAATGTAATTGAGCTGATAACTAATAGTGATACTGGTAACATTTAGATTCTCCTCACAACCAACAATAATGCAATGACTCACTGTTAGTAATAGGCAACATATTCAGGTATCCTACCTGTAGTTGGCAGTAATCCTATAACACACTGTACGGAACAGCTCTGAATAAGTTTTCCATTTAGAGTTGTCGCCTGCACATGGAACCAGATCCAAGCTGGGAGGGAGAGAGCTGATCCTATTAAAAGTGGCATCATTTGGGGTGCCTGACCACATTTTGTACAGTGCAGGAGAGTTCTGGCTATGGTTTCAGGAGCATATCAGCAGGTTATAGGATTACTACTAGTTATAGGTAGGATACATGAGTATTACACCTATTACTACCAGTGAGTTATTGTATTACCGTTGGTTGTGAGGAGAATCTGAATGTTACCAGTATTACTATTAGTTATCATGCAATTTCTGTGAGTTACCATTCGTTACTTTTGGATTTAAAGTTCCTTCCATCTCTGGTTTCCCCTCTGTAAATCACTCATCCACCTTCAATTTCCCCTCTTCACTGCCCTTGGTTTCCCTTTTCCATGACAGATTACAACATCAAATTTCTCCATCCACTTAAATTTCCATATCTGAGGAACAAGTTGCATTCTAATGTCGATAATGTGGCCAGTTTGTATGCAGTTTCTGTCCACAACAAAGCTGCACAGCACACATTGACATTATGTATCAACAATAGTAAATTGCCTTCCATATCATCTATAAATTAATAAGAATTAAATCTCGCTTTAGAATGCTGTAATTAAAAAGAGAAATTTCTCGTAATGCATGTATTTGACGTCAAACCAACTGCATCTTTAATTGCTGTTTTGAAAGCTGCCTTTTCGGAACAAGCACTACTATTTTAGTTGAAAAAATTAACAATCTGTGAGAGAAAAACATTTTGTAATTTTCATGGCTTTATGCATGATTTTACACATTGTTAGCATCTGTCTAGTTTAAGACACTCTGCCACAGTTCTTGGAAAAGTGAAGGAAACTGACTAGGGGCATAGTTGTGATTCATTATTACTGCTTTTATTGTGTCTTCTGAATTAAATGTCAGACAGTCTCCAGGCCGAGAAAAAGAATAATGTGCAAGTCCCTAAATGCACAATGATTGGGAAGCTGGTGTATCGCAGGATTGAAATAGAGTTCCCAAATATAATATGTCAGCACAATGCATTGGATATACTTGAGAAATGTACGAAAGTTCTGCACAATAAGACAATGGAAGAGATTGTTAAATATTATTTGCAGCCATAACCACACTATGAAATATGCTTGGCGTCACAATATAATGATCCGAATGACTTCTGTGACAGTAACAACAGCAATGAATGAGTATGCATAAAAGGGCCGATTAACCAATTTTTGTAGTCAAAAAAGCAATTAAAGCTGTTAATTTCCAAATAATTTATGGAAATGACCCACAATGACTGCAGTGTCAATAATAGTGTATGACTGGCCTGAAGTCTATGATCTTCCCTGAGGTTCTCAAAACAGATGTGTGTTTAAATGCATTATTATGAAGCAAAAATCTCAAATGTATTAAAGATTTTAATGCAGTACAATATTTCATTTTCAGTGTTAGAACAATGATGGGCATCGACTGTTCAATACAGTGGAAATATAACTGTTACACTTGCTCAGCATTATGTTCAGTGGTCAACATAAAAAAAATGGATTTTATATTAGCACTTTTCAAGTGCTTGGGACACCCCAAAGTATTTTGCAGTCAGTGACTTGGTTTTGAAGGATCGTCACTGTTATTATGTAGGCAAATGTTGCATAAAATTTCTCTTGACATTGTCTAGACCTTGAGCACCATTTCTAGGCTGACACCTTAGTGTCGTGCTGAGGGAGTGCTACATTGTCAGGACTGCTGACTGTTACATGAGATTTTAAGCCTATTCAGGTACCAACGCGCTTTCCTCAAACAAAAAATATATTAATTGGAGCTTTCATAATCTCCTTTTATTGCTTTAACAGTACACTCCAAAAGGAAGGGTGGTGGTAGTGCAACCGCTTGTATTTTCATACACTAAAATGTGTTGTTGAACAATTTGCCATGTGTTTTGAATCATTTTCTGTAGATTTTTATATATAATTTTGGAGTTGGAACGATTGCCAAGGATTAAACCAAGAATTTACATTTTTGTAAGAGATAAACTCAGATATCTGAGCTGAAAACGAACTGTTCCAACAAGTTGCTCAATACTGTCCCAGAATCTGTCTGTAAACAATTATTATCCAACTTTTAAGTTTTATCTTTGCAATGATGTTGCTTGGATTCCCTAGTAGCCTGAAGACAAGAAACTCCAGTGAATAGTTATCTTTGCATGTCGAACAGGAAGTACCTATAAATGCCGTGAAGCTTGCTGATACAAAGTATAAAGTTGTTTCTTTCTTTCCCAGTGTTCAGGACAGCTTGCTTTCTATATGACAAAACCATTTTGGATAATGAGGGAAACCAATACACAGTTCATTTTCATAATTGAAATAAAATGGAAGCGATTTATAAGAATACCAAATTATTATAGCATGAAAGAATATGCATTCACACACTGCCTTTCATGACTTAAGGCAATCCAAAAATGCAGAATTTAATGTGATTTTAAAAACTGCTTAGTAATTTCTTTATGTTCCCACTCAATAAGGTGCAGTTAGACAAGAAAGGTTACATTCATCTCTTTTTTGAAAATAGCTCTTTTATCATTTAAAGTCAAAACCAATGTTGGCTTGAATCTAATCAAAAGTGGTCTACGCATACCCATCAATCTCAATGTATTTGCATATGATATTCCTTCAAGGATACACATAAAAATTGTCAGATTCACTCTAAGGTACCACAAGTCCCTAACTGCTCATATTCATCATTAACAAATGGGTGAATTTATGTAAATCACAGGAATCTTTAAATTCTGGTCATCTTTTTCTATTATCACTTAACATGGTGGAATAATTTAACTTGATGGGTAGGTAATGGTAGAAACTGTTCAAAGATGACTAATGCAGACTGCAGGGTAGAGTTTCCACTTTGGGTGCAACCAGGAAATCGCATCCAAAATACACTTGAAAGGCTGCGTTTGCTGACAACGCTACCACTAGGTGGCACTGCAGTGGCACATGCGCAAATACTGTCTCTGCCACTAAAACGTCACAGTCTGCGACATCAGACAGCTGCCAGGACTAAAGATGGCACTGCTCAAATAATCACACAAAGGTACCCTAAACACATGGCAGCACACAATGGCCGGAGGGAGATAGCGAGCGGGCCGGGGGTGGGGGGGTGGGTGGAGGGAAGAAGATAGCGAGCAGGTGGGGGGGGGGGGGGGGTGGTGATGCGGGGTGCGAGCGGGGCGGGGGGGGGGAGAGGAGAGCGCACCCGTCACCACCAAGGTCTTCGGCCACGCTCTCCCTGCTTCCCCCACCCCTGCTCCCCCCACCCCCACTTCCCCCACCCCTGCTCTCTCCCCGTATTGCACAATGACATCAACTGCGCATGCGCCAACCAGTCCTGGCACTGCGGAACACAGCACATGCGCAGAGAGTAGAATCCAATCTGCGCATGATAGGAGGAAGGAATGTTTATGCCAGATTACATTTGGGCATTACAGTGGGTTAGATTTTATCTCTGAAACCTCGGTTCAAATCCTGCACTGGCTGATCGGGTGAACGTCTCCACTGTCCGTCAAGCGTAAGGGTTCTGCATGAGCTAAGCTTAGGCAGTCTTGATTTATTACCCCGTGGGCATGGGCACAGAGAACAAAACTGAAATAAATTTGGGACTAAGGGTGCAGCTCCACTGCTAAATCCAGAGCCCGGTCCCAATCTGACTTGGAAATGCAGTTGGGTGAGACACCTCTGAGAAGCACATTATAACTGAAGTAGAATTTTATTTTAAATCATTTTAAATGCCAACGTTCCTGCTCTTACTCATTTACCATTCACATGTGCGCAGATTGGCGCAGTCTGATGACGTCAGCTGCCGGCTGCGTTGTCAATAATCACTTTGCACTTGAAATTGATCATATTAGGTTAGGCTTCAAGTTTCCACTGAAATTTATTTGCGTAATCACAAATATGAAACCTTCCATGAGCCAGTGCAATCAGGCAACGTAATAAAACGTCGTTTTTTTGTTCCATTTCATAGTGTTCCTTAAGATATTTGATGCAATTTTATTAATAAGGCTGAAAATAGGTTAATCAGCAAAAATAAGCATTTTAATAAGGGTGGCCAGCTATTCCTCCACCTGAGAACAGCCTGATATAAAATCACTGAAAATGACTCAAAAAAAACTACACTGAACTATTTAATAATTTCATTGTAAGAAAAACTTTCAAAATGTGCCAGTCCACCCAAAGACAATGAGCTCAATTTGAAGAGTCTTCCCAAACTAATGAAATCAGCAAAATCACGCAATTTCAACATAGGAGTGGGGCCAGTTTTGTGGACAGGGCCTGATGCGAGTGAATTGAACCCAGTGTAAAATACTGCAGAAAACACAAATGTGAGTGAATTAGGGTGTAACTTATTTGCATTATAAATTTCCCAATCCTTTACGCTGGTTCGGCTGATTCTGCTCAGAATGCTGTGATGTAACTAACGGAAACAAGTGGAAACTCGATCCCCATATATGTAGATATTGCAGCATTTCAGTTTCTGAGGAGGCAAACAGAAACATTGCACACCCTTCCCACAGAAAATTTCAGTGAGGCAGAGTCCATGATAGGATAAATTTCACACGCACTGTGGCAAAAACAAATCAGATGGCATAATGAACTCTTTTCATTCCATTCTTTCTTAGAAACTTAACTTGATTGCAGCTTTGAAGACAGGACCCTATAGTAAGCACTACAACAGGAAATAGGTTCCCATGCCATTTGCATGGCTATAGATAAGCTAGAACATCATGGCCGTGAAATTTGGATCCATAGCACCCATAGTTTTGGGCCTGCGAGTACTGCTTCATGCCTAAATGGCATTTTTGCCGCACATCATACTTCTTGTGTGGGCTGCACTGAATGCTTTTTTGGGTAAGTCAGTGGTACTGGGAGAGAGTGCCAGAACTATGCAGAGTGACAGATCGTGACATCAATCAATGTGTAATGCTGATTTAATGCTGGCAGTGCTTTTTTCAACCTCCATGCTCCAGTTAACATCAGCTCTTAACCTTGTACAGCTGAACATATGTTCACCATTTAAGAGAAATGATTTTCAGGATAGTTACTGATTGATTTCTATCGGAAGTTGCTGAAGTCTATAGGAAGTGGTGTGGCACATGGTAAGGGCTTTAGTTCTGACTTTTAGGATTCTGCTCAGTTGTTATAGTTACCATTCCCCTTGACCTGCATGGCAGGGAGAATGAGTGGGGGTGACACAGAGCATGACAAGCTTCTCAAAGAGGGATAGTGGGAAGAAGGGCTCTTAACAGGAGACCATATCAACCCAGGGTTTTCAGGGAGAAATTCTCCTACCTCAACTTCAGCAAGGAACAGTCCTTAGATGCCTCAGTTTCACTTAAGGTGGTGCTCACTGAAATCAATCCCTTGCAAGCAGACCTGCAGCCTCAGAATAGGGTGAGGACATCACTGCCAGTAGCTGCAAATGTGACCGTAGCCACAATTTCGTCATGTCGGGCTCCTTCCAGGCTGGAGCAGGGGAACATCTCCAACATCTCCAACAGTTTGCCATCCACTGCCATATTTTGTTTTATAAACCTCCTGTGAAGCACCTTGGGATATTTTACTATGTTAAAGCCACTATATAAATAGAAGTTCTTCTTGTTGTTGCTGCTGCTGCAGCATAAGGGAGGTGACTGATGCACTGTATACAAAGAGAGGGGAATACATTGTGTTCACTCTTGCTAGAAAGAAGCAGGCAGAGTGTGCATGTGGCTTCGCCAGAATAGTGGCCTTCCCGAAGATGCAGGGTACTAAAAAGAGTGTACTCACATCGCTTTGTGAGTTGAAGAGTAGGACCTCAAAGGTAGCGATCTCAGGATTACTACCAGTGCCACGTGCTAGTCAGAGTAGAAATTGCAAGATATATCGGATGAATGCGTGGTTGAAGAGATGGTGTGAGCGGGAGGGTTTTAGATTCCTGGGACATTGGGACCGGTTCTTGGGGCAGGTGGGACCATTACAAACTGGACGGGTTACACCTGGGCAGGAGCGGGACTGATGTCCTAGGGGAAGTATTTGTGAGAGTGGTTGGGGAGGGTTTAAACTAAAATGGCAGGGGGATGGGAACCTTTGCAAGGAGTCAGAGGAGGGGGGATCAAGGAAAAGAACAAAAGACAGTAAGGGGAATAGGAAAAGTAATAGGCAGAGAAATCAAGGGCCAGAATCAAACAGGGCCACAGTGAAAAGTAGTGGGAAGGGAACAGGTAATGTTAAAAATACAAGCCTTAAGGCTTTGTGCCTTAACACATGGAGCATTCGCAATAGAGTGGATGAATTAATTGCGCAAATAGATGTAAACGGGTATGATATAGTCAGGATTATGAAGACATGGCTGCAGGGTGACCAGGGATGGGAAATGAACATCCAGGGGTATTCAGTATTTAGGAAAGACAGACAAAAAGTAAAAGGTGGTGGAGTTGCATTGCTGGTTAAAGAGGAAATTAACACAATAGTGAGGAAAGATATTAGCTCTGATGTGGAATCTGTATGGGTAGAACTGAGAAACACTAAGGGGCAAAAAACATTAGTGGGGGTTGTACATAGACCCCCAAACTGTAGTGGTCAGGTTGGGAATGGCATTAAACAGGAAATTAGAGATGCATGTGATAAAGGAACATCTGTAATTATGGGTGAGTTTAATCTGCATATAGATTGGGCAAATCAAATTAATCACAATACCGTAGAGGAGGAATTCATAGATTGTATACGGGATGGTTTTCTGGACCAATACATTGAGGAACCAACTAGAGAACAGGCCATCCTAGACTGGGTATTGTGTAATGAGAGCGGAATAATTGACAGTCTAGTTGTGCGAGACCCCTTGGGGATGAGCGACCATAATATGATAGAATTCTTCATCAAGATGGAGAGTGACATAGTTGATTCTGAGACTAGGGTCCTGAATCTTAATAAAGGAAACTACGAAGGTATGAGGCGCGAGTTGGCTATGATGGATTGGGAAACATTACTTAAAGGGATGACGGTGGATAGGCAATGGCAAACATTCAAAGAGCGTATGGATGAACTGCAACAATTGTTTATTCCTGACTGGCGCAAAAGTAAAACGGGAAAGGTAACTAAACCATGGCTTACAAAGGAAATTAGAGATATCATTAGATCCAAGGAAGATGCATACAAATTTGCCAGAAAGAACGACAGACCTGAGGATTGGGAGCAGTTTAGAATTCAGCAAAGGAGGATCAAGGGATTGATTAAGAAGGGGAAAATAGAGTACGAGAGTAAGCTTGCGGGGAACATAAAAACTGACTGAATATGTTTTTATAGGTATGTGAAGAGAAAAAGATTGGTGAAGACAAATGTAGGTCCTTTACAGTCAGAAACAGGGGCATTATGGGGAACAAAGAAAGAGCTGACCAACTAAATGCATACTTTGGTTCTGTCTTCACAATGGCGGACACAAATAACATACCAGAAATGTTGGGGAACACAGGGTTTAATGAGAGGGAGGAACTGAAGGAAATCAGTATGAGTAGAGAAGTGCTGTTGGGGAAATTGATGGGATTGAAGGCCGATAAATCCCCAGCACCTGATAATCTACATCCCAGAGTACTTAAGGAAGTGGCCCTAGAAATAGTAGATGCATTGGTGGTCATTTTCCAAGATTCTATAGACTCTGGAACTGTTCCTACAGATTGGAGGATAGCTAATGTAACCCCACTATTTAAAAAGGGAGGTGGAGAGAAAACAGGGCATTATAGACCAGTCAGCCTGATGTCGGTAGTGGGGAAAATTCTAGAGTCCATTATCAAAGGTTTTATGGCAGAGCACTTGGAGAACAGTGGTAGAATTGGACAGAGTCAGCATGGATTTACGAAAGGGAAATCATGCTTGACAAATCTACTAGAATTCTTCGAGGATGTAATTAGTAGAGTTGATGAGGGGGAGTTGATGAGACTGTCTTCACAGTCCAGAGTGTCTGCAGCCACGGCATGCGGTAAGTCCATTGAGGTGAAGAAGGAGCTGCGGGACCCGAGAGAAGTCCTGAGAAAAGGTGCCCCGAACACCCAAAACATCCACGAACGGCCCCCCCGGCCGCAACTTCAAAGCGCCCGCGGGAGATGGCTCGGAGAGCATCTGCAGCGCACTGTCGGCAATGCTGCATGCCTTTATTTAAACCACTGCAAAAAAAGACCCTTAGCAAATGTAATCACCTCTAAGTCTGCCAAATGATGCTTCACCTCCCGAAGGACGTGGATGAGCTTTCCGGACGTCGATGGTGGGCACTGAGGAAATGGCTTATTACCTGCACCAGATTCCACCCCCCTCCCCCCCCCTTTACCCCCCTTCCACCCCCCCCCCACCCCCGTCCCCTTCCCTGCTCCACCCTCTCAGCTCACCCCCTCACAACCCCGTCCCAGCCCGCCCCCCCCTCGCACCATCTTCACCCCGCACCCCCTTCCCCTGCACCCCCCCCCCACCCCCTCCCTCTACCCCTCCCCCTTGCATCCCCTCCTCCCACCGGCACCATCCTACACCTGTGTAGGGGCCCCAACAACCCCACTGCCTTGTGGGCGTCTCGGGAGAGACCAAGGCTAAGGGAGTAAACCCTAACAGAAAATCCGGAGCGGAACCCCGTAGGCGGTCATGTGTCACCTTTGGCATGTTTCCGGCAGTTCCTGCAGCCATACTGGTGCCAAACGTCGTGTCCTGCACTCCTTTGGACCCCACCAGAAAGGCCGAGAGGGGGGTTTTGACGACTGGGCAACTCTCAACCTCCATAAATTTGCCCAGGCATGCGCCATGGAGAGGTCACTCCATAGTTGCCTCACAGCGACTGAAAAAACACGGAAGGCAGCAGTTACGGGTTATAAGTCCAGATAAATTGGCGTAGAAACTGGGCGCCACGGGTTGCCTTTGTCGGTGGGAGAGGTCATTGCACCTCACTGGACAGCTACCGCCCGCCTCAAACCGGGCAGCCCCCGGTCAATAAGGTTCTGTCCCGCCACAGTCTGCCTGCTTCAATGGGTGCTTGGAGCTCAGGGTCATTGCCCGAAAGGTGGACTGATACACCGCACCAAACAACATGAAAAAAGGAAAGAAGGTACCAGCCCTTCGCTTTGCAAGCTGGAACGTCAGAACTATGTGTCCTGGCCTGTCGGAAGACCTTACACAAATCAACGATTCTCGGAAGACCGCCATCATTAACAACAAGCTCAGTAGACTCAATGTGGACATTGCAGCACTTCAGGAGACTCGCCTCCCCGCGAGTGGCTCTCTAGCAGAGCAAGACTACACCTTCTTCTGGCAAGGCAGGGATCCTGAAGAACCAAGACAGCATGGAGTGGGCTTCGCCATCAGAAACTCCTTGCTCAGCATGATAGAGCCTCCCTCAAATGGCTCGGAACGCATACTGTCCATCCGACTGCTCACCACCTCTGGTCCAGTACACCTACTCAGCATCTATGCTCCAACACTCTGTTCCGCACCTGAAGCTAAAGACCAGTTCTATGAACAACTCCATAACATCATTAGCAGCATCCCCAACACCGAACACCTATTCCTGCAGGGGGACTTTAATGCCAGGGTTGGGGCCGACCATGACTCATGGCCCTCCTGCCTTGGGCGCTATGGCGTTGGAAGGATGAATGAGAACGGGCAGAGACTGCTTGAGTTGTGTACCTATCATAACCTCTGCATCACCAACTCGTTCTTTCACACTAAACCCTGTCACCAGGTTTCATGGAGGCACCCAAGATCACGTCGTTGGCACCAGCTAGACCTCATTGTCACAAGGCGAGCCGCCTTAAACAGTGTTCAAATCACACGCAGCTTCCACAGTGCGGACTGCGACACCGACCACTCCCTGGTGTGCAGCAAGGTTAGACTCAGACCAAAGAAGTTGCATCATTCCAAGCAGAAGGGCCACCCGCGCATCAACACGAGCAGAATTTCTCACCCACAGCTGTTACAAAAATTTCTAAATTCACTTGTAACAGCCCTTCAAAACACTCCCACAGGGGATGCTGAGACCAAGTGGGCCCACATCAGAGACGCCATCTATGAGTCAGCTTTGACCACCTACGGCAAAAGTGCGAAGAGAAATGCAGACTGGTTTCAATCTCATAATGAAGAGCTGGAACCTGTCATAGCCGCTAAGCGCATTGCACTTTTGAACTACAAGAAAGCCCCCAGCGATTTAACATCCGCAGCACTTAAAGCAGCCAGAAGTACTGCACAAAGAACAGCTAGGCGTTGCGCAAACGACTACTGGCAACACCTATGCAGTCATATTCAGCTGGCCTCAGACACCGGAAACATCAGAGGAATGTATGATGGCATGAAGAGAGCTCTTGGGCCAACCATCAAGAAGATCACCCCCCTCAAATCTAAATCGGGGGACATAATCACTGACCAACGCAAACAGATGGACCGCTGGGTTGAGCACTACCTAGAACTGTACTCCAGGGAGAATGCTGTCACTGAGACTGCCCTCAATGCAGCCCAGCCTCTACCAGTCATGGATGAGCTGGACATACAGCCAACCAAATCGGAACTCAGTGATGCCATTGATTCCCTAGCCAGCGGAAAAGCCCCTGGGAAGGACAGCATTACCCCTGAAATAATCAAGAGTGCCAAGCCTGCTATACTCTCAGCACTACATGAACTGCTATGCCTGTGCTGGGACGAGGGAGCAGTACCCCAGGACATGCGCGATGCCAACATCATCACCCTCTATAAAAACAAAGGTGACCGCGGTGACTGCAACAACTACCGTGGAATCTCCCTGCTCAGCATAGTGGGGAAAGTCTTTGCTCGAGTCGCTCTGAACAGGCTCCAGAAGCTGGCCGAGCGCGTCTACCCTGAGGCACAGTGTGGCTTTCGTGCAGAGAGATCGACTATTGACATGCTGTTCTCCCTTCGTCAGATACAGGAGAAATGCCGTGAACAACAGATGCCCCTCTACATTGCTTTCATTGATCTCACCAAAGCCTTTGACCTCGTCAGCAGACGTGGTCTCTTCAGACTACTAGAAAAGATCGGATGTCCACCAAAGCTACTAAGTATCATCACCTCATTCCATGACAATATGAAAGGCACAATTCAACATGGTGGCTCCTCATCAGAGCCCTTTCCTATCCTGAGTGGTGTGAAACAGGGCTGTGTTCTCGCACCCACACTTTTTGGGATTTTCTTCTCCCTGCTGCTTTCACATGCGTTCAAATCCTCTGAAGAAGGAATTTTCCTCCACACAAGATCAGGGGGCAGGTTGTTCAACCTTGCCCGTCTAAGAGCGAAGTCCAAAGTACGGAAAGTCCTCATCAGAGAACTCCTCTTTGCTGACGATGCTGCTTTAACATCTCACACTGAAGAATGCCTGCAGAGTCTCATCGACAGGTTTGCGTCTGCCTGCAATGAATTTGGCCTAACCATCAGCCTCAAGAAGACGAACATCATGGGGCAGGATGTCAGAAATGCTCCATCCATCAATATTGGCGACCACGCTCTGGAAGTGGTTCAAGAGTTCACCTACCTAGGCTCAACTATCACCAGTAACCTGTCTCTAGATGCAGAAATCAACAAGCGCATGGGTAAGGCTTCCACTGCTATGTGCAGACTGGCCAAGAGAGTGTGGGAAAATGGCGCACTGACACGGAACACAAAAGTCCGAGTGTATCAGGCCTGTGTCCTCAGTACCTTGCTCTACGGCAGCGAGGCCTGGACAACGTATGCCAGCCAAGAGCGACGTCTCAATTCATTCCATCTTCGCTGCCTTCGGAGAATACTTGGCATCAGGTGGCAGGACTATATCTCCAACACAGAAGTCCTTGAAGCGGCCAACACCCCCAGCTTATACACACTACTGAGTCAGCGGCGCTTGAGATGGCTTGGCCATGTGAGCCGCATGGAAGATGGCAGGATCCCCAAAGACACATTGTACAGCGAGCTCGCCACTGGTATCAGACCCACCGGCCGTCCATGTCTCCGTTATAAAGACGTCTGCAAACGCGACATGAAATCGTGTGACATTGATCACAAGTCGTGGGAGTCAGTTGCCAGCATTCGCCAGAGCTGGCGGGCAGCCATAAAGACAGGGCTAAATTGTGGCGAGTCGAAGAGACTTAGAAGTTGGCAGGAAAAAAGACAGAGGCGCAAGGGGAGAGCCAACTGTGCAACAGCCCCAACAAACAAATTTCTCTGCAGCACCTGTGGAAGAGCCTGTCACTCCAGAATTGGCCTTTATAGCCACTCCAGGCGCTGCTTCACAAACCACTGACCACCTCCAGGCGCGTATCCATTGTCTCTCGAGATAAGGAGGCCCAAAGAAGAAGAAGAAGATGAGGGGGAGCCAGTGGATGTAGTTTATTTGGACTTTCAGAAGGCTTTCGACAAAGTCCCACATAAGCGGTTAGCATGTAAAATTAAAACGCTTGGGATTGGGGTAGTCTATTGCGATGGATAGAAAATTGGTTGGCAGACAGGAAACAAAGAGTAGGAATAAAGGTGTCTTTTTCCGAATGGCAGGCAGTGACTAGTGGGGTATTGCAGGGATCGCTGCTAGGACCCCAGCTATTCACAATATATATTAATGATTTAGATGAGGGAACTAAATGTAATATCTCCAAATTTGCAGATGACACAAAACTGGGTGGGAGGATAAGTTGTGAGGAGGATGCAGAGAGGCTTCAGGGTGATTTGGACAAGTTGAGTGAGTGGGCAAATGCATGGCAGATGCAGTATAATGTGGATAAATGTGAGGTTATCCACTTTGGTAGCAAAAACAGGAAGGCAGATTATTATCTGAACAGCTATAAACTGAGAGACTGGAATATGCAACAAGACCTGGGTGTTCTCGTACACCAGTCGCTGAAGATAAGCATGAAGGTGCAACAGGCGGTAAAAAAGGGCAAATGGTATGTTAGCCTTCACAGCGAGAGGGCTCGAGTACAGGAGCAGGGATGTCTTGCTGCAATTATACAGGGCCTTGGTAAGGCCACACCTGGATTATTGTGTGCAGTTTTGGTCTCCTTATCTGAGGAAGGATGTTCTTGCTATAGAGGGAGTGCAGCAAAGGCTTACCAGACTGATTCCTGGGATGGCAGGACTGACGTATGAGGAGAGTTTGAATCGGTTAGGATTATATTCGCTGGAGTTCAGAAGAGTGAGGGGGGATCTCATAGAAACCTATAAAATTCTAACAGGACTTGACAGGGTCGATGCAGGAAGGATGTTCCCAATGGTGGGGAAGTCCACCATTAGTCTAAGGTTACGAGGTAAACCTTTCAGGACTTAGATGAGGAGAAATTTCTTCACCCAGAGAGTGGTGAGCCTGTGGAATTTGCTACCACAGAGAGCAGTAGAGACCAAAACATTGTATGTTTTCAAGAAGGAGTTAGATATAGCTCTTGGGTCTAAAAGGATCAAAGGATATTGCGGGAAAGGGTGAACAGGTTACTGAGTTGGATGATCAGCCATGATCATAATGAACGGTGGAGCAGGCTCGAAGGGCCAAATGGCCTACCCCTGCTGCTATTTTCTATGTTTCTATGTGAGCACCACATTTAAATTCAGAGATGTGCTGCAACCACAAAGGCTACCATTCCCCAATTTCTAGACCATACTCAGTGCATCATGCGAGTCAATGCCTGCTCCCCTGAGAGCAGTCATGAGCCTTTATTCTGTGCCAGTCCACTCTACCATCAATATTTTGATCCACTACAAAAGTCTAGAGTGTGTTTACTGAGTGGTGTCACTCATGACTCTGGTGCTCAATCTGCACACATATTGGCAGTATATTTATAATGAGAGCCTTGCTGCCATACAGACTGTCATTGAGCAGACTGTAGGAGCACTTAAGCAATGCTTCTGTTGCCTGGGCCGCTTTGCAGGAGTCCTACTGTATCGTCCAGAGTGCATGTCATAGTTCGTTCTAGTCTGCGTCATTCTGCACAACCTCGCCATCATGAGGACCCAGCCTTTACCACTATATATACAGCAAGCAGCTGAGAAGGAGGGGAGGAAAGAAGGAAGTAACCAACATATTTCATTCCTGGTTGGGGTGTCCATGATAGGCTCATCCAACTGCAGTATTAGTGAACGCAATCCCAATTCCACATTCAACAACAGTCCCACACCTTACTTTCCCACTCCAGCGCTGGGGCTTGGTCCAAGGCCTGGTGCAATACCGGCAGTGCCCTCTGATTGGCCGGAAAATCTTGGAGATGAGATCCCCGTCTTTAAAGAGAGTGGGATCCTGGCGCCAGGCTGTTAATTACCCAGACGCTGTTGAATTGCGCCAGACAACTCCAGATAGCCGAGGCGGGATTACCCCTACCTTTTTGACCCTGCACCGGGAGCCCCGCCAAGGCCACAAAATTCAGCCCAGACAATACCAATCCCCCAGGCTGGTGCCTAAACAATTCTAGCAATCTGGAGCACAAATGTTTGGACTACTGTAAGATCCTGCAAGCCCCTGGCATCCATAGCTGTGATGACAGGAGTCTGACTTGCATGGCAGCAAGCTGTCATGGGGCGGCACAGTGGCACAGTGGTAAGCACCGCAGCCTCACAGCTCCAGCGATCTGGGTTCGGTTCTGGGTACTGCCTGTGCGGAGTTTGCAAATTCTCCCTGTGACTGCGTGGGTTTTCGCCGGGTGCTCCGGTTTCCTCCCACAGCCAAAGACTTGCAGGTTGATAGGTAAATTGGCCATTGTAAATTGCCCCTCGTGTAGGTAGGTGGTAGGAGAATGGTGGGGATGTGGTAGGGAATATGGGATTAATGTAGGATTAGTATAAATGGGTGGTTGTTGGTCGGCACAGACTCGGTGGGCTGAAGGGCCTGTTTCAGTGCTCTATGACTCTAAGCTGTGTTTGAATGACTTCAGTCTGAGCTTCCACTACAGCACCCAGATGTTGGGTGGCTTCTGCTTGTTCAGCTTTGGCAGATGAGAGATCAGCCTTCGGATGCTGCATCATGGTTAAATCCACAAGTGTTCTCATGGAGTTAGCCATCAACTCCACATTGGAAAGGATGGGCACCCAGTTCTGTGCCGGGTTAATGCTGGAGTCCTTCATGCTACTTGACAGTGATGCCAGGCTTTCTGCCAGACCTGCTAATGCAACAAGCATTTCTGTGCGTGTGCCCATCAGACTTATTTCTGTAATTAAAAACAGAAAGTGCTGGAAATATTGAGCAGGCTGGCAACATCTGTGGAGAGAGGAACAGAGTTAATGTTTCAAGTTGGATATGACTTTCTCAGAAGAAGGTTACATTAAGGTGAGGACATGCAACCATGCCCATCCCCCTCTCAGTTAGCTGTAGCTGCCTCCAGTTATGTGCCACCTTATCCTGCAAGGGAGAGGGTAGTGAGTGTGGTGCACTTTGTTTGAGTGGTGTGCCTGTCATGGTTGAATAGCTGGAAATGTGTGCAAGCTCTGAGCTTTCAGTGTGCGAGGGTGAGTTGAAGCTTTGAATGTGACGTGGGAGTCATTGTTGAAAGCGATTATTGGTAGGTTAGTGAAGGGGATGTGTGGCTAGTGGTGTGATATGATGAATTTGATGATAAATTCATTGAACTTGATCAATCGTATGTGTTCATTGAACTTCTTACAGCATTGCATCCAGGTTCTCGGAGCTATACTCCTGGCATTGACTACGATAGCTCTCTGCTCCCATTGCCTTCTCAGAGTATGTCGGAGGGCCAGCTGACCCCCTGTGACCTCTCTCCTCCTGTCCACCTCCTGCACTAAAACTTCCAGTGTTGAGTTGGAGAACTTTGGACTGCACTTTCAGCCATGTTGTGCCATTGCTGTGTCTTTCCCAAGTCAAACCGATTTCTAGAATGTCTTGCAGCACCTGCTCCATCCAAAATGTACATCCCTTTTAAGAGATCCATGCTGGTTTTAAGTAGCACAGGTTAGCCTGAACTTGTGCCAGCCTCTCATAATTTTGCACCCACTGCTCAGGTTTGCAGCCACTCAGCAGTGCATTTAGCACTGGCTGCATGCTGCAATCATGTAAATGAGCAGGCACATGCTGCTTCCTTCAGAGCAATGGACACAGGTTAAACATGCATCACAATCCCCATGCCCATTTTCAGGCCTTAACAAATTCTGCCCTCTTCTTTTCTGTATGCCATATGACTGCATTTTCATCTATAAAATAAAGATTTAAGTTAGGAAAAAAACATAACATAACATTTTGTTACTAAGGGATATGTAAAGGAATAACTTTTTTCTGGTGACTACCTATATATATATATATATATATATATATATATATATAGATATACACTTAATTAAATAACAGTACAATTTCTAATCTAATGAACTAACTCAGGTAACCCTGTTTAACCCAGTCAACACCTTACCTATTTTTAAGCTTTCATATGTTTCCCAAATGTTTGTAGTAAAGCAGTTTGTGTCAGCAAATTATATCTGGACAGACATCAAATTAGATACACAACAACTGACTTTAGTTTTCTACAGCTTTTTTCTCAGCTAGATAATTTGCATCCTGTATGAAATCACTTTTCTAACTTTTGCTTGTCTAGGTTACCTCAACAACAGATGCTTTTCACATTCTGATTATAATAATTTTCATGGTTTGTGATTGCTGTAATAGCAAATATCAAGTTTTGACTATCATGGGCTTTACACATTACAATAGATAAAGCCCCTTATCATAATATGCCAAATATAGTAAAACTTCAAGTTGATTATTTGGTAACACTACAAACATATATTCATTTCACACTGAAAATAAGTAGCAACGACAAAGCAGACAAACATATTTCAGTGGATCTACAATGAATCAGTTTGCTTTAATTTAATGTGTAAATTCAGAAGCAAATATTGTCCTGCCAATCTTCAGTGAAATTTGTATTTCAGTCTGTATCATATAACGAAAAGGAGTATAGAGAGAAAATGCTGGAAATGCTCAGCAGGTCAGGAGGCATCAGTGGAGAGAGAAAGAGAAGTTAACGTTTCTGGTAGATAATCTTTCAAAAAGAATGTAGCCATACAAGATACTTCCCCAGGCCTCTCATCCTTCACACCTTAATGCGCACATATATCTTTACAAAAGAAAAATACAGTAGGACCATTATTTAAAGGATTATTTGGCAATAATTATCTAGTAATCATGCACAGCAGTAATTTTTTAACCGTTAGATTGCTATTATCTGCTTTTTTGGATATCAATTTGCATGCCACCAAAGCTATTTAAACCAGCTATTGGAGCAAAATAAAATAGTTCAACTATAGGGGATAGCCCTCTTGACTGTTAATGAAAGTGACTTATTTTGCAAAAGTGATGACTAAAGCAAATGATCAATCAGAACTCATTAAAGCATATGCCATGATTTGGGAATCATACGCTTTATATTTTCACAGAAGAATTTGTAATAAGGAAGTAGGACATTACAGGCACCAATATACTTTTACCTTCAGCACTGGAATCAACATGACTAAGCTAAAATGCCCCCGCAAATGATAAAATACAAAGGTAACAGAAAGTGAATAGTAAGAGTGCAGGCAACACATGGTAATACGTCTGCAGAGTAACAGCAAGGATAGAGAAGATCATAGAATGAGATTGACAGAATTTGGGACAAGATTTCTGGCCACTCATCCTAGTATATAGTTCAGAAAGACATGTAGAGAGATAAGAAAGAATAAAACCTGAGAAACAGGCATACTTTTCGACTTCACAACTGAGGAAAATCACATCCATCAAATTTTCAGCTTTTGTTCAATTATTTTTTAACACTATTGTCATGCGGACCCCCACCTACCAAGAATGAGGCATATTAGGCATATTAATTTTGTCACTGTTGCTGGAGTGAAGAAATGACTTGTTTGAAGATCACCTAAAACTAGGCTGGAAGGATATTTGCATACTAACAGACTGCTTGTGGAGACAGAGGACTATTCCCTGCTCCAATTAACCCAAAAGGATTTTGATCACCAGACACTGAATGTGTAAGGAAGCGTATTCCAGGGCCTGCGAAGACAATACAATCCACAAATGCAGAAGTGGTTAAGCCAGTTAGTCACATGACTGAAATAAAAGCAAAATACTGCAAGATGCTGGAAATCTGAAATAAAAACAAGAAATGCTGGAAATACTCAGCAGGTCTGGCAGCATCTGTAAACGTTAACTCGGCTTCTCTCAGCACAGATGCTGCCAGACCTGCTGAGTATTTCCAGCATTTCTTGTTTTTAAGCCACATGACTCACCTGCTGGCCAACTTGGGTTTTTATTTGTGCCACACAGAAAAGAATTCAGAAGGCAATTTGCAACTGAAGCTGGAACAAGCAAGCCTCTCTCCTGGCTGGCTCTCTCTCCTTTTCTCCCAAGCCACTGGACCTATGGAAGACACATAAACCTCAGGAGAGAAAAGACTCCGACATGGAAACAAGTTGAAGCGTGAACTGGGCCCCAACAAATAGCAGGACTTACTAGCAACCAAAGACTCCACATTGAACTCAATGGACAGTTAATAACTAACAGATATTGCCTCAAACTTTTCCCCTTTATTCTTTCTACCTTTTCTGTCTCTATCTGCATGTATATTTATCGCGTATGCATGCTAGCGTGGTCACGTCGCATATTCATAATCGTTAACCGGATTAGAGTTTAAGATTAATAAACTTCTACCTTTAAATCTTGTTTAAATCTAAAGAAACCTGTCTGATTTCTTTGCCTTACAATTGGAGCAGTGAACAAGGATTCACTGAAGGGGGAGCTAAAATCAGTGTTTCTAAAATTAAACCCTGTTATGGTAAGGCCTGGATGGGTGCAGCTCCAATAACACTCAAGAAGCTTGACACCATCCAGCACAAAGCAGCCCGCTTGATTGGCACACCATCCACAAACATCCACTCCCTCCACCATCGACGCACAGTGGCAGCAGTGTGGACCATCTACAAGATGCACTACAGCAACACACCAAAACCTTCCAAACCTGCAACCTCTACCAACTAGAAGGACAAGGGTAGCAAATGCATGGGAACACAGCCACATGCAAGTGCCCCTCCAAGTCACACCATCTTGACTTGGAACTATATTGCTGTTCCTTCATTATCGCTGGGTCAAAATCCTGGAACTCCCTTCCTAACAACACTGTGAGTGTACCTACCTCACATGGACTGCAGCGGTTCAAGAAGGCAGCTCACCACCACCTTCACAAGGGCAATTAGGGATGGGCAATAAATGCTGGCCTAGCTAGTGACGCCCACATCCCATGAATGAATAAAAAAAGAGAAAAGATTTCAATACAGGTTTTCTTGTGGTTGTATGTGCTTGAATACTAACATCTCTGTGACTGAAGCTAGTAGCTCCCCAAGCCAGGGTGAAGTAACTTGGGATAAGTTAAAAGCACTGACTATGGAGGATATGAGGAAAATGGTTGAGCAGTGTGGGATCACTGTATGTGGCAAGGCTAGGAAGTCTGAGCTCCTAAGGCTAGTGGCCAACCATATTTCCCTTGAATCTGAAGAAGCAGCAACAGGATTAGAAATAGACTCCGAAAGGGTATTGCTAGCAAAGATACAATTGGAACAGAGGAAATTTGAATTTGAGAAAAGAGAGAGAGAGAAAGAGCCTTCCAGAAGGAACGTGAAGAAAAAGAGAGGAGAAAGAGTGAGACAGGAGAGAGAAAGAGAAGGAACCTTCCAGAAAGACTGCGAAAAAAGAGAGCTAAGGCGGCTTGAGTTAACTAGGGCTGACTGAGTAACCCCAGTGAAAGCATGGAGGAGCATAATTCAGGGCTGGGTACAGGATTGTTAAACTATCCCAATTGACCTCAAAATTCAATGACGGAGATGTGGAAGCATTTTTTGTATCTTTTGAAAAACTGGCAAGGCAGTTAAAGTGGCCAGCTGAGGCCTGGACTCCGCTGTTACAGAGTAAATTAACCGGAAAAGCCCATGAGGTTTATTCCATGTTGCCAGATGAGAGTTCATCAAATTATGAACTTACAAAAAATGCTATCCTTGGGGCATAGGAGTTAGTACTGGAAGCCGATCGCCAAAAGTTTAGAAGCTTCAAGAAGCAACCTGATCAAACTGACCTGGAGTTTGAGAGAAATAAGCAGCTGGCTTTTAACCAGTCGCTTAGGGCTCTCAAAGTACAGTTCAGCTATGAAAATCTCAAGGAAGTAATTTTCTTAGAGGAATTTAAAAACTGTTTCCCACTCTCCATAAAGACACATATGGAGGAACAAAAGGTTCATAGTGCCCGGAAGGCAGCAGTTCTGGCTGATGAGTTTGCTCTCATTTATAAGTCGGTTTCCCAGGGAAAAGCTTTCCTAATCACCCCCACAAATCCGAAAAGGACAAAGGGTGGGAAGGTGATAGAAGGCCAAGCAGTCCTGGGAGAGAGAGAAAAGCAGGAGACACCGGGAGCCCTCCTTCAGCCAAAAAGGAAGGTGCTGTAAGCAGGAGTGAGACCCGGAGACCTGTGTGTTTCCATTGTAATAAAGCAGGGCATTTAAGAGCTGACTGCTGGAAACTAAAGGAAAAACCTGTAGGGTTAATCAGGGCATACCCGCTCAGTGAGGAAGTAATCCTGATGGAAAGCATAGCAGAACAAGTTAGTTTAGTTTAATTTAGTTTAGAGATACAGCACTGAAACAGGCCCTTCGGCCCATCGAGTCTGTGCGGACCATCAACCACCCATTTATACTAATCCTACACGAATTCCATATTCCTACCACATCCCCACCTGTCCCTATATTTTCCCTACCACCTACCTATACTAGGGGCAATTTCTAATGGCCAATTTACCTATCAACCTGCAAGTCTTTGGCAGGTGGGAGGAAACCGGAGCACCCGGAGGAAACCCACGCAGACACAGGGAGAACTTGCAAACTCCACACAAGCAGTACCCAGAATTGAACCCAGGTTGCTGGAACTGTGAGGCTGCGGTGCTAACCACTGCGCCACTGTGCCGCCCAATAAAAAAGATTTGAACCCATGTCCCCAAGGCATCAGCCTAGGGCTGCTGGATTGCTAGACCAGTGACATTACCACTACACCACCATTAGCAAAGAAGTGAGTCATAATCAAAACAGCTCCTCCAGAGGAGACTGAATTAGCACTGTAGGCAGATGGCCATGAGGTCTGTCTGTCCGAGACTTTCTTTGGAAAGTTAGAAGACCCAGGGAATAAATTTTCCCTCGCTGAGGCTCAGCGAGCTGACCCAGTATTGAGAGAGTTAGCACAGGTTGCCCAGTCTGAAATTAAAGCAGAGGGAGTCCCTGATTGCTACTATTTAAAGAATGAGATACTGATAAGGAAATGGAGTTCTTCTCACAGACCTTAAAGCAAGGAGTGGACAGTGGTTCACCAGTTAGTGGTGCCACAGAGGTACCGGAGAGAAATAGTAAGAATGGCCTGTGAGATTGTAGTGGCTGTACATGTCTTGTATATGAAAAACCAAAGGCCGCATGAGACAGCAGTTTGACTAGCCAAAACTCCACAAAGATGTGGTGGAGCACTGTAGTTGTCGCATGTGCCAGATTGAAGGGAAACCCCAACCTACAGTGAAACCTGCACCTCTAAGTCCTGTAACAGTGTTTGGAGGACCCTCCAGCAGGGAACTAGTGAACTGTAAGGGACCCCTGCTGAGAACAAAAGGGGACAGGTAGGCACAAGACTGGCAACAGGCTAGAAAGGAACAGGGAAAAAGGGACTAAGAGGTCAGGTTAAAGGAAGTCCAGGAAAAATCACGGATGACAACCCATACTGTCTGGTCAGCCACCACCAAAATATTTTAAAAGTTAGACCCCATATCTTCCTATGTAATTGCAGACAACAGAAGCACCCCACCAGAGTTGCTAACAGCATTTACAGAAACCTGCAGAGACAAAGAAAGTCCTCAAGAGGGCAGAGAAACCATCAAGGTAATGCCTCACCTAGTCGAAGTGCCGCAGGGGAGTGCAGTAAAATCTGAACAAATACCTGCAAGCAGAGGTGTCCCAGAGGACAAAGGGATTAGCAAAGAATCCACCCCCACTGTCAGGAAAAAAGGTACCCAACCATCACCTAAGTTGAAAAGCCCTTGCATGACTCATCAAAGCACTGAAAGAGAGTTCAGAGTGGAACCACACACTGTCACCATCCCTGAGCAGAACTCCAACCTAGGGCTAATTAAATCTAACCCCCCCCCCCCACCTACCCACACACACCTCAACAAGAACAAAGACACCTTAGGCAGTCACGGAAATGTGCAAACTGAAAAGAATTTCCCCAAAAACCACATGTTCATTGGGATGCCAAAAAGGGCCTTTTAAAGCAGCACAGCTACCCAGAAAAGACAGACTGTAACAATTGTTAGGGTTCTGAATGAATGAGAGAGAGATGCATGTGTGTCTTCCTGTCCTAATCTTCTCTCTAGTCCCTTTGAATGAAATGCTCTTTTTAAAAAGAAATCGCATTTTATTCCACTGGGTATGGAGGTGTCATGCAGACCCCCACCTGCCAAGAATGAGGCATATTAATGTTGTCATATGAACATTGATTTTAAACTGTTGCTGGAGTAAAGAAATGACTTCTGGAAGGACTAGAAGGATATTTGCATACTAAGAGACCCTGCTTGTGGAGACAAAGGACTATTCCCTGCTCCAATTAACCCAAATGGATTTTTATCGCCAGACATTGAAGGAAGCACATTCCAGGGCCTGTGAAGACAATACTATCCACAAATGCAGAAGTGGTTAAGCCTGTTAATCACATGACTGACCTGCTGGTCAACTTAGGTTTTTATTTGTACCACACAGAAAAGAATTCAGAAGGCAGCTTGTGAATGAAGCTGGAACAAGCAAGCGGCAGTGGTTAGCACAGTGGCGCAGTGGTTAGCACTGCAGCCTCACAGCTCCAGGGACCCGGGTTCGATTCTGGGCACTGCCTGTGTGGAGTTTGCAAGTTCTCCCTGTGTCTGCGTGGGTTTTCTCCGGGTGCTCCGGTTTCCTCCCACAAGCCAAAAGACTTGCAGGTTGGTAGGTAAATTGGCCATTATAAATTGTCACTAGTATAGGTAGGTGGTAGGGAAACATAGGGACAGATGGGGATGTTTGGTAGGAATATGGGATTAGTGTAGGATTAGTATAAATGGGTGGTTGATGGTCGGCACAGACTCGGTGGGCCGAAGGGCCTGTTTCAGTGCTGTATCTCTAATCTAATCTAATCTAATCCTTCTGGCTGGCTGTCTCTCACTTTCTCTCAAGGCACCGGACCCACAGAAGACACGTAAACCTCAAGAGAGAAAAGACTCCGACATCAAAACAAGTGGAAGCGTGACCTGGGCCCTAACGAATAGCAGGACTTACCGGCAACCAAAGACTCCATGTTGAACTCAAAGGACAGTAAATAACTAAGATATTTCCTCAAACTTTTCCCCTTTATTCTTTCTACTTTTTTTGTCCCTATCTACATGTGTGCTTATCGCGTATGCATGCTAGCGTGGTTGCATCGCATATTCATAGTTGTTAACCGGATTAGAGTTTAAGATTAATAAACTTCTACCTTTCTTGTTTAAATCTGAAGAAACCTGTCTGATTTCTTTGCCTTAATTTGGAGCAGTGAACAAGAATTCACTGAAGGGAGAGCTAAAAACACAGTGTTTCTAAAATTAAACTCTGTTACGGTAAATCAAGTAAAAGCTGAAAGGGAACCCTTCGACCTCTTCTCACCTGGTCATTACACTATACATTATTTCAAAAATATCAACCATAGCCAAGAATCTCCTCAGAGCTACTCCCGTTCTGCTGCTATAGTTTCACCAGAGGTCCAGTGAAAAACTTGTTTACACATTGTTACGACTGAGGCAGGAGGAGTACACTGTTTATTCTAGTTCCACTTCTCCACGAGTCACAACATATATTTAAATTTTTTCCCACTTACCAATACAGTCAATCACAGACTCTATTTTTATCCCAGAATAAAACACACCAACCAGGTTTCTTTAACAAACAACTAAATTATCAGTTTATTATAAAACAAGTCTTAACCAGTAATGAAACAAAGCATAAACACACAGATCAAAATATAAAAGTTCCCTTGTTACCTTAGCCTCTCACACACATATGCCAGTTAACCGAATAAATAAAGACATTTACTCTTTAGAGCTCTAATACAAAAGAAAACAAACAAAAGAGAATACATTGGCCAAAAATACTTGCTAATTCTTGAAGGAAAAAGAGAAAATATGAAAAGATGTCAGATGTCCTTTTGGATTTGGCATCCCAAATACATACAGATGGCTTTCACTGGCATCTTCCTAGAACAATTCCTGTCAGGCGATGTTGAAGGTCAGTTTGGGCAGGCTTTCCAGGGACAATGCAGTAACAGGAGTTTCAGGCAATTTCTTACAGTTGCTTCTCAGCATCGAGAGATGGAAAACTGGCAGGCTTTTTCAAAGAGCTGGAACAGACTGAGCTGGGGTTTTGCTCCTTTGGCAAGTTTTCTCCAACTGTCTTTTCAACCCATTGTCCATATTCCAACACACTGTCCAAAGCGAAACCAAAAACAATGTCACACGAGTCAAGCCTCCTGACCCCTATAAATCTTGACCTGCCACTTCTTTGTAAACATCTTTCCCCGAGTCAAAAACAACTCCTGTTGGGTAATTATTTGAAGACAGGTGCCTTCCAGTAACTGTTTACAATCCAGACCTCTCAGTGACCATTGTTAAAAAAAAAATCCATGGACTCCTTTTCAGTTTTAAAATACAAATCTTCAAAATTTAACAAGAAAATAGAAGAACTTGTATCAACAAGTAACTGGTGTTTCCGCCATATTTTCAGTGACAGCATGACAGTGAACCAAGAGCAACAATTAGGAATGGGCAATAAATGCTGTCCGAGCCAGCGACACCCACATCCCATGAACGAATAAAAAAAAATACAAGATAACATGATGTTGGTGACACTAACACTTCACAGATCATATAAAACATCATATTTGTTATTCTTTTTATTGCCATTCCATAGCATTTTGAAAGTAAAATTACATTTCATTTTACTCTCCAATATTTTAAATCTTTTAAAAAGCTCCTCAAATAATGTTGAGTTAAAACAAATATTTATAACTTGATCACATCCATTCACAACCCACACCATGTTGATAGCTTAGAAGAAGGCCCCATCAATATATTTGATGAGGAGGGTCGAAGCAGGATGTAATTATTACAGTTCATTCATAAAACTATTGCTTAAAAATCGTTCTTTGATTGCATCCTGGACAATGATAATCAATCACATTAGTTTAATAGATAGCAGTTTTTATTTGGCAGCTTTCCGAGTCTAACAGAGATGAAGCAATAACTCTTCAAATATTCCTTGCAGAGCTAATTTTAGTGAGGCCTACTGGTAAATAATTAGATTAAGCTGTATTTTAGACATTCTGGCGGGGTAATGTATTAGAACTTTGTTTAATGTGATTGAGTTGAAGGAATTTACTTCTGTTAAAGTGATAGTATGCAAACGAGAAAAGACAACACGAGGAATCAATAGTGTCAGGATGTGGGAAATCAGCTGTTCTCCAAGTTAGCAGTTCTCAGTTTCTGTAGTGCCATCAGAGTGAAGTAGAGGCCAAGCTCTACTTCATGGAAATGGAAGAAAGATCAGAAGCAAAACTGCCCTGGGGGCTCTTCAGATCTGATCACAGAACAGCATTAGAGTGCAGAACAGAGCTCTCGGGACAAAGCATCCCCCTGGACAGAAAATAATGTTTAGCTTTAGGAAACCGGAGATAAGAAAATACACACTACTAAAATACAAAGCATTTTTCATAAATTCTAAAGCTATGGTAGTTTTTAAGACTTCTGTCCTCCTTCAGGTTCATCATTTGGAGTTTTATACCTGAAATAGCCTAAATTCCCATGGAATCTATTTAAAACTGCATCTGCAGTCAGGCGGTCCTATAAACACAGGGATTTACTGTAGAAAATTAAGTTTCTTTTTATAGTAACTCCAATTAATGTAATTATGACAGCTGTGCTGGTTTTTAATCATGCTTGGAATAATGTCATTTAATTTGAATAATAATGTCCCTTGTTGAGTTTGAGGTAGACATGCATGTTGCTGGAATATTATTTAATGTAATCCAAATTTTCTGCAGTGCTGATTACATGGCAACCCAGATTTTCAGCTATGCTGACTGCTCAGCTATTTCTAATACAATTGGAATCGAGAATAATTTTGACCATTAATTAGAAATTTATGAGAATATGTGGAATATTGGAAGGGTGAAGGCTGATTATTGTAAATGTATGATTGAGGTTTTCTAACTGCTAAAATAGTTCATTAACTTCTGAGCATTTATAACTCTAATATATATGTAAATGAACTTTCAAGAGTTAAAACTATGGATATTAAACTAGTTAAACTAATCTAAACTACCTCAGGTCATATTAAAAAAAAGAGTAGGTTACCTTAAGCTTGGTAGATTGCTCAGTTATTTACTTGAAAATATCTCAACGGTTAGTCCTTGATTCCTCACAGTATTAGCTTCCAAGTCTCCTCAGAAAGATAAATTATATAGGCCAAATGCTTTGCTTTGTCCTCCCTGATCATTCTGATCTAATGTTTTAGCTGGTTGTTTTTCTCATTCTGTGTTTCACTAATGTGTTGTCTTTAGTCACAAGTAACACCACTATTATAGCATATGTGTACATCTTAATAAAATTATTTTCAGGATCTTTAATAGTAATCTTCTCAGGCCCCAAGTCAAACTGTTCTAAAAACAAAATGTAATATATCTTAAAGAACTGTCTTGATGATGGGTATTATATCCCTAATAACGTGGATTTATGTTCAGAGGCAGAGAACTTCATGCAAAATAAATAATAAAACATTTCAAGATTGTGATTGCTAACAGCAGAATGACTGTTAGGCTGAACTCCTGGAGTTGTCTGCTGATTCATTATAAATGAGTGCTACAAAAAAAAATTTGATAGAAGCAATCTAAGTATTCTTTCTTTCATTCTGAATTCTTCACAACACTTTAAAATTTGCTTTTGCGGAGGAAAGCTAATCAATCACAAATTGCCTTAATAGACTGTGGGCGGCACAGCGGCGCAGTGGTTAGCACCGTAGCCTCACAGCTCCAGCGACCCGGGTTCAATTCCGGGTACTGCCTCTGTGGAGTTTGCAAGTTCTCCCTGTGTCTGCGTGGGTTTCCTCCGGGTGCTCCAGTTTCCTCCCACATGCCAAAGACTTGCAGGTTGATAGGTAAATTGGCCATTAGCAATTGCCCCTAGTATAGGTCGGTGTTGTGAAAATATAGGGACAGGTGGGGATGTGGTAGGAATATGGAATTAGTGTAGGATTAGTATAAATGGGTGGTTGATGGTCGGCACAGACTCGGTGGCCCGAAGGGCCTGTTTCAATGCTGTATCTCTAAACTAAGACTGCATCATCTTGCAAAATATTCTTGCAAGACAAATCTTATGAGACCTCTTGAAAGCAACTAATGGCATTTAGATGGCACCTTTAATGTAGAAAAAGTCCCAAGGTGTTCACAAGATTCATAAGCAAAAATCGGCTTGAGCCAAAGAAGAAAGGGTCATTGGGGTGGGGTGGGGTGGGGGGGTGACCAAAAGGTTGTCAAAGATGCAGATTTTAAGGAGGGTCTTAAAGGAGGAGAGGCAGAGAGGATGTGAACCCTCGGTGTTGGAAGGCGCAGCTGCCAATAGTGGAGTAAAAGGAAGGTAAATGTGCAAGAGTCAGAAAAACAGGGAGCTTGGACTTGGAGATGTGAAGAGCTAGAGGAGATTGCAGAAACAGGAAACAGCAAGGCCAAAAAGGGATTTAAATGCAAGGATCAGAATTTTAAATATAAGGGGCTGAATTTTACCAGCCCTCGACATTAGATGGGATCTGCATTCTTAAAGGGAGATGGGAGGGGGTTTGGGAAAAGCTTGCCTGTTAGACACCCGAATCACATGAATAACCTAATCAAGAGGTTAACGTCAGGGATCGTGGCGGGGGAGGGGGCCCTGTAAAATTCTGCCGGGAGAGGCTCGCCTCAACCCCTGACATCGAGAAGGCCCCACAGCAGCGGCGGGACCTTGGTGCAGCTCCCCCCCCTGCTCTGCGGCAGCACCCCCAATTACCATATGTAAAGGGCTCTGACCTCTCCTGATTATGCATCCCACTGCCTCTTGCTCCATACTTGCGCATTTTACGTTGAACAGGTGGCTGACACCTGCCATCCCATTCACAAACATAAAAACTGATGGGACATCAGAAGCAAGAGTACTCGATAGTGAAGGTAAGTCCATATATACAGGGGTCTGAACTCTGCATACTTGAAGAGAGGGGGATGGGATTATGGGGGTCTCAACGCTGCATTCTTAAAGGGAGGTGGTTTGGGAAAAGCTTGCTTGTTAGACACCTGAATCACATGGATAACCTAATCAGAAGGTAAACGAGATCAGGAGGGAGACACCCGAATCACATGAATAACGTAATCAAGAGGTTGACGAGGTGAATAATATAATCAAGGCAGGATGAGATTGGGGAAGACAGTAGATGGGAGACGATGTAATTAAAGAAACAGCTTGTCAAGTAAACCTCATGTAAACTGTATAAATTGACTGCTCAAACATTGTATCAGTAGAACCCCTACGATCATTTGTGAGAGTTGGACTTCTCCTTGCATGCTCGTAATACAGATTGCTCACTTGAACAAGACTCACAACTCTTGAGGCATTTTTGGATTAAGTTCTATTCAAGTTATTTGTTATTAAATTGTCTAACCAACATGAATCAGGGTAGGCGGTGGCATAGTGGTATTATCACTGGACTAGTAGCCCAGAGACCCAGGGTATTCCTCTGGGGACATGGGTTTGAATCCCACCACAGCAGAAGGTGGAATTTGAACTTAATAAAAATCTGGAATTAAAAACTAGTCTAATGATGGCCATGAAACCATTGTCGATTGTTGTAAAAAAAAACCCATCTGGTTCACTAATGTCCTTCAGGGAAGGAAATCTGCTGTCCTTACCTGGTCTGGCCTACATGTGACTTACATGCCCTCTGAAATGGCCAAGCAAGCCATTCAGTTGTACCTAACCGCTACGAAGTCTATAAAAAGGAATGAAACTGGACGGAGCACCCGGCATCGACCTAGGCACAGGAAACGGCAAACCCAGCCCTGTCGACCCTGCAAAGTCTTCATGACTAACATCTGGGGGCTTGTGCCAAAGTTGGGAGAGCTGTCCCACAGACTAGTCAAGCAACAGCCTGACATAGTCATACTCACAGAATCATACCTAACAGACAATGTCCCAGACACTGCCATCACCATCCCCGGGTACGTCCTGCCCCACCGGCAAGACAGACCCAGCAGAGGTGGTGGCACAGTGGTATACAGTAGGGAGGGAGTTGCCCTGGGAGTCCTCAACATCGACTCTGGACCTCATGAAGTCTCATGGCATCAGGTTAAATATGGGCAAGGTAACCTCCTACTGATTACCACTTACCGCCCTCCCTCAGCTGATGACTCAGTACTCCTCCAGGTTGAACACCACTTGGAGGAAGCACTGAGGGTGGCAAGGGCACAAAATGTACTCTGGGTGGGGACTTCAATGTCCATCACCATGAGTGGCTCGGTAGCACCACTACTGACCGAGCTGGCCGAGTCCTAAAGGACATGGCTGCTAGACTGGGTCTGCGGCAGGTGGTGGGGGAACCAACACGAGGGAAGAACATACTGGACCTCGTCCTCACCAATCTGCCTGCCGCAGATGCATCTGTCCATGACAGTATTGGTAGGAGTGACCACCGCACAGTCCTTGTGGAGACGAAGTCCCGCCTTCACATTGAGGATACCGTCCATCGTGTTGTGTGGCACTATCACCGTGCTGAATGGGATAGATTTCGAACGGATCTAGCAATGCAAAACTGGGCATCCATGAGGCGCTGTGGGCCATCAGCAGCAGCAGAATTGTACTCAACCACAATCTGTAACCTCATGGCCTGGCATATCCCCCACTCTACCATTACCATCAAGCCAGGAAACCAACCCTGGTTCAATGAAGAGTGCAGGAGGGCATGCCAGGAGCAGCACCAGGCATACCTCAAAATGAGGTGTCAACCTGGTGAAGCTACAACCCAGGACTACTTGCATGCCAAACTGCGTAAGCAGCATGCGATAGACAGAGCTAAGCGATCCCATAACCAACGGATCAGATCTAAGCTCTGCAGTCCTGCCACATCCAGCCGTGAATGGTGGTGGACAATTAAACAACTAACTGGAGGAGGTGGCTCCACAAATATCCCCATCCTCAATGATGGGGGAGCCCAGCACATCAGTGCGAAAGATAAGGCTGAAGCATTTGCAACAATCTTCAGCCAGAAGTGCCGAGTTGATGATCCATCTCGGCCTCCTCCTGAAGTCCCCAGCATCACAGATGCCAAACTTCAGCCAATTCGATTCACTCCACGTGATATCAAGAAACGACTGAAGGCACTGGATACTGCAAAAGCTATGGGCCCTGACAATATTCCGGCAATAGTACTGAAGACCTGTGCTCCAGAACTTGCCGTGCCCCTAGCCAAGCTGTTCCAGTACAGCTACAACACTGGCATCTACCCTGCAATGTGGAAAATTGCCCAGGTATGTCCTGTACACAAAAAGCAGGACAAATCCAACCCGGCCAACTACCGCCCCATTAGCCTACCCTCAATCATCAGTAAAGTGATGGAAGGTGTCATCAGCTGTGCCATCAAGCCGCACTTGCTTAGCAACAACCTGCTCAGTGATGCTCAGTTTGGGTTCCGCCAGGGTCACTCAGCTCCTGACCTCATTACAGCCTTGGTTCAAACATGGACAAAAGAGCTGAACTCAATAGGTGAGGTGAGAGTGACTGCCCTTGACATCAAGGCAGCATTTGACCGAGTATGGCATCAAGGAGCCCTAGCAAAACTGGAGTCAATGGGAATCAGGGGGAAAACCCTCCGCTGGCTGGAGTCATACCTAGCGCAAAGGAAGATGGTTGTGGTTGTTGGAGGTCAATCATCTGAGCTCCAGGACATCACTGCAGGAGTACCTCAGGGTAGTGTCCTAGGCCCAACCATCTTCAGCTGCTTCATCAATGACCTTCCTACAATCATAAGGTCGGAAGTGGGGATGTTCGCTGATGATTGCACAATGTTCAGCACCATTCGCAACTCCTCAGATACTGAAGCAGTCTGTGCAGAAATGCAGCAAGACCTGGACAATATCCAGACTTGGGCTGATAAGTGGCAAGTAACATTCGCTTCACACAAGTGCCAGGCAATGACCACCTCCAACAAAAGAGAATCTAACCATCTCCCCTTGACATTCAACGGCACTACCATCGCTGAATCCCCCACTATCAACATCCTAGGGGCTACCATTGACCGAAAACTGAACTGGAGTAGCCATATAAATACCTTGGCTACAAGAGCAGGTCAGAGGCTAGGAATCCTGAGGCGAGTAACTCACCTCCTGACTCCCCAAAGCCTGTCCACCATCTACAAGGCACAAGTCAGGAGTGTGATGGAATACTCTCCACTTGCCTGGATGGGTGCAGCTCCAACAACACTCAAGAAGCTCGACACCATCCAGGACAAAGCGGCCCGCTTGATTGGCATCCCATCTACAAACATTCACATGGACTGCAGCGGTTCAAGAAGGCAGCTCACTACCACCTTCTCAAGGGCAATTAGGGATGGGCATCCAAATCCTTCTCGGGTAGAGAATACATGGATCATGGGAGATAGCAATTGGCCAAAGTACCAGCTCGTATCCAAATACGCGACCCAGATAGATTCCCTCCTTACGGGATCTTACTGGCTGGGTGTAGGGAATAATGTAGATGTCCACATCCCATATGGATAAGGACCAGAGCAACGTGTGGTTTTAATCACAGAATCGTTACAGTGCAGAAGGAGGCCATTCTGCCCATCGTATCCGAACCGAGAGAATCACAGAATCGTTACAGTTAATACCACCCTGAACTGTACCCTTGAAATTTCCAGTGCCCACCATGAACCAACAGAGGTGACATACCGTGGAGAAGGAGAATACTGTGTGACCACCAGCGAGCCTCAATACCAGTATGGTAACGTTCACTGCCCAGTGATCAACCTGAGTTTCTGCTTCCACCTCTGGGCCCCAACGGCAATCGGACATTCAGCGATAACTCACATCCAGCCTCCCCGTAGGGAGTAGATGGACATAACCGATGATCTAACGGATGATTTGTTGAGATACCTGCTTCCCAAGGGGAAACAAATGCCGGAATGTGAGGGAAGAGGCCCGAACAGCAATGAAGCAGTATCACCAAATCCAACAGAAGGTCAAGCAACTGGGAGAGGATGTGGTAGCCGAACTGGAGGATGCATCATGATGGGAGACAGTTTGGGACTGGGGTATTAGGGTGGACGTTCACCCCTGGATTAGAATTGATTCCCCCTGTACTGGTAGCGGTGTAGTTGCTAATTGCTGTCGGACTTATTGTTGAATGTTGTACCCTGGTACCTAAATTGAGATGTTAGACATAATTTAGAAAATGTAACCGTGCAAATCTAACCGCCTGTCTGGCCAACAGTAATAGAGCAAGAAGCACTTCGCATTTGTTGGCCATCTTGCTAGTAGCCAAGGGCCAAAAGGGGGGACTGAAGTGGTGTATCCCAGGAGCACGGCAGGCTTGATTAAAATTGCTGTAATTTATGTAGCACAATACAAAGTGTCAATCCCAGACTGAGCCTGGTCACTAGGGCACAGGTGAGGTTGTAAGAGGATGCTAGGGAAGGATCCGAAGCTCATCGAAACCGATAGGATCCCTGGATTATTCGACAGGCAGAGGGTTCTAGGCTAATGGCTACCTTGGGCCAGGAACTGGCCAAGGGCCAAAAGGAGGTACTGTGTATCCTCCCTCCATGAACAGTGTACGCTCTGCGTTTGTGTGTGTGAAGGAGCAATGGCACTTTAGTCAACCTGTGTGTGAAGAGGGTGCCAGAAAGGGTAGGAGCGTTAAGATTATATGGATGGTGGGGACAATCGATGCAGCTGGTATGTGGTCATGCTGAGTGTGAGCCAGGATGGGCAATTCCATGGCACGCCACATAGTTGATCCATGAAAGCACCTGATGTACCCGTCAACACTATCCCCTGCCCTGTTAAGAACCTTCGAATAAATGAAGGATACAACTTTATTTATCACATGGAAATGGGTATGGCTCATCCTAGATTGTGTGATCTGCTTCTCCTGAGGATCCGCATGCGCGGAGCCAAAATCAACAGGCAGGTGCGGTTCACGTAGAGGCCCCCGGTCGTGAGCAGAAGCCCCCAAGGGGAGCTTGCCATTAGGGTCGCCATGCATCTACAGGCCCCACATGACATGCCATCGAATGTCAGAGCATCAGTGTCAGAGGCGATTGCACATGTAGAGAGGGTGGTGACACGTCTCTGTGCCCTGCTCAACGATGACCTGCAGCCCATGGGCTTTGATGGACACCCTTTGCCTGCAGTCCTCATAGTGGCAGCGGCCCTTAAGCTCGATGCCTATGCAGCATTTCAGGGGCCCACCGGAGACCTTTGTGGAGTCACACAGTTAGCAGTGCACCGCTGCATCGGGGATGTCACAGATGCCCTGCACCGAGGGCCAGTGAGTATGTCTGCTTCAGGACGGACCCTTACAGCCAGGCCCAGAGGTCCATTGGTTTGGGCACCGTTGCCAGATAACCAAAGATTCTAGGTTTCATAGATTGCACCCATGTGGCCATCAGGCCTCCCACCAGGCTACCACCTGCAGATGTTATCATTAAAGGAATCCTTTCAATCTAGGTATGTGATCAGCAGAGATGCTTCATGCAAATCTGTGCCCACTTCTCACCCAGCTGCCGTGACACCTGGGTCCTGCACCAGTCCCAGTTGCCACTGCTGTTCACTGAACTGGCTCAGATGGAGGGGTGGCTTCTTGGAGATAAGGGCTATCCCTTGCACCATGGCTCCCGAAACCAGTGAGAGACCCCACCACTGCTGCAGAGGAGAGATACAAAACATGCCACTGAGCTACAAGAGCCACCATTGAGCAAGGGATCAGCATGCTGAAAGAACACCTCCAATGCCTGAATAGATAGGGTGATGCCCTTTACTACAGGCCAAAAAGGCTAGCTCCATTCTTTGCTGCTCGTTATGCTCTGCACAATTACACACCCAATAGGGACCAGGCCTGGCATGATGAGAAAAGACATCAACAGGATTCCTCCTCGGACTATGAGGACACTGAGGACCTACAACAGGAAAGGCACATGGGAGGGCAGACGGCACCCAGGCTCTGCATGCAGGGCTAGCAGTGAGCTAGGGATGTACGGCAGTGGCTTTTCAGAGAAAGGCTCTCTACTCCATAGGAACCAACATGTGCTCTGCAAGCCACACATCACCCTCACTCACCTGCTGTGCACCAGTCCACATCTGCAGCATCTTTCTGTAAACTATTAAAGACAGCAGCTGACTGAGCCAATGTTCATGTCACTGAATGCGTGGAGACACTCGTGTAATGATGACATGGCAATGATGTTATTGCATACGTTGGTTTTCCTGAAGGGCCAACAGTGCAAAGGGATGTGACATTGGCGCTACATGCTAGCACACATCATTTACACAGAGAAATGGACTCACATGTTGGTGAAGAGCATTTAGTGAAAGACGTATTTACATTGCTGTGACACCCGTGCATTCCCATTTGTATCAGTGTGTTCTCTTTAAACGCTTGCGAGTGCCCCTTCTCTGTGCAACCTCTGCGCTAGCAGCCTGACTGGAGGAAGACTGCTGATCTGATTGCCTTTTGGCTGTGGATGACTTTGGCAGTCATCCTCTGCTTGCAAGAGGCCTGGAGGGCCCTGGCTGTCTGGGGAATGATCATTCATCCTCTTCCAACATTGGACCCTTTGACACCAGATGACACCATGGCCACATCCAGCCAGGCTGCCTTGGTCAGGCGGGTGGACCTCTTTGACCATCGCTGGGAAATGGACCACCCGCCTTGCCCGCACAGCCTGGAGGAGAGTGAGCAGGGAGGCATCGCTGAACAGTGGGGCCACCCTAGAGAACCCCCCTGCCATCCTTGGTTTTTGGTGTGGTCCTTTAAGTGCAAAGGTGACTCCATGGTGTAACTGTTTTAACTTCTGGCTGCAAGGCTTTTCTTGCACATGTTTGAAAACCAATACAGGAGTAGTGAGGAAATCTATGCTGTTGTCATGTTTTTTCATCTATTACACATCGACACACGTTCAAATACACTTTGCCTCTGCAGCAGCTGATCATAAATATTGATGTAATATTTCTAGTTGGTAATGCAGCTAGAATATGAGCATATTTTCCTGCTTCTTTACGAAGATCATTTAATTGTGATTACATATCATTTCACATAACAGTTAGTAGAGAAATAAATACAGATTCCAAATGCACATTAGTCTGCGGCTTTTCAGTCAGATGATTAGAAGCCCATAGTAAGTAAATATTCTTCAATTGTGGTTTTATTTCTGTTGTGTATTTGCCTTTTATGGTACATTTAACGAAGGACGGCATTACCCCTGAAATCATCAAGAATGCCAAGCCTGCTATACTATCAGCTCTGCACAAACTGCTTGGCCTGTGCTGGACTGAGGGAGCAGTACCTCAGGACATGCGCGATGCCAATATCATCACCCTCTATAAGAACAAGGGTGACCGCGGTGACTGCAACAACTACCGTGGAATCTCCCTGCTCAGCATAGTGGGGAAAGTCTTTACTCGTGTCGCTTTAAACAGGCTCCAGAAGCTGGCTGAGCGTGTCTATCCTGAGACACAGTGTGGCTTTCGAGCAGAGAGATCCACCATTGACATGCTGTTCTCCCTTCGCCAGCTACAGGAGAAATGCCGTGAACAACAGATGCCCCTCTACGTTGCATTCATTGATCTCACCAAAGCCTTTGACCTCGTCAGCAGAAGTGGTCTCTTCAGACTACTACAAAAGATTGGATGCCCACCAAAGCTACTAAGTATCATCATCTCATTCCATGACAATATGAAAGGCACAATTCAGCATAGCGGCGCCTCATCAGACCCCTTTCCAATCCTGAGTGGCATGAAACAGGGCTGTGTCCTCGCACCTACACTGTTTGGGATCTTCTTCTCCCTGCTGCTCTCACATGCATTCAAGTCCTCAGAAGAAGGAATTTTCCTCCACTCAAGATCAGGTGGCAGGTTGTTCAACCTTGCCCGTCTAAAAGCGAAGACCAAAGTACGAAAAGTCCTGATCAGGGAACTCCTCTTTGCTGACGATGCTGCATTAACATCTCACACTGAAGACTGTCTGCAGAGACTCATCGACAGGTTTGTGGCTGCCTGCAATGAATTTGGCCTAACCATCAGCCTCAAGAAAACGAACATCATGGGACAGGACGTCAGAAATGCCCCATCTCTCAATATCGGCGATCACACTCTGGAAGTGGTTCAAGAGTTCACCTACCAAGGCTCAACTATCACGAGTAACCTGTCTCTCGATGCAGAATTAAACAAGCGCATGGGAAAGGCTTCCTCTGCTATGTCCAGACTGGCCAAGAGAGTATGGGAAAATGGCGCACTGACACAGAACACAAAAGTCCAAGTGTATCAAGCCTGTGTCCTCAGTACCTTGCTCTATGGCAGCGAGGCCTGGACAACGTATGTCAGCCAAGCACAACGTCTCAATTCATTCCATCTTCGCTGCCTCCGGAGAATCCTTGGCATCAGGTGGCAGGACCGTATCTCCAACACAGAAGTCCTCGAGGCGGCCAACATCCCCAGCATATACACCATACTAAGCCAGCGGCGCCTGAGATGGCTTGGCCATGTGAGCCACATGGAAGATGGCAGGATCCCCAAGGACACATTGTACAGCGAGCTCGTCACTGGTACCAGACCCACCGGCCGTCCATGGCTCCGTTTTAAAGACGTCTGCAAACGCGACATGAAGTCATGTGACATTGATCACAAGTCGTGGGAGTCAATTGCCAGTGATTGCCAGAGCTGGCGGGCAGCCATAAAGGCAGGGCTAATGTGTGGCAAGTCGAAGAGACTTAGCAGTTGGCAGGAAAAAAGACAGAAGCGCAAGGAGAGAGCCAACTGTGTAACAGCCATGACAACGAATTTTATCTGCAGCACCTGTGGAAGAGTCTGTCACTCTAGAATTGGCCTTTATAGCCACTCCAGGCGCTGCTCCACAAACCACTGACCACCTCCAGGCGCTTACCCATTGTCTCTCAAGACAAGGAGGCCAAAGTACTCTCACGTCCTGGAATGTGCAAAATTAAGATTATTCACTGAGGTGCGACACGCCTACAAGAAGGAATGTTACACTTGAGTGGAAGAAGAGGATTGCAACTTCACAGGACACTGGGATACAGCAGGGTAAGTCTGTGATGGCAAAGCAGAAAGTGCTGGGGAAACTCAGCAGGTCTGGCAGCATCTGTGGAAAGAGAAGAAGAATTAACTTTCAGGTCTGTGAACTTGGTCAAGTTAACTCTACTTCTCTCTTACTTAACTCTGTTTCTCTCTCCACAGAGGCTGCTTGACCTGTTGAGTTTCTCCAGCACTTTCTGCTTTGCTACCAGATTGACAGCAGCCCCACTCTTCAACCGTGAGGAAGTATTCTTTGACAGCTCTCAGGAAGCAGGTGCTGGGGCGCTTTAAATAGGGCCCCAGCACCTGCATCACAGCTGAGCCAACGTCCATCATGGTACCGGATGTCCCACCTCTCCCCACACAATATGGGGGGGAGGGGGGCATCACATCGCTAATAAGCCCCCATGCAAAATATCGCAGCAGCCTGGCGGTGGCCACTCATTGCAGGCAAATTGCCCACTTCACAGTGTACCGCGCTGAAAAATTTAGCCCAAGGTGTCAGGGGACTGGGAGTCAATGTAAATCGGCAAGAATAGGGGTGATGGACAAGTAGGATTTGCTGCAAGATCGGACACAAGAAACAAAAATATTTGAGCAAAAATTTAGGGTGTGGCAGATGGGAGACCAGTCAGGAGAGCATTGAAGCAATCAAATATGGTGGTGACAAAGGCAAATAGGCTGAGATAAGGACAGGCAGAAGACAATGCTATTCAGCATCCAAGAACAATTGGAATAGTTTCAAAGGTTCAAATCGTTCATAAACTCACTTAACACATATGTTGCTATAGACCTCATGCTGCAGAACCAAAATTGTGCCCTAGGTGATGAACAATGATTCAGTAATTATATTTGGAAATATAGAACAGATTATTTTACCAGCACAAACACTATGGACCGAATGGCCTCCTTCTGTGCTGCAACCATTCTATAGGCAGGATTTTATCCTGCTCTTAGAGACAGAAACAGAGGTAGAGGGCACACAGAATTGCATGGGGTGGCATTGGGCAGCATGCTCGACATTGTCCTGCTCCCAGGCCATTTTGTCCGCAGTGGGGAAGTTGGAGGATGGCCCTCCTGTCTAAGACTAATTGAGCCAACTAAGTGGCCAATTAATGGCCACTTAAGAGCAGCTTCCCGCCTCTGCTCCCATTTCACCAACGTTGCCAGGGCCTGCTGCCACATGGAGACACTGCCAGGTGAGACCTGGCAACCTCCTAGTGGGCTCAGGGGTTCTCTCTGCTGGGGAAATCCATGGCCCACAGAGGGCCCCCGCAGAGGCGATGGCTGCCCCCACGGTAAGACACTCCGCGCCCCTACCAACCAACCCCCACCCCCTCACTGAGGCCTGCCTGACTGGCCTGACCCCAATTACCTGTGTTGCGGGGTCTCTTCCATCTTTGCCACTGCAGGCCTCCTGCAGTACTGACAGTGGCCACTGCACCCAGTGGTGTTGCTGGTACTTAAAGTTGCCAGCCCTCCAATTGACCGGTAGCTCTGGAGATAGGAACTTTAAAGGAACGGTCATTTAATTGACTGCCGGCCATGGAATTCCACTAGTTGTCCAAAAAAGAGCAAGGCAGGATCTACCCTGCCTTCCGGTCCACTCCAGGACTCCTGTCAGAAGGATAAAATCTGGCCCTATGATTCTATAATTTACAATACTGTAATAACCTGCTTATAAGAGATATTGGCTCCAAATACAACTCTAAGGCATATTCAGACCAAGGTGGGGATGAATATTGGATGGAAATCCCAGAAGAACCTATAGCACTTAGTCAGTGACATTTTAATGCAATCTCCTAAATTAGAATAAAACTTCTGGGTTCGGCGTTGAATGTGCAACAGTGGCATGTTGTAGTCCCGCGAGATGCAATCGTAACTGGAGTAGTTGAAGGGCTAATCCAAAGCTGGAATTTGGAGCAGTTAGGTGTTTGAACCAAGTGAGCACAAGGTCTGTATCATGATGGATTCAGGACGGTAAAGGACTGCGTCTCAATTTAATGACGCCTTCCTTGATGCACTACCGGGTGCAATGAGATGTCAGAGAGAGATGCTCTCCCCAGAACTGGAAAGAAAAAAATCTACTGCTACCATAAATGAGTCATGACTGGAAGTGGCCGAGGAGATGTGCCACAAAAACATTGTGCCACGCTCCTGAAAACAGCGCAGAAGCACTTTAATGATCTAACTAGGCCAGGAAAGGTGAGCTCAGTTGCATATTCACTTACATCTGGTTATGCACATCAGCCCCTGAATCCTCCCTTGTCAATCATGCTCCTAATCATCACTCCTCACACACATCTTTCTTTGAGATTATTCACGTCTCCATCTAACCATCCATGATTGCCACTCACCCTGTTCCTTTTGCAATTTGATGCATCTCTCTGATAATTGCCCTCGCTAAATGCACTGCATCCATTGTGTGAACATGTGTCATTACGGTTACTCATAAGCCTATTCTTTCTGCTTTTGCAGGAGAAGAGATTGAAGAGCACTGGGGAGAGGGAGAAGGCCAGAGGTGCGTCTCCACAGATTTCCCAGCTGACTGCAGAAAAGGAAACATTGGAAATCAGTGGAGTTTCATTTCAGCATCCTTCATCATTAAAAAAAGTAGTGGCAGGGACAATCTGCATTGGAGGGCACAGTACTTTCCAATCTCTGCAAAGATAGGCTCAGATGCTGTACCCAGGGAGCCATCGATGAAAAGAATAAACATTGAGGGGCAGTAGCAAATCTGTGCTGTACCAATAGGCATTCCAAGCACACAATTGTGAGACAATGGCAAAGACGAGCTCAGGCATGAATGGAATGATGTTGCAAATCACTGGTTTTTTTTAGAGGGAGTTTTACTCTGTATCTAACCCCCGTTTTTTTTTTGTTGGGAGCTTTACTCTGTATCTAACCCCCATTTTTTTTTTAATAAGGTGGCCTTTATACCCCAGGCCCCTTTTATATTTTTCACATCGAGGGGGCCTTTATTCCTCAGGCCCCCTTTATAAACATACTTATATTTTTTAAAATAACTTTATTAAAAACAGAAATAAACAAAAACTCAAATTAAAATGCCATTTTCGGCGTCGACAATGCACTCCAGTCCCTACGGTGCCCACAGGTCGCGGAAGGCCTCAAGCGTACCGGCGTTGCAAGTCACTGTGAAGGTATGTTCTTTCATGGACAGAGTGGCCAACTCTGTGGAACATCAATCAAGGCAATCAGTGAGTCCATGCAAGCCTTGATCACAGCTGTGCAGATTCTGCATGCCAACATTTCTGATGCCTTTGTTGGGATTGAGACAGGAGGAATGCACTATTTTTCTCTCGTTCCACGGGTCACAACATATATATAAATGTTTACCCAGTTACTGATGTGATCAACAATGTCCTCTTTCTCCCAGAATAAAATACACCAACCAGGTTTCTTGAATAAACAACAGAAATTATCAGTTTATTATAAAACAAGACTTATCTAGTAAAGATGCAAAGCATTAACACAGTTTGAAATATGAATGTAAATAGATATTCCCTTCTAGATACCCAGCACACACGCACACACTCACCAGTTAGATTAAAAAAAACATTTCGCTGCAGAGGGCTTTTACAAAAAAAAAGACAAAAAAAAACTTTGGCCAAATACTTGTTAATTCTTGAAGAAAAAGGATAAGATATGTTGTGTACCAAACAGCATACAGTCTGGCGTCTGAATACACGGAGATGAGTCACTGGGATATTTTCTGGAGCAGTTTTTTCAGGCAGCGAGGAGAATTAATCTGGTCTTTCCAGGAGCTTCTCAGGAGAAATGTGGTATCAGGGATTTTAACTATCACACACTGGAGTTTTGCAGGATTTCTCAAAGAGGTGGAGAAAGATGAGCTGGGTGTTTCTTTCAGCAGGCTACAAAACCAAGTTTCATTCAAAACAGTCCACACCCCAACCAGAAAGTCAAAATCTCCTGACCACCATAAGTCTTGACATGTCCATTCTCTGTAAACAACTCCCCCACGTCACCAAGCCTTCTGTTGTTTATTTAGCTTAAGGCATGTGACATCCAGTAAAGGTTTGTTTTCAAACAAAACCTTAAGTGTCTTAAAGTCCTTCCATTGACCTTTAAGAAAAACGCATCCATAAAATCGCTTCAGTTTTAAATGAATCCATCTCCTCAATTCTAAAACACGAGTCCTCAAAATTTTTTTTTAAAAGGGACGCACTTTCATAACACCTTATATAGAATGACAGATTCCTTTGCCTTGGCCTTACAGTGTGTCACTGATCTGCACCTCGCCTTTTCAGTTGCTTGTTGATGAATGGGAACATATGAATTGATGGGGACCAATGGTGGGGGGAGGAATGTGCAATGGGTGGTTGGTTGGTTCTGGATTACTTTCTGTCAGTGAGATTGGGGGCAGGGGAAGAACAGCCATTGGAAGTGATAGTTGCATAGTTCCAGTGGTAGTAACTAACTGAATATTATAATTATAAAGGAATATCGGATATCCAGGTTAGCAATGTGTGCAGATGGTGCTGGGTTAGGGGTTGCCATTTTTCTCCTCTTCACTGGAGAAGAGGATGCTGCCAATGTAGCAGTAGATAAATTGAAAGGATAAAAATAAAGAGGAAATAATGGGGAGGCAGCGATCAAAGTAGAAAACTCAATTTATCCCGATGGGATGCATCCTAGGTTGCTGAGGGAAGTAAGGGTGAAGACAGTAGAGCCTCAGGACACAATCTTCTAATCCTCCTCATGTACGGGAGTGATGCCAAAGAACTGGAGGATTGCAAATGTTACACCCCTGTACAAAAAAGAGAGGATAAACAGCCAGTTAGTCTACGGCAGTGGTGAAGATACTTTGAGACAATGGTCTGAGGCAAAATTAAGTTGCAATTAGAAAAATATGGGTTAATAAATGACAGCATAGATTTGTTAAAGGCAAATCCTATTTGACTAACTTGATTGAGTTTTTTGATGAAGTAATGGATATGGTTGATGAAGGTAGTGTAGTTGATGTTGTGTATATGGATTTACAAAAGATGTTTGATAAAATACCACATAACAGACTTGTTAACAAAATTGAATCACATGGGATTAAAGGGAAAAGGGCTATGTAGGTACTAAATTGGTTAAGAGACAGAAAACGGGGAGTAATGCAAGAGTGTTCTGAAAGATATTACACTAAAATCTTGTAAGTGCTGAGATATTTTAAAGGACAGTAAATAAACTTGTAGTTGATTTTGAACTAATAGCATATCTGCATTGCTCTGAGATAAATCAGATATATAAAATATCTAGCAAACCAGTGAAAATATAACAAGAAGCATACAATGGCATTCTCAGGGTTTGGTATTATGACAAATGTTGTTGATGTGGTCAGGGGAGGGATAGTGGGTAAGAGGTACATGTTTACACCATCTGCTGCTTATAAATCAGAAGAGAGTGTGGGATGTGTAGGGAGTGTGATGTGAGAAGGAGGATTATATATGAGGATGTCGTCATCTTAATGGTTTCACCCCACTGCTGGCCACGGCCTCAGCAATGGATGTCCCAATAATGGCTAGTACCCATGGGAGTCAGGATATGTAGGCATGCCTGTCCCCCTATGGGTACCTCCTGTTACCTCTGGTTTGCGACACCTTGTCCTGCAAGAGAGAGGTAAGTGTGTCACTGAGTGTGGTGCAATTTTTTGGGGGGTGATGTGCCTGTCATGGTTGAAAAGGTGGCAGTGTATACAAGCCATGAGATGTGGGTATGATGCTTCCAGCAGTGCTAAGTGTATGAGAGTGGGGTAAAGCATATTAACGTGAGGTATGAGTCCTCATTGATAGAGATTTTTGGTAGGCAAGTGATGGCTGTGTGGTGAATTGAGCAGTGGCTGAGGCTAAACGGTGTAGGTGGTAGGATATGGCAATGAAGTTTTATTCACTGATCTTGACCACTCGTGTGAGATCATTGAACTTCTTGCGGCACTGCACACAGGTCCACAGGGCTTGACTCCTGCATTGACCTTTTTGTTTTATTCATTCATGGGATGTGGGCATTGCTGTCATTTATTTATTTCCCTTCCCTAATTGCCCTTGAGAAGGTGGTGGTGAGCTGCCTTCTTGAACCGCTACAGTCCTTGGGGTGTAGGTACACCAACAGTGCTGTTAGGAAGGGAGTTCCAGGATTTTAATCCAGTGACCATGGCTTTCTGCTCTCACTGCCTTCTGACAAGGTGACTCGAGGGCCTCCTGTCACCTGCAAACACATTCTTCTTGAATTCTCCACCTCCTCCACCAAGGCCTCCAATGCAGTGTCCTAGAACCTTAAAGCCTGCTGTTTTCCATGTTGTGCCATTCTTCAATGTTTCCCAGATCAGATTCACTTTCTGCACGATTGCCAACACCTGATCCTGCCACAATGAACCTCCCCTTTAAGGGGTGCAGGCTGGCTTTACCTGGCACTAGCAAGTTACAATTTTGTGACCATGATCATGTGTGTTACCAGTGGCAGTAGGGTCAATGATCAAAGTACATAGATTTAATGTGATTGGCAAAAGAACCAAAAGAAACACGAGGTGACATGTTCTTTGTGCAGTAAGTTGTTGTGATCTGGAATGCACTACATGAAAGGCGGATGGAAGCAGATTCTGTAGTAACTTTCAAAAGGGAATTTCATAAATACAGGAAAGGAAAAAAAATACAGGGCTATGGGGAAAGAGCAGGGCAGAGGGAGTAATTGGATAAGTCTACCAAAGGCCCAGCACAGACCTGATGGACTGAATGGCCGCCTACTGTTCTGTATCATTCTATGATTCTTCTAACTCCCCAACTTTGTTATCTTATAGAATCACACAATCATAGAAATTTACAGCACAGAAGGAGGCCACTGTTTCCACACCAGCCGAAAAAGAGCCAACCTCCTAATTTCACTTTCCACCTCTTGGTCCATAGCCTTGTAGGTTACAACACTTCAAATGCATATCAATGTCCTTTATAAATATGATTAGGGTTTCTGCCTCTACGACACTTTCAGGCATTGAGTTCTAGACGACCCCACCATCCACTGGGTGAAAAAAAATCACCTCAACTCCCTTCTAATCCTTCTGCCATTTACTTTAAATTTATGGCCCCAGGTTATTGGCCTCTCTGCTAAGAGAAATAGGTCCTTCCCATCCACTATATCTGGGCCCATCATAATTTTATATACATCAATTCGGTCTCCCCCCAGCCTCCTATGTTCTAAAGAAAACAATCCTAGCCTATCCAATCTTTCCTCAGAGCTAAAACTCTCTATTCCTTGGAAATCTTCTCTCGATCCTGTCTAGTGTGATCACATTCTTTCTGTAATATGGTGAATAAAACTGTACACAGTACTTTTGTTGTGGTCTAACTAGTGTTTTGTACAGTTCTAGCATAATTTTCCTGCTCTTCTACTCTATGGTTTTGCTAATAAATTGATATGTGTAACCAGAGTGAAACTATCAAACAAATTATTAGGCTGATAATCAGTCCAGATCACCAAAAAAGATTAAATTAATGAAGAAAGGCACTCTATTGGCCTGTAGTGAATGTTATTATTTGTCTGCATTCCATTCACAGATGTGGCCTTGCAGAAATTAACGATCCTTGGAGTATATTTACATCCCACAATTGGATGTTAGGCTTCCGGAATTAATTGGAATTATAATTTCATGAATTAATGGTCAAAACATATAGCCTTGTCCCTTAAGAGAAGGGGATGATATCCATATTACTCCCTGGTCTTCCTTGCTCAGCCTGAAATGACATCTAGACATTTGCTTCCCTGTAAAGATGGGAATATGGATAGGAAAGGGGCCACCATATAGATTCACACTCAGACAGCTTTCTCTGGTAGGTCCTTGTGTGCAAGGCTTGAATAAACAAAAGAAGCTTCACTGGCTCTACATCATTTTCCTTAGAAAAGAGCTTGTTATTAACTAACTAAAGCTCTCTGCTGCGATTAGGTTTATTGTCTAAACTGACCCATTGTTTTAAGATCAGTGTTAATTCAACATTTCAGTGTTCGCTGTATCTAAATTAAATGTGCGTGTACATAAAATAAAGTAAGCCAGTCTTAACATAAGATTAGCAGCCTTCAAGACAGTCTCATTAACTCTCCTTAAAATATAAACTGTATCTACTCTCTTCCTCATCTAAATTTTTGTTACTCTCAACAATTAATTTCTGTTCAACTCTTTACTGCTGTCCAGTTTTTAACTCCTCTCCAACTTGCCAATTCGCTACGAATTGAAGTTGTTCCCTTGGGGCCCTCTACTTTTTAAATACAAAAGTGGTAAGAGATTATGGGCTGAAAGGGCAAGATAATTTCACAAAAGACTATTTATCCTTGTAATCATAGGGCGGAATTTGCCTGGCATATTGAGATCAGGCTGGCAATGTGGCAGGGGGAAAAAATCGGGAGGGGAGTTAGGTGTCTTCCCACTGCCGTGGCATATTGCCAGCGGTGGGGATCTCAGCTGCTCAGCCACCCACCAGGCCGCCATTTAGCCCCTTAGGTGGCCAATTAATGGTGACTTGTCACCCCATGTTAGGAGGGCCTGCCACCACATGGGGAGACCGCCAAGCCTCCCAACGGGTTCCTGGTGGGTGGGGGAGGCCCTCCTTTATGGGTACTCCAATGCAATGACTGCCCGCACAGCAACGGCACCACCAATGCACCGCGACCCCACCCCCGCCGATCACCAGGGCCTGCCTACCTAGCCCCGGCTTCGCCACAAACACCCACCTTCTCTTTGAGGGCATCCTGCCATTGAGGCACCATCTCCCTGGTGATGCAGCCACAGCCAGTGGCCACCACTCACAATGTCACTGCTGAGCCACCAGCCCTCTAATTGTGTCGGCAGCTCTATGGTTGGGCCGCCATCCTCAATTGGATAACAGTCCCAGTGGCAGCCTGTTAATTGACCGCCACCAGCAAAATGCCAACCCAGGGTCCCGCCACCCGCCAAAGCGTGCACGGAAAAATTTAGACCATATTCAGGGAGTGAGAAATTGTTACCTGCCACTTGCAGAAGACTACTGCACGCAGAGACTATGGCTGGAATTTTACAGTGGCAGAGGCCCCATTCACTGGTTTAAAAGTTGGGGGCGAGCCTGCCTCTGCTGGGCCTGGAAGCCATGCAGCAATTTTGCATGGCCCAGGCACTTGATTGGCTTTGGGTGTGACTTATGCCCCTCTGAGGCAGGAAGTCCGTCCTCCAAGAGTTGCCAGCCAATCAGTGTGCTGGCAACTCTTCAGTCCCAGCAGCACCACTGGGAGCAATGGCCACTGCTGGGTCTACACCCAGCGTGAGGAGGAACATGGACGTCGCCCTCGCAACAGGTAAGTGGGGATCAGGCCTCACCAGGGACAATTGGCTGGGACTTGGCGAGGGTGGTGGGGGTCAATCAGAAAGATGGGAGGAGGTGCTCCAGCAGGGGTGACTTGTGCTGCTGGGGAGGGGCCCTCTGTGGGGCACAGTGTGCCTAGTCAGGAGGGCAATCGCCGCCCCTGGCCTGCAAGGAGGCCACCTGGTATTACTGGGCAGCCTTCTCAGCTGGTGATGTGCCTGGCCGCCACTTGTAATATACCAGTGGTTGCGGGAGGAGGTGCCCAATGGCAATTGGCCTTGGGTGGGTGAGCTGTTTGCCACCTCCGCGCTGCAGGGGAGCGGAGGTGACAGGAACAGCATCCCCTGCCTTCCACTCCATTTACACTGTCCCCGCCCACCATCCCCTCTCCCCCCAGCCTCCAGCTCGCACCCAGGAGGTGGGGGGTGGGGGGGGGGTGGGGTGGCGTAAAGTTCTGGCCTATGGTTAACCAGGAATATGATAATTGAGCTGTGTTATTAAATTGTACCGTTTCATGCAATGAAAATGAAATGATCCTGAAGGATGATTCCTCAGTTTGCAGAACCTTGCCTCTGCTCTTTAACTAACAACAGTTCTGAATAAGTATACTTCACGGCCCTTCCAAGCTATTGCAAGGAACCCAATCTGAGTCAGCAACTCCTCCATAGAGCACTGCATCTATAGGGTTCAGAATGACAACTTCTATTAATATATCACTCTTAATGTAATAAAAATATGCCAAGGCACTTCAGAATCTCAGAAGAAAAATATGGACACCGAGCCAAAGAGATAATATTAGGAGGGATGACCAAAGGTTTGACTAAGGTGGCTGGATTTTAAGAAGATGACAGAAGTAGAAAAGTGGAGGGGTTTAGGGAGGCTATGTGGTGTGAAGTGAGGAGGATGCACAAAAGGCCAGAATCAAAGGAAGGAGAGTTCGGGGGAGGGAAGGTTCCTATACAGGAGGAGGTTACTGCAATAGGGAGATGCAAAGTCATGGAGGTATTTAAACATGAGTACAGGGCAGTTAACATTTGAGGTTGAGGAACTGGAAGACAATGCATTTCAGCAAGGATAGATATGATGAGTGAATTGATATGAGATAGGATGCAGGCAACAGCATTATGCATGAGCTGAAGTTTACAGAGGATGGAGAATGGGGGTGCTGGCCAGGAGAGCACTGGAATAATTGACAAAGATACGGTTTTTAGTGGGATTGGGTCGAGGTAGGGATGGAGGCAGTCAAGCTGACTAGATGGTTACTGAATGGTTCTAGATCTGTATTCTGTATAACTGTAGCTGATGATACCAGTCTGTAATGCGTACATGAGAGTAGAACGGCCATGAAAGTGCCAGTTTGCTCATTGAACAGGACTTTGACTTTCTTGAGCAGTAATTCTGATGCCTTAACCACTCAGTGGGTGCTTTACAGAATACCAGAGATATTGACAAGGTATTCAAAATCATGTGGGATCTAGACAGAGTAGATAGGAAGAAACTGTTCCCACTTGTGAAAGGATCGAGAACTAAAAAGCTTTATGATTTAAAGTAATTGGTAAAAGAAGCACCAGCGACATGAAAAACTTTTTCAAGCAGTGAGTGGTTAAGGTTTGGAATGCACTGCCTGAGCGTGTGGTGGAGGCAGATTCAACTGAAGAATTCAAAAGGGAATTAGACAGTTATATAAAAAGGAAGAATGTGCAGGGTTGTAGGGAGAAGGCGGGGGAGTGGCACTAGGAGAGCTCATTAGGAGAGATGGTGCGTACAAGTAGGCCCAAATGGCCTCCTTCTGCCCTGTAACAATTCTGTGATTCTGTGATTCTGTAATTGTCCTGTTGTACTCCATAATGTAACCATCTGTAGAAATATCAGCATGCAGCAAATTAATGAGCTTCAGCTATGAAAAGGTGAGCAGGATGAGGATGCAACAGAAGGTTCAGTCCCTGATGATCTGGAATTGTTTCCAGGAAGGCAACAGAAGGAGCAGCTAATCAATGCGATCTTCCACTGAACTATAACAAGGTCTAATTACAATGTAGTGTGTCCGTAATGAGGGGAACCTTTCTCCCCTTACTTCACTGTATGATATTGTACTGTAGCTTAGATGTTGTCTTTCTCCAGAGCTGGTAGTGAGGTAGTTCTTTCTGACATGGCATTATTGATATTATAATAGCACAGATTCATTTTTAAGTATGTTGCACTCCCAGAATTTTCTGTCTTTAAGGGACAACATGATATTAATACCACATCAAGGCATTTGTGTATAATATATCATGACTGAAAAAGTGCTTGTGGATGTTACGGGATTAAAACAAGTGCTAACATTTCTAGGAATTGCTATGTGATGTTACCATGTATTTCCCTTTCCTCTTGTGGCTCTGTGGTGCCTCCCTACCTAACTGCCTGCTCTCGTAGCCCAAGAGTGTAATTGAACAAGAGCCCTGGTCTATTCTTCAGTTACCGCCAACACCTTCCCGCTTTCCTATGGTACATTTATATGCAAGCACAGGAGATATAACACCTGTCCTTTTACCTCCTCCCTTCTCACTGTCCAGGTTCCCAAACACTCCTTCCAGGTGAAACAGTGATTTACTTGTACTTCTTTCAATTTAGTATACTGTATTCACTGCTCACAATGTGGTGTCCTCTACGTTGGGGAAACTAAATGCAGACTGGGTGACCGCTTTGCGGAACATCTCCGTTTAGTCCGCAAGCATAACCCCGAGCTTCCGGTCGCTTGTCATTAATTCCCCACCTTGCTCTCATTCTGACCTTTCTGTCCTTGGCCGACTGCAGTTTTCCAATGAAGCTCAACATAAGCTCTAGGAACAGCACTTCAACTTTCGACTGAGCATTTTACCTCCTTCTGGACTCAACATTGAGTTCAATAATTTTAGATCATAACCTCTGCCCCCATTTTTTTTCTTTTTTCATGTTTTTTTTTGCTGGTTCAGTCTCCAAAACCCCGCCCCAAGTTTCTTTCTTAATCCCTTTACTTTGTGTTTGAATGTCTGCTATTCTGCCATTTACACCTCATTCAGACACATCTTGTTTCTTTACTTGGCTTTGACCCATGAAACCTTTTGTCATTTAATCTCTTCTGCCCTCTGCCCTATCACACCTTCCCTTTTGTTCTTCTTCCCCTCTTCCCCCTTTCACTTCCTCAAAACCTACTAGATTTCTAACTTTTGCCAGTTCTGATGAAAGGTCACGACCTGAAACATTAACTCTGCTTCTCTCTCCACGGATGCTGTCAGACCTGCTGAGTATTTCCAGCATTTTCTGTTTTTGTTTCAGATTTCCAGCATCCACAATATTTTGTTTTTGTATGGCATTTGAATTGTTTCCCTAGAATCTGCTTGGCAGACCTTGAATGGTATCAGAGGATTGCGATTTTGATATTACAGCTGCACTTGATGAACACAAGAGTTCTGTTAGCAAAAGTGGCAATCAGAACTGTGTATATTGGCAATGTTATGTAAGTGTGAAGCTCATTACTCAGAAAGTGCTTCAATATGCATCTGCCAAGATCTGCAGTATCTCCCTAAAGGTCCGCTTTACTCATCCATAGATGTTAAACCATTCAAAATGACTTCTCGCATTTGTTGCCCAGTGCATCCCCAGTATCAGTGCAATCAAATATTTGATTTGGACACAGCTCTTGTCAGATTCACTTTGGAACACTTTCCAAGCAATAAAGCTGACACTTTGATATCAATGCCTGTGGGCGATTAGTTCTGATTGTCACTTTTCCTAGTGGAAATCATGTTGGGCAATCAAGTGAGCTACAGTGTCGGAGTCACAGTCCTCTGATACCACTCATAGAGTCATAGAGTTATACAGCATAGACACAGGCCGTTCGGCCCATCGTGTCCGTGCCAGCCATCAAGCACCTATCTATTCTAATCCCATTTTCCAGCACAAGGCTATGGCCTTGTATGCTATGTTGTGTCAAGTGTTCATCTAAATACTTCTTAAATGTTGTGAGGGTTCCTGCCTCTACCACCCCTTCAGGCAGTGTGTTCCAGATTCCAACCACCCTCTGCATGAAAAAGATTTTCCTTAAATATCCTCTAAACTCCTGTCCCTTACCTTAAATCTATGGCCCTGGGTTATTGACACCTCTGCTAAGGGAAAAAGTTTCTTCCTATCTACCCTATCTATGCCCCTCATAATTTTGTATACCTCAATCAGGTTCCCCCCTCAGCCTTCTCTGCTCTAAGGAAAACAATCCTAGCCTATCCAGTCTCCCTTCATAGCTGAAATGCTGCAGCCCAGGCAACATCCTGGTGAATCTCCTCTGCACCCTCTCCAGTGTAATCACATCATTCCTATAGTGTGGCGATCAGAACTGTACACAATACTCCAGATGTGGCCTAACTAGTGTTTTATACTCAAGATGAATCATACATGATCCAAGATTTCAAGGGGAAAAATTCATCTAGGCCTGTTTTTGAGCATGGGGGTCATGATGCACGATCATCCCGCACCCGGTCCCTTTGAGGTAGGAGCATGCAAACTTCATGCTGCCTCCTTACCTAAATTATTTCAGCGTGCTGCCCAACCAAGAACATATTGCTGACTGGCAGCATGCATGGCTAGCATAACGCATGGCTAGCCTGCACCTCTTAAAGGCAGCCTGCCCCTCTTAAGGGGGAGCTGCACTCATTGTACAGAAGCTGTTGCAGACTGTCTATGGGAGACTTGGAAAGAAACTAAAGCACAGAAACTGGAACAAAAGCAAGAGGGAGGGCTCCCATGTTTCCTGATGTAGCACTAGAGGCATTAGTTCAGCAGGTGGAAAGGAAGAAGAAAGCAATGTTTCCACAGGGGACCAGAAGGCCCTCAAGGCACACCCTGAGAAGGGAATGGGAGCAGGTGGCCAGGGAGGTCATTTCCAGGAGACTGGTCCTGAGAACTGGCAGCAAAGCCAGAAAAAGTTCAATGACTTCACGCAGGTGGTCAAGGTCAGTGAATGCATCTTCAAATGGCATCTGCTTCCCACCACACAACAAGCTCTCACGCTGCTCAAAGAACCAGACCCATATCACTCACCCATCAGGAATCCCTAACAATCAGGAATCAGGCCTTGCATTCAGATACTCCATCTTCCCCTCATACCCACCAATGATGCCATCCTCATACCCACCTCCTGCTCCCTCCACATACCTCCAGCTATTCAACCATGGCAGACACATCACCCACACACATTGTATCACACTCACTGACATTCGTCACTCTCTCTTGCATGACAAGGTTGGCCATAATAGGAAGGAGCAGAACAGAACTGACTGGGGACAGGAACGCCTGCATCTACAGAGCCCTCTGGAGAAGATGATGCTCCTCATCATGAAGCCGGTTGTAACTTAAGCTGTTGTATCCAGCGACACAGAGAACATTCAGCATAATGATATGTTCCTGCCATAAGCCCCTTCTCAAATCCCACCTCACCCTCATCCTACCATCTGGTATGAATTGCAAGCCACAGATGATGTAACCGTGGACCCCTTGCTTTTCATCCCATCCCCCCTTCCCTCATCCCAACCCTCACCTTCTATATTGTTGTTTTCAGATACCCAAGAACTGCTATCTGGCCAAATACTGCAGCCTCATGAGGGTGGAGAAGAGCCACACCTGACCTCTAATGAAGAGGCACTATCACTTTATCTGCCATGCATACCCACCAGCACGGACACTCACACTGCACATTAGAGGGTAGCATAGAGGCAGGATCTGCACATGGTGAATCACTAGGCATGAGTGGGCTGCAGCCAGGCTACGGCAAAGGATAGTACATGTGCCAGCTCACCAGGGTGAAAAGTCGCAGATGAATTCTGCTGCAAAGGACTCAGATGAGGACTTCAATGGGTGGCATGTAGGAGAATGCTGATGGATTCTTGGTGCATTGGCAGGCTTACCAGGCAGCTGGTTGTCGCTGTCAAGGAGCATGGAGGAGTCCGGCTCCAACATGATGCAGGGCTTCATGCAAAAAATGACAGCATTTACGGACCCATGATCCAGCATTTGATGGCTGCTGTCTCAGCTTCCACTGCAGCACAGGCAGAAGCTAGCCAACATCTCAGAGCTGCAGTGGAAGCTCAGACTGAGGTCATGTGATTCATGCTTGTTGCTATACAGGCTCAGACTGCTCCCATCATGGCTGTGGATACCAGTGCTCAAAGAGCTCTTGTGGCAGTCCATCAATCTGTGCTTCAGCAAATTACTAGTGTTACGATTCCATTAGGGGCCTTTAACTTTTCAAAAGAGAAAGTCGAATTCCCAGTTATTACTGTAAGAATTATGCTACAAGATTTCATATTCTAAACAAAAGACTTTACTGTGTAAACTTAACACTACAATTTGGAAACACTTAGACTTTAAACAAAATCTTGACAGCACATGAAGGTGAATACTTTAAACTTTAACCTCTAAATCTCAATAGAACATTCCTACTCAACTGTTAATTTCACCCCAAGAATTCCCCCTATACTTTACAGGATATTGGCGGTTTGTTCATGTCTCCTAGGACCAATCCAAAGTGTATCACAGCTCTTAGGAATTCACTTTGATTTCGGTAATTCCTTAGCTATCTTCTGAGTTATCAGATCTCCCAGATCTGGACTTCCCAGCTTGAGCTCGGGCCTTACTCAAACTGAAACACCCCTGGTTCTCATGGCCTCTTTGCTCCTAGGTTCAACAGCTTTCCAAAAGCCAACTGCTTGTCCAAAAGTTAACTGACTGACTCTGTCAGTAAGCGCACAGATCCAAAACCCAACTGGCACCTATCATCTATCTCTATGGCATATGGTACACATAGGATGTCCCAGATAACAATTTAAACTAATTATTTCTAACTCCAAATCTTCTCTTTGTTCTGGGAAATCATGCGAATAATTTAAACCCCTTACTGTGGCAGTACTGAGACAGCTGCAAACACACAGTCTCCATCAAGAAGTTCAAAGAGGTTCCCATTGTGTAGGGTCTTCACATTTCTAATTATGACCTTACTAAATAAACATGGGCCACCCTTTGATTTGTAACCACCTTAGGTTTGTTTGCCAGCTTCTCAAACCAGGTGTTTTCAATTGTCTTACATTAAAAAAAAATCAATTCCTAAATTAAAAGTTACCTCTAGAAAATTAATACAAACCATGAACCAGGTGATTGAAACACGAAGATTGCTGAGGCGCCACCCTGAGGGAGTGGCAGTGGCTCCATGGGCCACAAACCTGCTGTCCTTTCTCAGGATGACAACATTCATGCTCCCACCTTTGCTACTCTGCCAGTGCCCTCGCTGTTGCCTCTCAGCCAGCCAGCCCAGACTTCTGCCACCCACGCTGATGTAGTGCAGTCCGAAGCCAGGCCCCAAGGTCCAATAGCTGTTCCAGGTCATCCTGTAAGACCATCTGCATTCTCTCCCAGTGAAAGTCATCAGCTTTCTGCCAGCCATACTGCGGCCACTGGAGTAGCACTGCATAGGAGCACTAGGACAGGCAAAGACAGGACAGCACTAAGGGAATGCACAAAGGTGGATAGTTCAGTTTTGTATGTATTATTGGAAGTGTTGTTGGATGAAGTTGTTATGGAATGGTTTTTTTGTTGATGGCTTTTATTTCAGAATTTTGGTCAAGAGGATGCTGTGATGCTACATAGCAGATGGATTGAAAGGTGGGGAATTTTGGAGCAACTGTGATATTGGACTGACATCTTAGGGGAACTGGAGTCTCATTATCTGCACACAGACAAATTGTCCGGACCAAGGGAACTCCTCCTCCTCCCAAGGTGACCTCGACTGCCTGGTGGCAAGGACTGTGTCCTCATGATAGCTAGGTTGTGGAGGATGCAGCAGACCACCACAAACTTGGGCACACGATCTGGAGACCACAACACCCCTCCCTCCACCCTCCCAAGCAGTCCAGGTGGCGGACCAGATGCTTCAGGATGCTGATGGCTTGCTCCATGACATTCCTTGTTGCTACATGGCTCTCATTATGGGAACACTATCCTCGCATAGCCGGATGGCAGAGGGGGGTCAATAGCCAAGTGTAGAGCGGCCAGCCTCTGGCTGTTCATGGAGTGCCCAGGATGAAGGAATCATGGCTGTTGCCAGGATAGCATGCATTCCCTAAGGGGATCTTCTGGTCATGTTAACGCACCAAGTGGATGTTGATAGAGTGGTAGCCCTTGCAGTTACAGAATATCTCCCCATTGCATGTGGCTCTGCATGCCCCAAATATTGCAACATTGATTGCACCCTGCAACTTTAGGTTTCCCACCGGTCTGGAAAATCCACATGCTCTTTCCTCCTGCTTCTCTCTGGTCGGTGAGAAGGTGATGAAGTCACCTCTCCTTCCACTTAAGGTTTCTGGCACCTCCCTGATGCATTGATAAACAGAAAACTGTGAGATGTTGCTCACGTTGCCTGCTTGTGCCTGTAAGGATTCAATGACGCAGAAATTGAGGGCGATGGTGACCTTGATGGCCATTGGTAGTACCAGCCTTACCCTGCTATGAGGCTGCAATTCAGGTTGTAGGAGTCACAGTTCAGTGACGACCTCCTTCTTCAAACACCGGCACCTCAGACATTGCTCCTGGCTGAGATGGAGGTAAGAGAAATGCTCCCTAAAGACCCTTGCTGGTTAGGACCTTCTATTGAGAGTCCTCATTTCCAGGTCATGCTGCCGCCCAAGAGAGACTGCAACTATAACCTCCATTACTGAAGTAGACTTTCTCCTGACAGGCCAAACAACTCTGGTGACCTCCTTGTAAGGAACAAGCACCACTCCCTTGAAAATCCAAAAAATTTGCAAAACTCCTCCAATGACACAGAACACAAGGACTTCCACTAACTCTGCACCAGCAAAAGTAAGTCAAAAGCACCTCACCCGAGGTTGGGTGGCTGGTCCTATAAATAACAGTAGTGGGGGTGTCCCTCATGCAGCTGAATAGCTGTTCTTCTGGGAGTGATTATCAGAGGATGTTAACTGGACCTGCACAGTCCAAAATGACAGACTGTACATCAAATCAACATTAGAGGCCATTTGACCTTGCAATCCGCCCAATCTCCCAGCACCCACACAGCATGCCTGCACTAATGCCCTGTCAGTCTGGGCACACCAGAACTGGCTGGAATCTCCCAGCTGACTTTTTTACAGCTCAGGGCTTCTGTAGCTCTTGCACCGGCACCAGCAGCACTACGGAGACCAAGTTCATGGCCACAGTTCTATTCTGTTCATGGTGAATTAAAATAATATGCCCTCCCCATCTCGCAGCCTTCAGGCTGAAATAATTGCAACAAAACTATCAGGGGCTAATCTTCAGAATACAATTGATTAGCCCTTAAACAACTCGTCTATTTTGTTATAAGTGGCAGGAGGACACTCCTGAATATTACTGAAATGTTCCGACATATTTTGCTCCATGAACATGGGGTCCTTTTTGCTTCTTGTATATTGTCCAGCAATCCATTGGATCTGCATCAAATAATCTCATTCCTCACAAGAAAACAAGAAATAGGATCGTGAGTAGACCATATGGCCCATTCAGCCTGCTCCACCTTTCAAAATGATCATGACTGATCTAGGATTCAACTCCACTTTCCCGCCTGCTCGCCATATCCCTTGATTCACTGACAGACCAAAAATCTCTCTATCCCAGACTTAAATGTATGCAACAATGGAGCATCCGCAACCCTAAGGGGTAGAGAATTCTAAAGATTCACAACCCTTTGAGTGAAGTAATTGCTCCTCATCTCAGTCCTAAATGATCAAACCCCTCTCCAGAGACTGTGTCCCCATGTTTTAGACTTCTCGACCAACAGAAATAATCTCTCTGTGTCTACCCTCTCCAGCACCTTTAGAATCTTATATGTTTCAATGAGATCACCTCTCATTCTTCTAAACTCCAACTAAACTTCTTCTAAACTGGGGCGGCACAGTGGCGCAGTGATTAGCACTGCAGCCTCACAGCTCCAGCGACCCAGGTTCGGTTTTGAGTACTGCCTGTGCGGAGTTTGCAAGTTCTCCCTGTGACTGCGTGGGTTTCCGCTGGGTGCTCCGGTTCCCTCCCACAGCCAAAGACTTGCAGGTTGATAGGTAGATTGGCCATTGTAAATTGCCCCTAGTATAGGTAGGTGGTAGGAGAATGGTGGGGATGTGGTAGGGAATATGGGATTAATATAGTATAAATGGGTGGTTGATGGTCAGCACAGACTTGGTGGGCCAAAGGGCCTGTTTCAGTGCTGTATCTCTCTATGGCTCTAATACAGGCCCAATTTACTCAGCCTCTGGTCATAGGATACCCCCTCATCCCAGGGACCAATCTAGTGAACCCTCGCTGTACCGCCTCCAATGCAGGTATATCCTTTCTTAAATGTAGAGATCAAAACTGCACACAGTAAACCAGATGTGGTCTCACCAAAACCCTGTACAATTGTAGCAATACTTCCTTATTCCTATACTCCAATCCTCTTGCAATAAAGGCCAACGTGCCATTTGCCTTCCTAATTGCTTGCTGTACCTGCATATTAACTTTTTGCATTCTTTGTACAAGCACACTCAAGTCTCTTTGAACATCGACACTTACATGTTGCACACCTTTTAACAGATATTCTGCTTTCTATTCTTACGACCAAAGTGCCATAACTTCATACTTCCCGACATTACACTCCATCTGTCAACTTGTTGCCTGCTCAATTAACCTGTCTATATCTCTTTGCAGCCTCTCTGCGTCCTCCACACAGCTTACCTTTCCACCGAGCTTTGTATCATCAGCAAACTTACATATATTACTCTCTGTCTCTTTAAGTCATTAATATAGATTGTAAGTAGCTGAGGCCTCAGCACTGATCCTTGCGACAGTCCACTATTTACTGCCTGACAACTTGAAAATGCCCCGTTTATGCCCACTCGGTGCTTCCTGTCCATTAACCAAACATCTATTCATGCTAATATACTATCCCCAACTCTATGAGCCCTTATCTTGCCTATTTACCTTTTGTGTGGTACCTTATTGAATGCCTTTTGGAAATCCAGGTACACTACCTCTACTCGTTCCCCTTTATCTATCCTATCAGTTACATCCTCAAAAACCTCTAATAAATTTGTCAAACAGGATTTCCCGTTAGTAAAACCATTTTGACTTGTTCTAATCATATTTTTCGAAGTGCATTGTTAAGACTTCCTTAATAATAGATTCCAGCATTTTCCCAACGACTGATGTTAGGCTAACTGGCCTGCAGTTCCCTGTTTTTTCTCTCCCTCCTTTCTTGAAAAGTGGTTTTGCTAACTTCCAATCTGATGAGACAATTCTCAAATCTAAGAAATGTTGGAAAATCATAGCTACTGCATCAACTATCTCTGCAGCTATCTCTTTTAGAACCCTAGGGTGTAGGCCATCAGGTCCTGCAGATTTGTCAGCTTTTAGTCCTATAGGTTTCTCCAATAATTTTTCTCTGCTGATATGAATTTCCTTAAGTTCCTCACTCTTTTTAGCCCCTAGGTTACTGTCTATTTCTGGTATAGAACTTGTATCTTCTACTGTGAAAACAGACACAAGATATTTGTTCAATGCCTCTGCCATTTCTTTATTCCCCATGAGAATTTATCCTCTCTCTGCTTCTAAGGGACCAATGTTTACTTTAGCTACTCTCTTCCTTTTGATATACCTATAAAAGCTCTTACAATCTCTTTTTATATTCCTGGCTAGTTTACTCTCATTCTATTTTTTCCTTTTTTATCAACGTTTTGGTGGCCCTTTGCTGGTTTCTAAAACAGTCTCAATCCTCAGACTTTCTACTTTTTTTTGCAACATTGTAAGCCTCTTCTTTTAGTCTAATACTATCCTTAATGTCCTGAGTAAGCCATGGATAAGTCTTTCTTGCTAAGTTTTTGTTTTTCAAAGGAATGTATTTTTGTTGACATTTTAAATTGTTTCTTTAAAGGTTTCCCACTGTTCATACCTTTTAGTCTATTTGGCCAATTTACCATAGCCAATTCTCCCCTCATGCCTACATAATTGGCTTTGTTCAATTTTAAAATTCTTGTTTGTGATTGGAGCATGCCACTTTCAAACTTAACATGGGATTCAATGGTATGATCACTGTTTCTGAGTGGATCTTTCACTATGACATTGCTTATTAACCCTGCTTCCTTACACAATACTAGATCTAAGATAGCTTTATCCCTAGACATTTCCACAATGTATTTCTTCAAGAAAGTGTCCAGAAAACATTCTACAGACTCATATATGAGGATTAAAGTACCCCACAATTATTACATTGCCTTTGTTACAAGCTACAATAATTTCTTGTTTAATGCTCTGTCCAATGGTATAACTACTGTTAAAGGGCCTATAAACTACTCCCACCAGTGTTTTCTGATTCTTGCTATTCCTTATTTCCACCCATACTGATTCTACTTCATGATCTTCTGAGGCCAGATCCTTTCTCACTAATGCCCTTATGTCATCCTTTACCATCAGTGCTACCCCTCTTCCTTTGCTATTCTGTCTGTCTTTCTGAAATAATGTGTACCCTGGAATATTTATTTCCCAACCTTGATTACCATGTAACCATGTCTCTGTAATGGCGATTATATCTAAATCATGTACCTCTATTTGTGCTACTAGTTCATCTATCTTATTGAAGATGCTTTGTGCATTCAGATAAAGAAACTTGAATTTCAATTTTTTCTTCTATTCCCTTCAATGACCTTATTTGCTGATGTACAACTTCTGTTAAACTCTCTGTCCCTTCTTGTCCCATTCTGCTTGTCTTTACCCACAATGCTATACTATTCCGATGCCTTGGCCTTTCTGTTTGGATTTTTAAATCTCACTTCTCCTGAACCCTCCCCCAACTCTGTTATTTCACAACCTCTAGTCTTATCTGTTGGCTCACTCTTGAGTTTGTACGCACTGTCCCTTCCTGTCACATCCTGATTATCATTATCTTTATTGCTATCTTGCTCTCTTGCCTTCTCCTCTCTCCTTAAATTATCACATCTTCCCTAATTTGATCCCTTACCCTCACTATTTAGTTTAAAGCCCTCTCTACTGTCCTAGTTATATGTCTCGTCAGAACACTGATTCCAGCAGGGTTCAGGTCTAGACCATCCCGACGGTACAGCTCCCACTAATGTCAGTGCCCCATGAATCGAAATCCATTTCTCCCACACCAATCTTTGAGCTACATCAATTTGGTCGTGGCTCAGGTAAAACACAAAGATTATTATTTTTGATGTTCTGCTTTTTAATTTAGCCCCTAGCTGCTCATACTCTCTATGTAGAACCTCTTTCCTAGTCCTATCTATGAGGTTGGTAGCTACGTAGACCACAACAACTAGATCCTCCCCCTCCCACTGCAAGTTCCTCTCCAGCCCTGAGCGGACGTCCCAAACCCCGACACCGGGCAGGCAACACAGACGATTGGACTCTCACTCTTGGCTGCAGAGAATAGTGTCTATCCCCTGACTATACTGTCCCCTATTACTACTACATTCCTATTTACTCCCCCTGTTTGTATAGTTTCCTGTATCAGGTGCCATGGTCACCAAGCTGAAAGAACCTCAAACCTGTTGGACAATTGCAAGGACTGAGGCTCCTCCACTCTGCCTTCTCGATCCCCTTACCTGTCTCACTCGCAGTCACACCTCTTCTTCCCTGACCACTGACCAAATCAGAAGACCCTATCTGATGGCCTTCTGGAACAAAGTGTCCAGGTAACCTTCCCCATCCCTAATGCATCGCAGTGTTTGTAGCTCTGACTGTCACTATATCCCAGAACAGCTCAATACATGCTGACTGTCACTATATCCCACAGCAGCTCAGTACACACTGACTGTCACTATGTTTCAGAACAGCTTAGTATGCACTGTCAATATATCCCAGTAGCTCAGTAAGCACTGACTGTCACTTTGGCCCTGATATTAATTTGGAGGTGGAGAGTGAGCATTTGGGGGAAGTAGGAGGAGTGTAGTTTAGTGGTTGGGTCAGGTCATGCCAAATTTAATGACAGGACCTAATCAGTAATTTTGGAACCTGTTTCACAGCCACAGCCAGCCACATTGTGAAGCAGATCTGTCAGGCAGGTAAGCCTTCAGCAGCAGGCTGCAGACGGGGAGCATAGAGATGGGAGGGAGAGATCAGGCGGTGGCTAGTGAGAGAGATCAGGGTTTAAGGGGACATTGTCGAAGGGGTCATGAGAGATTGGGGGATGAGGGAAGAAAATGGCAGGGAGTTGGTAAGATCGTGGAGACGATCACGGTGGGGTAGGGGCTTGCAGAGATTGAGGAAGGAGGGAAAAAGATCATGGAGGGCTGATGAGATCAAGGAAGAATATCATGGAAGGGGCCTGTAAAGGACATGTGCAGGATTAGGGGGGCATGGAAATGCAGGCAGGAAGAGATTGCAGACTGGGGAGGACAAAGGGAAAGTATCAGGTGGGATCAGGTTAGTTCCTGAGGACATTAATAGGTTTACTCGGTGGATGCACTCCAGCTCCTCCTGGTCCACAAGCAGTGTTGGAAAAGCATTTACCTGTTCCATGCAGCAGTTTTCACCTCCCTTTAGCTCCTGGGTTTCTCGAGGCCCAGGAAATGCGGCCAGCCAAGGTTAAAGCTGGAACATGGAAAATATTTGAGGCACGCAGCCTCATCAAAATATTTATATATGCGACCCACCTTCTGGAAGTTTGTTGGTTGTCCACTACCCGAACCCGCCCATCACACCTCCATTAAAACCAGAAGTGGACAGGTTCAAGACAGGTTGGGTGCAGGTTTGAAATTTATTATATTTTTACTTCCCATGTGACACAAACACATCCATTTTTGGGAGTTAAAATTTCTGCTTTTATCCTGGAACAGCTCAGTATACGCTGACTGTCACTTTTTTGTGGCATATTTGCCGCTTGATTATTTTTAAACAAACTATAAGTAGACTTGCCATTGACTCAGTTTTCATCACTAACAATAGGGGTAATGTGTGCTAAATAACGGCTCAATGAAAATGATTATAAATCCATCTTGCCTGCAAGGGACAGTGTATTTTTTTCAAGCATTATTCACCATTAGTGATACTAAGGGGCAAAATAGCCACTTGATCCAAAACCAAACCAAGTAAGCCTGGTAATTTTCAGTGGAAATTCATCTCTTTTCATTGCCTCTCAAATCAGTTCGGGGTTCTATCACAGCTCAGCTAAGCCAATTTTTGTTTGATTTCCAGCCAAGATCTACACATATTTATAACTGCTCTTTGGTTCTTTCAACTGCCTTAATGTGTTTAAGAATTGATGTATGGTCTTGGCACAATCAACAATAGCTTTTTTTCACAGTGGCATATCTGCTTGACCCAGTCTTTGAAGAGATTAAGCTTTGGTTGACATCCAGTAACGCCTTCAGTTTTATTTTGCTTGAGTTGTATCATTTAAAAGCTCACAAATCGTTTCTAATTATTGGTTTAAGCTGAGGATCCTTTATGCAAGTCAAAAGTGGGTCTTTCCAGAAAATTCAGCTTTTCTTCGAGTTGCCGATTTGTGACACACAGTGCAAACTAACTCCCAACTAATGTCTCAAAGTTGTTTGTTTGTTACTGTTTATAGAAACTTCATGCATTCCAAATGACAATATGAAGGGAATCAGAAACCCATCAGAAATCAAACCTACACACTGTGGATTCTGCACATACAATTCTGTTCTGTTCAAGGCAAATATATTTGTGACTATGGCAATAGAATCTTTGGATTGCATCCTTTTTTGTGGCATATTTATGAATCATAAATATGACATGGGTCTTTTGAAGTTTGTACAGCCTTGTGGATAGATAGTAAAGGCAAGTATCATGTCAACAATTAATTAGTACAAAAGCAGAAAATTGCTGTCTTATGCTTACAATATTGGCCAGAATTTCCTGAAGATTTGTGTCATGGGTTTGGCACATCTATGGTGTTGGCTTCATTTTACCCATAAAATTCCCACAAAATCAAGGCGTAAATGATTTACGCCATTATTCATGCTGCAGCATAATTCCCTACAACGTTTGCACTGCTCTAGCAATACTCTTGCATAAATTATGAACATTAATTATCCCAGCTCTGCCCCCAATCAAATCAATGGTAGTCTCAAAAATGTTGGATTTCTGCTAGTTCTCTTGCCCCAACCACTAAGACTGGAAAATAATGGGGCAGGTAAATGCATTTAAGTTTGAGTACAAATAATTGATTAAAGTAAAATAAAATCTTGTTATTTTCTTGATATTTTTAATCCTTAGCTAAAACTCATCAAAACACTTCTTCTTTGTCATTACATTTTAGTTTTAAAGTATATTGTGTGCATTATGTAGGGCAATGAAGTGCCTTCACATGCCAGTGTTGGAAATGAGGGGGCAGGCTTAAAATGGTTGGTGCACTTGAGTGCATGGCAGAAGCTGAAGGCCTGAGGCTCATTTGAAACTGTGTTGCAGATATCATCTGAACAATCCTGGTGAACTAGAGGCATCTGTCAACATCCTGAGGTAGATTGTCAGTAGATGATGGTACATGCCAGTAGCTCAGTTTCTGACTCTTTTGGAGAGGGGTCCTTAAAAAGGCATTTAGGCACTGTATTAGCATAAACAAGGAGCCTTAATGCCTGTTGAAGATTGTTGCCACGGACGTTTGAATATCAGCTGAGCCAATATGTCAGTGGTTTTAAGGAACCCTATTGGCACAGAGTATAGCCTCACGAACTTCTCACTTGTAAAACAGGCAAAATAATGTCCAATTTTTCCTGTTCCCATGTTTGTTTACTCAGTGATTAAAGTTGCATCTGCAGTATGACATGCTGAGGCAAATAGTCTGTTTTGGTGTACTGGCAGAAAGAATAAGTCCAAAACGTTACATGAACTCTAAGTTAAAAGAACTGGAATGCAAAATTCTGTTGCGTAGCGTCTGTACTTTCAACACTATAGGTGTCGTTTCTGGTCCAAAATAGCATCCTCACTGCACACATATGCACTCAAAGCCATTTTGGTGAGGTTATTAGCGCGGGCGCAGAGAGTATGCATCGGAATTACGCAGAGTAGGTAGATCATGATGTCAGTCAGCATGTAATGCTGATTTGGCTCAAGCGGTGCCATTTTCAACCTCAATACTCCAGCTAATGTCCTCTCTTGACCTCGCACAGCTGAACTTACATCAGCAGCAGGATGGACGCCACCAGCCCCCCACCCCCATCACCACCCCTTCTCTCCAATGCTATTTAAAGGGATCATCAATTCCTTTCAGGTTAGTCGCTGATTGATTTCCACTTATTGTTGCTGAATTAGTAGAAGTATTTGGAGGTTTGTAGTGCTGCTTAAAGTTGATGATGTCTCGAGGAAGTGGTGAAGGCCTTGGATCTCATTTCAAGGGTTTTGCTTACAACATTTGTTCTCAGGCATGGGTGCTATAGTTTTGATCCCCCTTGGCCCACAGCATGACAGGGAAAATGAGCAGAGGCAACACAGAGGCTGCTTGAAAAGAGAGGAGGTGGAGGGGAAGAAGGGATCTTGGCAGGAGGCCATATCCACTCAGAGTCTTCAGGGAGCAATTCTCCTATCTCAACCTCAGGAAAGGGCATTATTCACAACATCTCTGTTTCACTAAGGAGGTGTTCTCTGAAATCTTCTACCTGATGCAGGTAGACTTGTAACTTCTGTGCCAGGCGAAGATAGAATTGCCAGTGGCATTGAGATTCTTTGCGTCGGGCTCCTTCCAGGTTGGAGCAGAGGACGTCTCCCACAGCTTGCAGTTTGCCATCCACTGTTATATAAGGACAATCACTGTCACTCCATATGCAACGAGAGGGGAATACATTGCATTCTCTCTTTCCAGGGAGAAGCAGACGGAGCATGTATGCAGCTTCCCTATGGAGCAGGATGCCGTTGACTGCACACATGTCAGTTTGTGGGCGCCGCATATGAAGTCAGAGTTTTACTGCAACTGCAAAGGGTTTCACTCCCTCAATGTCCAGCTCATGTGCACCCATACTCAGCACATCATGCAGATCAATACCCAGTATCCTAGAAGCAGTCATGATGCCTTTATTCTGTGCCAGTCAGCTGTGCCATCAGCATTTGAGCCACCATGAAAAACCAGAGGGTGGCTACAGGGTGACAAGGATTATCCATTGACCACCTGGCTCATGACTGCAGTGTGCAACCTACACACAAGTGGGCATCATGCATATAACAAAGTCATGCAGCCACATTAAATGTCATCAAGCAGACCATTGGAGGGCTTAAGCAATGCTTCCACTGCCTGGGCCGCCCTAGAAGAGCCCTGCAGTGCTCTCCAGAGCATGTGTCATAATTCATCATGGTCTGCTAAATCATACACAACCTTGCCATCATGAGGGCACAGGCCTTACTACCAGGTATACAGTAAGCAACTGAGGAGGAGGAAAGTAGGAGGCACCCATCACAGCTTCTTGCCACTCGGGCTCTCCATAATCGGCTCATCGAACGGCAGTTTAAGTAAACCCCAACCCCAATTCTGCATTCAACAACACTCCCATACTTTACCTCCCCTCTGTTGCTGACTATCTTGGCCACAGTGCTGAAATAAAAGCTACCACAAAACAAACATTCTAAACCAAATTTATAAATCAAACCATCCAATATTTCATACAAAAGTAAGCTAATCACCGTAGTGCATTTCATTGTTGCCTGAATTTCATGTGCCTTTGCCAGTCCCAGTGCTCCAGCACAATGCTACCCCACTGGCTGCTGCATGGTTGGTGAAAGGCTGCTGATTTTCATTGAGGGAGAATGAGGCCTTGCAAGGATGCCCTCGCACAGCTCTGGCCTTTGGATAGTGCCGCCTTAGCACGGATTGCTGCAGTCTGGAATGGCTGGCTGACAGGCAACAGGAAGGGCAATGGCTGTGGGAATGGTGGGAGGACGAATGCTGTCTCCTGAGAGACGGCAGCAGGTTCGTGCTCTATGGAGCCACATGCCATTCCCCCACGGTAGCACCTCAACAATCCTAACAATCTGTTGGAAGACAGATTGCTGGACTGCTATGAGACCCTACAAGACCATTTGCACTCTGGTATCTGTGGCTATGAAGGCAACAGTCTGAGTGTGTGTGGCAGCAAGCTGATCTTGCATGACTTCAGTTTGAGCTTCCACTGCAGCACTGAGATGTGGGCGGCTCCTGCTTGTGTTGCAATGGAAGCTGAGACATTAGCCATCAGATGCTGCATCACAGTTGGGTCTGATAATGGAAATGGCCACCAATTCCATTCTTGAAATGATGGACTGCAATCTCTGTGCAAAGCCATGTGTATGATTGCCACTGGACTCGTCTATGCTCCTTGACTACACCCAGAAGCTTTCTGACAGTGCTGCAAATGACACAAGCATTTCATTGTGCTCGTCCATTAGCCTTTTTCTTTTCGCTGCTCCTTCAATTTCCTCATCTGTGCCCTATGAAGCAGAACCTGTCTTCCAGTGAGCTGGCACCTGCTGTACCCTTTCTCCCTGGCCTGGCTGCAGATCAGTCATGCCTGGTATCTCACCATGCACAGATTACGCCGATAAACTAGCCTCTAAAGTACGCGCAGTGTCAGTATCTGAGCTGGTGGCTGTGAGTGTGAGAGCGAGTAATGGTGTTTTTCATCATCAGGCTCTTTTTTTCTATACCCCATTTTGCTCCTGCACCACAGCCTGGCCAAGCCACCATTCTTGGGTATTGAAAGGAGAAGAGTAGGGTTGTAGTGAGGGGAAGGAGGGAAAGAAAGAGGTGCAACCTTAAACTATCTGCAGCTTGTAAATCAGAAGAGATTGTTGGATGAGGGGAAAGTGGGATGTGAGAAGAATTAAGTGTGAGCATGCCATCATCAGTGCTTTCAACCCCACCGCTGGCCACACACTCAGTCATGGCCTCTCCAATGATGACAGGCACTGACTCCTCCATTGGGTGAGGACATGCAGCCATGCCCATCCCGCTGCCGGGTGGCTGCTGCTGCCTCGGATTATGTGCAACCTTGTCCTGCTAGAGAGAGGGAAGTGTGTCAGTGAGTGTGGTGCAATTTGGCTGATGTGCCTGTTAGAGTTTAATAGCTGGCAATGTGTGCAAGCTGTGAGGCTTGCAACAATGAAGTGTGTGAGGGTGTGGTGAAGTTATCGATGTTAAGTATGATACAGATTGTTGGTAGGTGAGTGATAGGGGTGTGGTGCATTGAGTTGTGTATGAGGCTAGTGGTGCAAATGGTGAGATATGACATTTGAAGATCACTGACCTTAACCACTCGTGTAAGGTCATGGTACTTCTTGTGGCACTACATCTAGGACTCCTGACATTGACCGCCACAGCTATCTGCTTCCTCTGCCTTTGCTGTGTCTGTCTAGAGGGCCTCCTGGTCCCGTGTCTGTAGAGAACCTCTCTCTTCCTGCCCACCTCCTGCACAAAGGCCTCCAGTGCTGCATCGGAGAACTTTGGAGCCCGCTTTCTGCCATGTTGTGCCATTCTTGTGTCTTTCCCAGATCAAACTGACTTCTAGAATGACTTCTAGCACCTGATACAGTCAAAATGCACTTCCCCATTAAGAGGTCCAGAATGACTTTAAGTAGTGCAGGTTGCCTTGAATTCATGCTAGCCTTGCATGATTTTGTGCCCCCTGCTCAGGCATACAGCCACTCAAAAGTACATTTAGCCCTGGCTGCAAGCTGCAATCATGTAAATGAGCAGGCAGTACAGAGTTTGCGTTCTGTCTGCTTCGGAAGCAACAGGTGTGGGTCAATCACGCATCATGATCCCCACACCTGTTTCCAGCCTTATCCGATTTCCTGATCATGAAAATTATGGCCTCAGTCATCTGACAAAATATTGAGGAAATGATTCCTTCTGGAATGCTGCTGTGAGAATACTGATCAATTGATTTGGAAATGTGTCTTCAGCAGAGCAGTAGTTCCTTGCAAAAAAAATTCAGACTGCCTAGTGTCTGATTTCTTTGGCAAAGGTTTGAAAGGCGCCATGGCATTAGCACTAAGTACAGACCTCACCTTTACATGATAGGGTATAGTTCATGTTCCAAGTCCTTTCCAATCAGTATATATTGTATTGACTTTCCATTTGAATTATTGAAAGTGTTCCCTTGATATTCATAGGAGGAAGGGAAAAACAAATTGCATGCCCTTTACCAAAAAGATCAAATATAATATGGGCCTTTGTTTTGACAGCAATTTCCATATAAAGGTATGAGCAAGACAGTTGAAACCACATTGTGCAATATTTATAACATAGTTATTCCTATGACAGTCCTGTGTCTGCTTTTTTAACAGATAAAAGAATGTGTACAAACATACCAACATGTTCATTACTAACAATGCACAGCACAAATTCAACACATTAATTTCAGATAGGCATTGTCCTATAATGTGTTTTCATGATCATGTATTAAAATAATATGCTAAACAAAGAACCTCATTGTACTCCATAGTAGATTATTTTTGTGTCAGCTGCCAGTGTACCACGCTATCTACCAGCAAACTATAAGGTGACAGCTTATAAAAGCTATAAATTCTGTAACAAGTGCAAGCAAATTAGATGGAAGTTCTGTAATGACAACATACTAAGTACAAATTTCTAAGCATTTTTCAACATTGGCCATGCATATTAGGAAATTGTGAGTTTGCTGGCTTCGATTTTCCATCCAGTAGATGAAAAATATTGGGCAGTGCACACATGGGGCAGAATTTTGTGCAGCCATTTGAAGTGGGAATGGTGGCGTTGGAAGCATCCACCAGATGGGCGGCACAGTGGCGCAGTGGTTAGCACCGCAGCCTCACAGCTCCAGCGACCCGGGTTCGATTCTGGGTACTGCCTGTGTGCAGTTTGCAAGTTCTCCCTGTGTCTGCGTGGGTTTCCTCCGGGTGCTCCGGTTTCCTCCCACATGCCAAAAGACTTGCAGGGTGATAGGTTAATTGGCCATTATAAATTGCCCCTAGTATAGGTAAGTGGTAGGGCAATATAGGGACAGGTGGGGATGTGGTAGGAATATGGAATTAGTGTGGGATTAGTATAAATGGGTGGTTGATGGTCGGCACAGACTCGGTGGGCCGAAGGGCCTGTTTCAGTGCTGTATCTCTAAACTAAACTAAACTAAAATCCGGCATTGTGATGTTGGTTCAGGATTCAGCCAGTGGCAGGACAGCACCAAGGCAGAATCACTGGCCCAACGCAGTGGGAATGTATTTTAAATTGCTGAGCAGTTAATTTCAATGCTTTTGCATCTAATTTGTCACGATTCAATGGGGGGCTAGGGATTAAGTGGGCATTGGGCAGCACTCATCTGGCTTTAGTTTCACGACCATTAAAAGCTGGCAGCGCTGAGGCAAGGCTTCAGTGCCACAATGGGTAGGCAGCCATGATCAGCACTGCATAGGGGAAGAGGGGGGGTGTGGAGGCCATTTATGGACAGCAGTGCTGTGCCGTCTGCAAGGGGGTAGGGGTCTTTGGGTTTCTGCAAGGGGGGGCGTCTCAGGGGCTATGCAAGTAGGGATCTTGGGTTGGTTGTCAGTATTGGGTGAACAAACTGTTGGGTGAGATGTGTGGTTGCCAATACAGCTGGATGAGAGGGTTGGCCATCAGCAAGGGTGGGCACTGAAGGCCATCAGGGAGTCTGCCAGGAGAAGTAGCAAAAGCTCAGTTGCCAGTGCAGGATCGTCTCTGCATTGACAGCACTCTGTAGGTCACCTGTCATGAGTCTGCAGTGCCATCGACAGAGGGAGGGCCATGTGGCAGCTGCACCTGTCTGTGAAGCTCCATGGCGAATGCGACAGCAGCCTGCAATGCCAAGAAGGACCCAAGTACGCCAGAGAGTGTACTGGACTCAAATCAGCTTCCTCTAAATGTTCAAGTCCCATTGTTAGCCAAGGCTATGCCTCTCCAGGGAGTTCACCACTGACTTCTGCGCCCTGCTGCAGGACGAGTTGTGACCTGTGGGATTTGGGGGGGGTCACAATGGCACTAAACTTTTATGCATCTGAATCATTCCAAGGCTCCACCAGGGACATGTGTGGTGCTCACAGGCAGCAGCCCACTGCTGCATTAAGGAAGTGACTAATGCCCTGTTCAAGAGGGCCGGTGACTATGCACGCTACCGGACCGACCATGAGAGTCAGGCCAAGAGAGCCATCTATTCGGGGCCATCGCTGGATTTCCCCAGTTGCAAGGTGTAATAGATTGCACACATGTGGCCGTCAAGGCTCCCATGAACTAGCCAGCCACCTTGGTTAACAGGAAGGGCTTTCATTCAATCAACATTCAACTGAGCTGCGAGAACTGAAAGCAATTCTTGTAGGTGTGTGCCCACTTCTGGAAAACAGCCACGATGCCTACATACTTTGACAGTCCCAGGTGCCACAGCTTTTCAGGCACCCACTTGCCTTCAAGGATAGATTCTTGGGGACAAGGTCTACCCATTGGAGACTTGGCAACTCACACTTGTGAGGAGCCCTTGCAATATAGCAAAGGAGAGCTACAACATTTGCCACGGCTCCACCCTAGCGGCCATCGAGCAGGCCATTGGGCTGCTGAAGATGAGATTCCACTGCCAATATCGATCCGGTGGAGCCCTGTAGTATGCCCCAGCAAGGGTTTCATGGATTGTGGTGGTCTGCTGTGCTCTGCACAATCTAGCACTGCAGAGGGGGGAGGCCTTGCATGACAATGAGATTCCTGAACGTCACTCCTGCACCAACAAGGAAGACGCCAAGGAGGGAGAGGAGCAAGCAGCATTGGATGTTGAATTCCTTACACCGGAGGCCAGGCAGATTGAGCAATGGACCAAGGAGGCAAGAGACAATTTCACAATTACCCGCTTCTAATCACCATGATGTCCATGATGAGAAACCAATAAAGACTGACCTCAATGCATGTAGTCTGTCACCTCCTTTCCATTTGTGTTGCCTGATTTGCATCCAGCTGTAAACTGCTCTGGTGCCCATGGGAGATCATATTTAAATGAGAGCTCTGCTTACATTGGTATTTCACTAAGGGGGAAGAGGGATGTCAGCAACTCACAATAAGGCACAATAGAATAATCATTTTTACACAAGGAACATTAATGGCTTGAACAAAAGAACTTTATTTGAAGCATCACATGTCAGAAATCAAACACCCGTGGACTCCTAAATGTGTCCAAGAGCATTTCTTTATGCATTTGCAAGTGCTTCTACAGAAGTGCGAACTCATCGCCAGCAGCTGGCTGGAGGCAGGCTGCTGATCGGGCTGCCCCTTGGCCTGTGATGACTTCGACGGCCATCCTCTGGCTGTCTGAGGCCCGGAAGGCCCCCGGCTGCCTGAGGATTTCCTGCACTAGTGCAGGACTCCATACAGGCGTCATGGCTGCTGGAGTTGGGCTCATTGACAGAGGGGCTTAAGAGCCGCTGTCCACACTCAGAGCGACCTGAAGGGAGCCCCCAGCTGTGGAGGCCAGCCTCTCCTCCTCCTTTTCAAAGCTCACTTGAAACTCCCTGCACTCCAGAGAAGGATGAGGAGCTGGAGAAGACTCCAGGTGCTTTGTCCTTCTCTTGTCTTGCTACTGCTGTGTCGAGCTCACGGCTGAGGTGAGGATGTGAATGGCTGTGTGCATCTGTGGAATCTGGCTGTCCATGAGCATCACCAGCCTCTCGCTGGAAGAAGCCATGCACTCATATGCCAGAGACACGAAAGCACTCATGACATGGATGGATTCCTTCATCATCCACTCATGGCTGCGGGTAGCCTCTGGCATAAGGTAGCCTTACCTCTCTCTGCAACTCCAGCATGCCCGGTGCTGTCAACACCAGTGGCTTGTCATGAACCTGGGGCTCAGCATGGGCCTGGCCACTCACAATCCTTCGACTGTCAGAGGCCTTAGCTGTCTCATCTTCAGCCAGCTGCTCAGGCACATGTGCGGTGCTCTCACCAGCTTGTGACCCTGATTCTACAGCCAAGTACAATCTACTGTGATGAAAGTATCTACCCTGGTGGAAGGTGCAGGAGAGTCATGGGATGTTGCATCCTCTGAGTGCTCCTCCTCCTTAGCAATGAGCGTCTGCCCCTTGTGGCTGAGTCTCCTGTGTTTGCCAACCTGCATAAGAGAACAAAAGCATATGTGTATTAAGCTGTGCAGATCTTTGAATGCCAACCATATGTGGCATGGGTCTCCAGAAGTGAACTCTATGTTATAAAAACAAGAAATGCTGGAAATACTCAGCAGGTCTGGCAGCATCTGTGGAGAGAGAAGCAGAGTTAACGTTTCAGGTCAGTGACCCTTCTTCAGAACTGGCAAATATTAAAAATGTGAAAGGTTATAAGCAAGTAAAGCGGGGTTGGGGCAAGAGATAACAAAGGAGGTATGGATAGGACAAGGTCACAGAATAGCTGACCGGAAGGTCATGGAGCAAAGGCAAGCAATACATTAATGGTGTGTTGAAAGACAAAGCATTAGTACAGATAGGGTGTTAACGGACTGAAAATTGAACAACTTCAAGTACAAACATGAAACAAAACAGTCGGTAAGCAAACTGAACAAACTAAGATGAAATAAAATAAAATAAAATAAACACAAAAAAAATATAAAAAAGAAAAAAGGAAATACTAAAAATAAACTAAAAATAAAAGTAAAATGGTGGGGCCACGTCATGCTCTGAAATTATTGAACTCAATGTTCAGTCCGGCAGGCTGTAGTGTGCCTAATCGGTAAATGAGATGCTGTTCCTCGAGTTTGCATTGATGTTCAATGGAACACTGCAGCAATCCCAGGACAGAGATGTGAGCATGAGAGCAACGGGGGGTGTTGAAATGGCAAGCAACCGGAAGCTCGGGCCATGCTTTCGGACTGAGTGGAGGTGTTCCACAAAGCGGTCACCCAGTCTGCGTTTGATCTCCCCAATGTAGCGGAGACCACATTGTGAGTAGCGAATACAGTATACTACATTGAAAGAAGTACAAGTAAATCGCTTCTTCACCCGAAAGGAGTGTTTGGAACCTGGGATAGTGATGAGAGAGGAGGTAAATGGGCAGGTATTACACCTCCTGCAATTGCAGGGGAAGGTGCCGTGGGAAGGGAATGAGGTGGTGGGGGTAATGGAGGAGTGGACCAGGGTGTCGCAGAGGGAACGATCCCTTCGGAATGCTGACAGGGGAAGGGAGAGGAAGATGTGCTTGGTAGTGGCATCATGCTGGATGTGGCGGAAATGGCGGAAGCTTCTGATATGTCTTCCTTTTTTCTCAACCGAGGATTCCCCCCACTGTGGTTGACAGGGCCCTCAACCGTGTCCGGCTCATTTCCCGCACCTCTACCCTCACCCCTTCCCCTCCCTCCCAGAACTGTGACAAGGTTCCCCTTGTCCTCATTTTCCACCCCATCAGCCTCCATATCCAAAGGATCATCCTCCACCATTTCCACCACCATTTTACTTTTATTTTTAGTTATTTTTTCTTTTTTATATATTTTTTTGTGTTTATTTTATTTTATTTCATCTTAGTTTGTTCAGTTTGCTTACCCACTGTTTTTTTTCATGTGTGTACTTGTGGCTGTTGAATTTTCAGTCCGTTAACACCCTATCTGTACTAATGCTTTGTCTTTCAACACACCATTAATATATTGTTTGCCTTTGCGTCACAACCTTCTGGTCATCTATTCTGTGACCTTGTCCTATCAACACCTGCTCCTTTGTTATCTCTTGCCCCACCCCCGCTTTACTTGCTTATAACCGTTCACATTTTTAATATTTGCCAGTTCTGAAGAAGGGTCACTGACCTGAAACGTTAACTCTGCTTCTCTCTCCACAGATGCTGCCAGACCTGCTGAGTATTTCCAGCATTTCTTGTTTTTATTTCAGATTTCCAGCATCTGCAGAATTTTGCTTTTACTTTAGTGAACTCTATGTAGATGGAAGTCAATCTTCATTCCCTCACGCGGAGACTCCAATCTCTACATCGGATATGGCATGGCTGCCCTAAGATCCTGCCAATTCTAATGCCTCTTCCTCGGCTGTGGTGACAGGCCGAAGATCTAGTCTCCCTCTGACAGTCTGAGTTGTCTCCCTCCTGTTGTGGGCCCTCTTGTCCTGCAAGTGGAAAGATGGAGATAATCATACTTCACAGAGAGATCAACATGACAGTTCTGCTAGTGTCAACCCCTCATTCCCTACTAGACTTTCACATATAGCTCATGCTGCCATCTGCTCACAGGGGAGTTAAGTTGGGGGCGGTGGGTGAGGGGGGGGCGTGGTGGGTGGGATTGAGCTGTGAATGAATGTGGCCTATGGCCAAGGTGCAGCCATGCATCTGTCAGAATGAGGTGATGCCTAATTCCCTCTGCCATCGCCATTGTCGTGCCATTCCCACCATGTCCCACTTCCTCCTGCGTAGCCCTCACAATCACAAAAAAGGAGAGAGGTGAGGAGCACTCCCTTTGGCAGAAAGAAGGTAATTGACCCTCTTGCAGCACTGTACCCAGTTCTGGGGGGTGACCCCATGGCTGCTGACCTCCTCAGTTACTACCATTCAGACTTTCTTGGTCAGGCAGAGGGACCTTTTCTTGCCATTGCTGGGGAAGAGGACGTCCCGCCTTTCCCTTGCAGCCTGGAGGAGAATCTGGAGCGAGGCATCGCTAAACCATGTGGTTACCCTGTGTCTTGACTCTGCTATCCTACGGGATCTGCCTCGGGGGGATGTTGTAGGGTCCACAGTCAATACAAAATTGGTCACAGTTTTGAGCAGCTCGCAGTAAATGAGTCCAAGGCAGCAATGTAAGCACGGCTGGCAGAGCTTTAAATATGGCACCAGCACCTGTTCCAGAGTTATCTAACACTATATTTGCTGTCTTGCATCGCACCCCTCGCCCTGTGATCGGGTGAACCCTGCGCCTCCATTACACAAAATGGACGCCCGGTGCATGATTGCGGTGCGGCGGCTGCCCATGTGACAGACAGGAACAGTGCCCATGATTCCTTAATATGAGCTGGAGACTGACAAGGTTCCCCACTTCGATGTGAAATTGGAAAATCATCCCTTTGGTTTTCACCCTGGCAATAATTTATGCTACTGTTTGAGTGGTAAAGTCAGTTTTGAAGTAGAATTGAGCAAATGTACTAAAATTAATCATTCCTAGAACTGTATAAAAATTAGTTAGGCCACAGCTAGAATACAGCATACTGTTCGGTCACCACATTACAGGAAGGACTAGAGAGGGTATAGAGGACATTTGCAAGGATATTGCCAGGAATGGAGAACTTTAGCAATGAGGAAATGTTTTCTGGGCTGAGGTTGTTTTAATCGGAACAAAGGAGGCTAAGGGGAGATTTAATTGAAGTCAATAAAATTATGAGGGGCCTAGATAGAGTCGATAGGAAGGACCTATTCCCCTCAGCAGAGAAGTCAATAACCAGAGCCCATAGATTTAAAGCAATTGATAGAAGGGTTAAAGGGGAGTTGAGGAGAATTTTTTCAGCCAGAGGGTTGCAGCGATTGTTGTGTTATTGGTTCTCAACACAAACATACCAAACACTATGTGGATGGTTGGTAAATTGAATGAAGGGTTCTTTATAACAGAATAACAGAATTACAGGAGAGCGCTGAGATACATGCGAGACCTGTTGACTAACACTGCTCCAACTACTGCATCCCATATTAGCTTGCATCACTTCCTGTGATGATGTATACTAAACTATTTACATATTCAGCCGAATGTTAACGAGTTCAAACAGTATCACAACAGGGATCTGAACTCCCTGCCTGAAAGCATGATAGAGGCAGAAACCTTCATAACATTTTTAAAAACCTTGGATATGCATTTGAACTGCTGTAACTTACAAGGTTACAGACCAAGAGCCGGAAAGTGAGATTAGACTTGACATCTCTTTCAGCCACCACAGACAAGATGGACCAAATGGTGTCCTTCTGTGCCACAAATTTTCTATGTTTCTATGTTTCCATTTTTGGTTACAAGCATTCATATTGCTTAAAATGCTACAGAAAATATGCTTTATTACTTGACGTAATACCACATTAAACTTGGTGAAAAATATGTAAGCAAATATGTAAAATGAGTAAAGGACATAGATTAAAAATCATAAAAGATTTTAACTACCCCCAAATAAACTGGCAAGAAGAGGTAGTGAAAGTGGTACATGGATTGGAATTTTTACAAGTGGCACTTACTCAGCAATAACCTGCTCACTGATGCTCAGATTAGGTTCCACCAGGGCCACTCAACTCCTGACCTCATTGCAGCCTTGGTTCAAACATGGACAAAAGAGCTGAACTCAGGAGGTGAGATGAGAGTGACTGCCCTTGACAGCAAGGCAGCATTTGATCGAGTATGGCATCAAGGAGCCCTAGCAAAACTGGAGTCAATGGGAATCAGATGAGAAAACTCTCCACTGGTTGGAGTCGTACCTAGTACAAAGGAAGATGGTTGTGGTTGTTGGAGGTCAATCATCTCAGGCCCAGGACGTTACTGCAGGAGTTCCTTAGGATTGTGTCCTAGGCGTAAACATCTTCAGCTGCTTCATCAATGACCTTCCCTCCTCCATCACAAGGTCAGAAGTGGTGAGGTTCACTGATGATTGCTTCATGTTCGGCACCATTTGTGGCTCCTCAGATACTGAAGCAGTCCGTGTCCACATGCAGCAAGACCTGGACGGTATTCAGGCTTGGGCTGATAAGTGACAAGTTACATTCATGCTACACAAGTGCCAGGCAATGACCATCTCAAATAAGAGACAATCCAACTATCTCCCCTTGGCACTCAATGGCATTACCATTGTTGAATCCCTCACTATCAACAACTTGGGGGTTACCGTTGACCAGAATCTGAACTGGACCAGCGATATAAATACTGTGGCTACAAGAGCAGTTCAGAGGCTGGGAATTCTGCGGCAAGTAACTCACCTCCTGTCTCCCCAAAGCCTATCCACCATCTACAAGGCAAAGTCAGGAGTGTGATGGGATACTCTCCACTTGCCTGGATGGGTGCAGCTCCAACAACACTCAAGAAGCTCGACACCATCCAGGACAAAGCAGCCTGTTTGATTGGCACCCCATCCACCACCGACGCACAGTGGCAGCAGTGAGTATCATCTACAAGATGCACTGCAGCAACTTGCCAAGGCTCTTTCAACTGCACCTTCCAAACCCGTGACCTCTACCTCCTAGAAGGAAAAGGGCAGCAGATGCAAGTTCCCCTCCAAGCTACACACCTACATGACTTTGAATTTTCTCACTGTTCCTTCACTGTTGCTGGGTCAAAATCCTGCAACTCCCTTCCTAACAGCACTGTGGGTGTACCTATACCACTTGAACTGCAATGGTTCAAGAGGGTGGCCCACTGCCACCTTCTCAAGGGCAATTAGAGATGGGCAATAAATGCTGGCATAGCCAACGACACCCACATCCCATGAAAGAATAATAAACAAAATGTGCATGACTCCTTTTTTACCCAGTATGTAAAAACACGAATAAAAAAAGAGAGCACTCGAATCTAGTAATGGGAAGTGAACCAAAACAGACAAGAGAAGTGTGCAAATGGGAACATGCAGGCAACAGTGCTCACAAGATCATAAGGTTTAAGATAAAGATTGAGAAGGAAATAAGAAAGATAAAGATCAAAGTAATACATTAGAAAAAAAGCTGATTTTAATGAGATGAAAATGGAGCAAGGAAAGATAAACTGGAAAATTTTAGAGAGAGAACAGCAATGGGAAACATTTAAAACAGTGATCAATAGAGTCCAGGAGAAATATATCCCACTGTTACAGTCAGGTGAGGAGGGGTCGAAGGGCTTCTCTCTTTTCCCTCTCCTTGTTTGACCACAACAGATTTAATTCCTTTTTCAAGTAAATGTACTGGGCAATTCAGTAGGTGTTTGATTACTTACTTGCTATGATCATAACAAGAACCAATCGGACAGGTTTACTTGAGTTAACAAAAAAAAAGGTTAACTTTATTATACCTAAACCAAACTAATGAAAATAATAAACTATGCACCAACTTTCACTCAAAGACACACACTAGAGGTTTACACACACACAAATAGGTTACAGAGTGGGGAAAGTTAGATTGGTTGAGTTAGAGTGCATAGAAAAATGGGTATACAGTCTGTGACGTTGGGTGATTCAGCTGGCTTCTTGCTGAATTCAGAGGCCCTGAGGCTTTTAGTTTGAAAAGGTAGATGACAGGTTCAGTGGGTCTCTTGGAGACAGTGATGCAGATAATTTTCTTCCAACAGAGTATCTGATTGTAGCTGCAGTATGCAAAAGTGGTCAGTCAACAAGCAGGATTTGAAAGCTTTCAAGCTGGAATGGAGAGGGAGTGAAAGAGAGAGCCCCTCACTTGTCAGAGTCCAGAGGATTCTCCTTTTTCTACTGCAGAAAGACACAAGCTTAAAAACCACAGATGGGGAGGGCCTTGTCACATGACAGTCACTCAATGATTCAAAACATAGCTGTTAGCAGTATTTCTCTATTTCTAAAAAGAACAGGTAGTTCCCTTAAACTTCCTGGGTCTTCGTTCTTACTGGGAAATGAGCAGCCATTTTGTCTCCCTCCTCACAAGCCTTGCAATGTAGGATGTAGTGTTGCAAACTAGGTGACCATCCTAAGCTGCCAGCAAAGTCATCCTTTTTTATCTGTTCTTTTCAAATTTTTTCAAAAAAATATAAATTCCGATCTCCAGTCAGTGGATTAAAGAAAATTATAATTCAACAAAGCAAGTTGGTGTGACATCCACTAAAAACAATAATGAAGCATCATGGATGAAGAAAGAACTAAAGGCAAAATTGAAACTAAGGAAAAAGGCATACACTAAGTATATAAACAACAACGGAGAGGATGACAAACGAGAATATGGAAAGGTTAGAAAAACAGTCATAAAAACAATTACGAAGCCAAAGAGATATTGAAATAATTTATCAAGGAATATAAAATGATACAGGAAAGTATTCTGCAAACACATAAGTAACAAAAGAAACATCAGCATAGGGATAATGCCACTAGGAGACATATTCACAAGTAATGAGAACAAAATGACAGAAATATTAAATAATTACTTTTCTTTAGTATTCAGGGAGACTTACATGGTAGACATAACCTTAGAAGAAGAGAACAAAAAAATATATATATAAGTATTTAAAATACATACATGTAATTGATAAACCAATCAAACATAGAGAGGATAACACCATAGTCCAGATAGATTGCATCCACATATATTAAAAGAAGTTATGTAAGAGATAGCAGAGGCACTACTACATACATATATAAATTCATTAGAAAAGGGGTTAGTGCCAGAAGACAGGCAGACACCTTATGTGAATCCTATATTTCAAAATGGAGACAGAAAAAGTCCTAGAAACCATAGACCAATTAGCTTAATGCTGATGGTCAGAAAGGTAATAGAATCCTTACTCAAAGATGTAATAGAAAAATATCTAGAAACTGAAAATATAAAGAATAGGCAGTGCGGATTTCAAAAGAAAGGCCATGCTTGACCAACCTTATTGAATTCTTTGAAGAAGTAATTGATTTTCAAAAGGCGATGCAGGGACCACTATTGTTCACATTTGGACTCAGGAATCAGAAATTTAATTTCAAAATTTGTGGATGTCACCAAATTTAGGGATACAGTAATACAGAGGAGAACTGCATCTAAATACTGGAAGGCATTAATAAACTTGCAGAATTGGAGTTTAATTAACAAATAATCTTCAAGATAGGTTAAGTGTGAGATGGTACATTCTGAAATGAAAAATAATGAGATCATATACTCCTTGGAAAATAAGGCAGGATTTTAACTGCCAAGAGGAAGTAGGTTTGGGTGGAGGCGGGGGGCTTAAACTTCTGAAAAGTGGCATCAGGTCAGGAACAGGAAGTGACCCCCGCCCTCTTCCATATTTAATCCGGGCAGGTTTGGTAGCAAGTGAGGAACTCCCTGTCCAGCTGCCAGGTAGGTAATTACAATATGCAAAGAGGCAATTAACTGTGAATTTAACCCAGCATTCAGGCTTTAACAGCCAGCACACAGGTTTCCCGAGCTGTCTGGAATTCTCCAGGGTCAATGAGGTGAAAACGCAATGGGCACTCATTGAACAATGAAACTGTCATGCTGGGAAGCCTTTGCAGAGTGAAACTGCAAAGCTTGTGGCCAACTTCAAAGGTTTGTGCTTGCAGAATTTCTTCTGATAGCCTGAATCCACACCTTTGAGGGTAATCTCCAAATTGTTGAAAGTAATTTCAAATGCCTTGGAGTATATGCATCTTCATCTCAACTTCCTAGCTGTCAGCCTTCACTGTAGCATGAGAGCATTTGATGCAGAATTAGCCTGGACCTCTGATGAGGAGGAGCAGCAGGAGCAGCCACATGAGCAGCAGCTGACACACCAACAGCTGCAGCATCAACCGCACCAGAAGGAACACCAGGAGCAACAACGTCATCAACAGTAGTGCCTTCTCTGTAGCCACACGCCACTCCATATGACAGAGGGGATGGATAGAGAACTGCAGCTTGAAGGAGGCGATACCCCCAGCAAAGGATCTACAGACAGAGGGTGAGTTTCCTCAACATAATAGAGCAACAGTGTCTTAGGAAGATCAGACTTACATGGCGGGTCGTAGCTGACATCTGTAGCCTCCTAGAAGAAGACCTCCTTCCAAGAGGACCAAATGGACATGCATTGCCAGTGGACGTCAAGGGATCCACTGATGACCTCTCCAAGATCTCACAATCTGCTGCCCATAAGTGCATCTCCCAGACCATTGATGCCTTCTTTTTCAAGGCTGCTACTGTGTAATTTGTCATGGATGAGTCCAATGGATGAGTCCAGTCAAACACATACGGCTGTTGGCTTCACTGCAGTGGCTGGGTTCCCACAGGTGCAGGGAGTCATTGATCGCACATGTGACAATGAAAGCACCATCAGATCAGCCAGGAATCTTCATCAATTGCAAGGAATTCCACTCCCTCAATGTCCAGTTAGTGTGTGACCACTGGAAGGTGATTATGCATGTCTGCACTAGACACCCTAGGAGCCGCCATGATTCATTCATTCTGCAGAAGTCATATTTCCTGTAGGTCTTCGTTCCTCCACATAGTCTCAGTGGCTGGCGCCTGAGAGACAAGGGCTATCTCTGTAAGGACCCCAACCAGTGAACCAGAGGAGAGATATACAACATGAGCAAGCCATTGGGTTGCTCAAGATGTGTTTCAGGTACTTTGACCGATCTGGAGGGGCCCTACAGTATTCCCCATCAAGGATCTCTAGAATGGTTATGGTCTGCTGTGCCCTTCACAACATCACACTGCAGCGAGGTGAGGAGCGCCATCTTCAGTTTCCTTCAGAAGCAGTTTTTCCTGCAGCCATTAGAATTGAAAAGCAGAGAAGTGATTGGTTAAAGCACATTTGGAGTAATGTGCACAGTTCAGGTCGCCATATTATAAAAAAAGGACATAGAAGCATTGGAGAAGGTGCAAAAAAAGATTTACCAGGATGATACCAGAACTGCAAGTTTGTACCTGTCAGGAAAGATGGTGCTCTTTTCTCTGGTGAAAAGGAAGACTGGGGGCAGCGAGGTGGTGTGACCTGATAGAGGTTCTTAAGATGATAAAAAGATTTAATAAGGTAGATGTTGAGAAGATGTTTCCACTTGTGGCAGAGCCTGGAACTAGCAGCCATAAAAATAAGACAGTCACTAATAAATCCAATAGGAAATTCAGGGGAAACTTCTTTACCCATCTGTGAAATCTTCAGTCTTCCAAAATGAATCCATTTCCTCACTTTAAAAAAGTCCTCAAAAAAAGTAACAAAAAAGTGGAATAATTTCATCACAATATCTATCAATTTCACACTGTTCCATTCTCCTGTCAATACAAACTGGACATTCAGGAATGTTAGGCATTGAATTGCTGATGTAAATCAATTGAATCAGACCAGTAGTACCATTGATATCTGCAGGGCCATTGTAGAATTTTTCTCCTTTTTTTTGCTGTTGTTTTGTTTCCTGTTGACTCTGAGGTTAAAATGGGAAATTTGCTAACACAAGGAATAGTAAGGTGATAGCTTGGATGCAAATGGAAGCTAGATAAACACATGAGGAGGAAAGGAATAGAAGGATATGTTGATGCAGTTAGATGAAGAAAGATGGGAGGAAGCTTAAGTATAGCATAAACAAGCACATGGGCAAAGTGGCCTGTTTCTGTGCTGTAAACACTGTGTAACACTATGTAATTATGACACCATGCTTTGGATTTTTCATCATATTGTTATGACTGAGGCAGGAGGTGTTTTCTAGTTCCACTTCTCCAAAGGTCACAACATATATTTTAAATGTTTACCCAGTTACTGATTCAGTCAGTCATATTCTCTACTCGTTATACCAGAATGAAATACACAAACCAGGTTTCTTTAACAACAAAATTATCAGTTAATTATAAAACACGACTTATCCAGTAACGAAGCAAAGCATTAACTCAGAGATTGAAATATGAAAGTTTCCTTTTTTAAATACCCCCCACACACACTCACAAACACACAGGAAAAAAATTCTCTCTGCAGAGGTCTTTTACAAAAAAAGACAAAAAAAGAATACTTTGGCCAAATACTTGCTAATTCTTGAAGAAAAATAGAGAAGATATGGAAGGATGTCAGTTGTCCTTTTTGGGCTGGCGTCCAGGTATACAGAGACAGATCACTGGGATCTTTTCAGAAGCAGTTCCTTCTGGAGATGTCAAGAAATAGTCTGGTAGACTTTCCAGGAAAAATGTGACATCATGGGTTTCATCAGTTATCACACTCCAGATTCACAGGGTTTTGTCAAAGATGTATAGAAAGAGGAGCTGACACACTCGATTTCTCAGGGTCTCTAAGAGAGGTGAAGGAAAGATGAGCAGGGAGTCCAAAACAATATCTCAGAAGTGAAACCACCTCCTGATCCTCATAAATCTTGACATGTCACTTCTCTATAAACATCTCCTCCCAGGTCACCAAAGTTTCAGTTGTTTATTAAGCTTAAGGCTTAATAATGTGATATTCAGTAAAGGTTGTTTTCAAACAAGACCTCTCAGTGTCCTTTCAGTGAACGTTCAACAAAAAAACGAAGTCTAGCATCTATGAAATCTTCAGTCTTCCAAAATGAATCCATTTCCTCACTTTAAATATGAGTCCTCAAAAAAAGTAACAAAAAAATGGAATAATTTCATCACGATATCTATCAATTTCACACTGTTCCATTCTCCTGTCTATACAAACTGGACATTCAGGAATGTTAGGCACTGAATTGCTAATGTAATTCAATTGAAACTGACGAGTAATAGCATTGATATCTGCAGGGCCATTGTAAAATTTTTCTCATTTTTTTGCTGTTGTTTTGTTTCCTGTTGATGCTGAGGTATTTTTCCACTGACATTGTGGCAATTGCTATGATGTTAATATTTTCTACGTCTGCCACTGGGAATTGTCTTACATGTTTGTTTTTATTTTGGAGGGAAAAGAGCACTGAACCTGAGCCTTCAGCAATCATTTGCTAGTGCCCTCATGTCAAGAAAATACAGACAGAAGTGCACAGGCGTCCACTTGTCTGAGGAACAGTGCCTGTCGCATTCTCAATTCACCAACGAAGCTGTCATGGAATTTGCCACACATTGCAGGCAGACATGCAACCAAATTCCACCATTAGGCACAACAATGCCCATGGATGTCAAAATAACGACTGGTTTCAAATGACAAGGATCGGTTTGCAAGCTGTCAGTTGAGACATTGTAAATATCCACCAATCAGCTGTGTATCACTCTGGGAAACAAGTCACAGATGTATCGTTTTCTTCAGCATCAGAAGTCATGCTGTTCCCCAGGGACCACTGAGAGCAGCCTGAGAGAGTTCTTCAAACTTACAAGTGGCAGGATCCCCAGTGGTGCAGAGCTTATATGTGGTCATACATGCTCCATTACATAATACAATTACCTACATGAATCAGAAAGGTTTTCCACTCGCTCAATGTTCAACTTGTCTGCAGCCATCAGCTTTATTATGCAAGTAAATGCTCACGTCCCCAGCAGCTGTCATGATCTCTTTGTTCTAAGGCACAGAGCACTGATATGTTAATCCAGAAAAACAAGTTACGTTTTGTCTCCTGGGGGAATCAAGGCCATCTTCTGTAGTCATTGCTCATGGTACCTCTGAGCAATCCCCGGACACCAGTGGAACGCAGATATAAAGAGGTGCATCCCTTATCATGTATGCACATTTCTGGCATACTGAAGGTATGCTTCAGTTGCTTGGATTAATCTGGGGTATCCTGCAACCTGAGAAGAGTTTTTCTGATTGTAATTATTTTTTATGTGCTACACCACTTCAACATTGAAGAGACATCCTCATAGAGACCACAGGAGAGGACAGCATATGGGTGCAACAAACAGAGCAGCAAGATGGTCTGGAGCAAGGTGAAGAGTCACAGACAAAAATCATTTACTGCCTATGAGAAAGGTTCACACAGCTCTTAAGCAAGACACCTTCTCAGAACTTGCAAGTGTGCCCAAAGCATTAACTGTCTTGCTTACATCTCTTTGCCCTCTGTACATATATCGTCCCCGACAGTACCATACATAGAACCATAGAACAGTTACGGCACAAAAGGAAGCCATTCAACCCATTCTGTTCGTGCTGGCTGAGAAAACTAGCTGCCCAATCTAATCCCACCTTCCAGCACCTGGTCCATAGCCTTGCAGGTTACAGCAATTTTAAAAGAATTGAGGGTTTCTGCCTCCACCACCATTCCTGGCAGTGAATTCCAGACACCCATCACCCTCTGGGTGAAAAAGTTTTTCCCTTCTGATCCTTCTACCGATCACCTTAAATCTGTGTCCCCTGGTAACTGACCTCCCCGCCAGGGAAAACAGGTCCTTCCTGTCCACTCTATTTAGGCCCCTCAATTAAGACTCCCCTCAGCCTCCTCAGTTCCAGGGAAAACAACCCTAGCCTATCCAATCTTTCCTCATAGCTGCAACCTTCAAGCCCTGGCAACATTTTTTAAAATCTCCTCTCCACTCTCTCCAGAGCAATTATGTCCTTTCTGTAATGTGGTGACCAGAACTGTATGCAATACTCCAGCTGTGGCCCAACCAGCTTTTTATACAGTTCCAGCATCACATCCCTGCTTTTGGATTCTATACCTCAGCCAATAAAGGAAAGCAATCCATATGCCTTCTTCACCATTCTATCTACTGGTCCTGCCACCTTCAGGCACCTATGGACAAGCACTCCAAGGTCTCTCATTTCTTCTACCCCTCTCAATGTCCTCCCATTTAGTGTGTATTCTCTCGCTTTATTTGCCCTCCCGAAATGCATTACCTCACACTTCTCTGGATTGAATTCCATTTACCACTTTCCCGCCCACTCAACCAAACCATTGATATCATTCTGGAGTCTACGACTATTCTCTCCAGTATTAACTACACGGCCAATTTTTGTGTCATCAGCAAATTTCCCAATCATGCCTCCACATTTAAGTCCAGATTATGAATATATACAACAAGCAGCAAGGGACCCAACACTGAGCCTTGTGGAATGCCACTGAAAACAGCTTTCCATTCACAAAAACATTTGTCGACGACTACCCTTTGTTTCCTGTCCTTGAGCCAATACTGGATCCAACCTGCCTGTCATGCTAGGCCCCCACCTGCCAAGAATGAGGCACATTAATCTTGTCATGAACATTGATTTTCAAATGTTGTTGGAGCAAGGAAATGACTTGTTAACCAGATCATCCATGGCTGGAAAAGACCTTTGTATATTAACAGGCAGTGCTTGGAAGGACAAAGGACAATTCCCTGACACATTCAACCCACAATGGACCTTGATCACCAGGTATTGTGTGTAAGAGGAGCATTCCAGAGACTGCTAAGGTAATGCAATCCAGGATTGGGTAGACCAGCTAGGCACATGACTAACTGGCTGTTCCAGGGTCTGTTGAACTAGTCACAGAGAGTTTGGAGGCAGAAAGACTGTTTGCTCCTGGACTGAGAAGATCTCTCCTGTCTGCTGCCATCTCTTTCTCACAAGCCTCTGAATCCATTGAAGACACATGAATCCCAAGAGAGAATAAGGTTTAAGAAGAATACTGGGCCCAACGAAAAGCAAGAACTACCTACAATCAAGGAGTCTACAATGAGCTTGAAGAACTATAACAAAAACTCTTCAGATATTGCCTCAAACTTCTCACTTTATTTTTTCTTCTGCTCCTTTCTGTCTCTATTTGCATGTGTGTATCATAGCAACATAGAAAAATAGGAGCAGGAGTAGTCCATCCGTCCCTTCGAGCCTGCAGCGCCATTCAATACGTTCATGGCTGATCATCCAAACTCAGTACCCTGTTCCCGCTTTTTCCCCATATCCCTTGATCTCTTTAGCCCTAAGAGCTATATATATCACGTATGCATGCTAGCGTGGGCGTGGCGTGTAGGCGTCAACTGAATTAGAGTTGAAGTTTAAGTTTAATAAACTTTCTTCTCTAAACCTAAGAAAATTTGTTTGTGCTGGTTTCTTTGCCTTATAATTGGAAAATGGTGAACAAGGATTCACCAAGAGGGAGCTAAAAACAGTGTGTTTAAAATTAAACTCTGTTATGGTAAGACCAGGTGAAGGCCGAGAGGGGCCCCTAGACCCCTTTCTCACCTGGTCGTAACACTGCCATATTCCCCTGTATCCCATGGGCTTTCATTTTACTGACCAGTCTGCCATGCAGGACCTTGTCAAATGTCGTACTAAAATCCATGTAGACCACATCCACTTCACTACCCTCATCAATCCTCCCTGTTACTTCCTCAAAAAACTCAATTAAGTTAAGAAGACATGACCTTCCCTGAACAAATCCATGCTGACTATCCCTGATTAATCCGTGCCTTTCTAAGTGGCAGTTTATCCTGTCCCTCAGAATTGATTCTAAAATTTACCCAGCACCGATGTCAGACTGACTGGCCTATAATTATTTGGCTTATCCCTCGCACCTTTTCTGAACAACGTTTAATGTTGGTACAGTGTTCGCAGACCTCCAATCATCTGGTACATCTCCTGTATCTAGTGAGGATTTGAAGATGATCCTCAGCGCATCAGTTATTTCCTCCCTGGCTTCCTTTAACAAGCTGGGATGCAATCCATCCGGTCCTGGCGATTTATCCACTTTCAAGGATGTCAGACCCTCTAGTACTTGCTCTCTCAATATGCTTATCGTATCGAATATTTCACATCCCTCCTCTTTAACTACAATGTCTGCATCAACCCTGTCCTTTGTGAAGACAGAGACAAAAAACTCATTAAGAACCCTGCCCACATCTTCTGCATCCACGCATAAATTCCATTATACATCCCTGATAGGCCCTACCCTTTCCTTAGTTATCCTCTTGCTCTTAATGTACTGATAAAACATTTTTGGGTTTTCCTTGATTTTACCTGCCAATAATTTTTCATGTCCTCTCTTTGCTTTTCTAATTTCCTTTTTACTTCACCCCTGCACTTTCTATACTCCTCCAGGCTTTCTAAAGTATTAAGATATTTGTGATCGTCATAAGCTTTCTTTTTCTGCTTTAACTTACCCTGTATGCTTCTAGATAACCAGGGGGCTCTAGATTTGGCAGTACCACCCTTAATCTTTGTGGGGACATGGCTACACTGTGCCTGTAGTATCTCGCTTTTGAATGGCTCCCACTGGTTTGCCACCGATTTTCCTTCACATAGCTGTATCCAGTCCACTTTCACCAGGTCACCTCTCAGTTTCATAAAATTTGTCTTTCCCCAATTTAGAACCTTTGCTTTACCATTTTTGAATCAGCCCGCAAACTTGGCATTCATACTATCTAATCGAATTGCTTCTAAATCTTGCCGAGAATGCTCTCTGAAAAAACAATAGCTTTAGCTCCAAAAACATTGTGTGCCTATAGGTTTCTGTCATGATGCTTTGCGTTGGTGACTGTATATGAAATTTGATTCCTGAACTTCAACCTTAAACATCAGCGAGGTGTAACTTCAGTAGCAGAGTATGTTGCATGACTTGCTCCTATATGTCAATAACAATTGAGGTAGCTCATACCTCACAGCAGCTGAGTCATTAGACTGACCTGTGCAAGCTACAGAATGTCTGCTATGATATAGGCAGTTCAGGCCTGCATGGCTACAAGGATTTCAGTACACATGAAAAGGGGCTTGCAGGTGGTTGCAGATATGCTGGTGTCATCAGAGTCCATCATCTTGACTATTCCACCCGATCCTTTGTCCAGAATATTGCCTCACCACAGCCATTGATCAGTGTGACAGCGGACCTAATGACCAGTAAAATTTTCTTTAATCAATCCCCAAAACTGTTGGATTAGCCATTCCAGGCAAATATGACAACAATCTGAGCATCTTTTTTTTTAGATTAGAGATACAGCACTGAAACAGGCCCTTCGGCCCACCGAGTCTGTGCCGACCATCAACCACCCATTTATACTAATCCTATACTCCTACCAAACATCCCCATCTGTCCCTATATTTCCCTACCACCTACCTATACTAGTGACAATTTATAATGGCCAATTTACCTACCAACCTGCAAGTCTTTTGGCAGGAAACCGGAGCACCCGGAGAAAACCCACGCAGACACAGGGAGAACTTGCAAACTCCACACAGGCAGTGCCCAGAATTGAACCCAGGTCCCTGGAGCTGTGAGGCTGCAGTGCTAACCACTGCGCCACTGTGCCGCTATTAGAGAAATCATTATCCCTGTTGCCCGTTGATGTCTCTGGAATTCCCACATGCTTCATGGTGGACATAAAATTGATGTCTGCCTCTTAAAGCTGCTACAAGACTTTAATTTCTGCAGCATAATGCAATTCATAGTCACAATCCCCATCGCCACCCATCCCCCATCCATGGATGTTCTGCACACCTGCAGCTGCCTATTTGGATTGACCTTAGGTGGGTTCTGAGTCTTTCAGTGAAACCCCGTGGGTCTGGCAGGAAAGCAATAGAGGTGATTAAAAAGGCAATTAAGAGTCTTTTTAACGATGAATTCCTTCTTTTCTAACAACACACATGTTCCACACTGTGTCTGCACCTTGCCAGGGTTACCAAGGTGAGTGCATAGCGGGAAGAGCTGTTTCTGTGAAACTGACAAGCTGTGTCAGCTTTGACCAGTTACACCAAAGAGCTCCAGTCATGCCCATTGACAGACTGCTGTGCAAATCATTTCTTCTCTCAGAGATAGCTTTCACTGCTTGACAGGTGAGTACCTACTCTTGGAAGGCACTTCACCTGTCTAGCACTTCACTCACCTTCAGCTGCATGTCCCTGCTACCAGCTATCATCACGGCATGAGTGCAGCTTATGTAGGTCTACCCTCCACCTCTGCTGAGAGGCAAGAGCAGAAGCTACACCACCATCAACAGCACCAGCAGCAGAAGGAGCAACAACAGCAACTGCACCATCTGCCTTCTCCTCAGACACATGACCCGCCACAGGACAGTGGGATGGACACCGAGTTCCAGCTGGAAGGATGCGAGACCCCAAACATAGGGTATACTGGCAAGCTCATGGACGGAACAGTGATGAAATATGAAATGAACTGGAGGAATTATGAAATAAAAGTAAACTGTTGAACTAAGCTACAAGAAAATGGCCACTTTGTTACACGGCAACATGGAGGGAGAGGTGAGGTGATCCTCTCCTGTACAGTCAATCAACATGTTTGTCTTTTGAAGACGGGAGCATTATTAATGTCTGGAATTGCCTTGAAGAGGCACCATCATATGTAAAACAGTCCAATCCATGCTAACACCTCCTATCATCAAACATTGAGCTAGCAAAGGCTTTTGCAGACAGACTGACTCGGAAGCTAAGGCCAAGATAATAGGTGTGAAATAACAGCTATTTATCAAAATGGACCCCATTCAGACGCCATTATGTAATAATGGTCCCCACATTCAGGGACATTGTACGAACACCCCAGGGGAGAGCGTATTGAATCACCTAATACCAAAATCTGATAAGTTTTTTTTATCTTAAAAGAGGTAACTGCTCTGGGGGAGAGGGACAGAAAACCATTCCAGACAGAGAAGCTGTGAGATCAATCCAGTTAAGCAATAAGCCCTGCCAGCACGAGCTTTAAACTACCAAGGCAGATAGATTGCAAGGTGACCTTGAAAACTCCACGTTTGAGAAGTTGAATTCCACCACCAACTTCGGACTGAGTTTTAACCAAAGGAGGCTGTGACACTTCATCAATTCCAAGACAAGGAACATTCTGGCCCGCAATGCTGTTAAAAAATTCCTCCTGGAAAACCCAGAAAGTTTCAAAGTGAACTCTCGTTACAACAATCGAACTCTAATTGCATGCTACCCTCTACTTTCTATCTTTTCTTGTGTGTGTGAATGTGTGAGTGGGTGAGGTTGCCAACATTTTTGGGTATTGTTTTAATAAATAGTTATCTTTCTTTTAAAACCTACAAGAATACCTGTCATTTGTCTGTTTATTTGATCCTTAAACACTCAGCAACTAAAACACAATTTTTAAAACACTATCTGCGGTGAGTTGTGAGGTGAAAAGTGGAAGCAACCTACAATATTTCCCGCCTGTCTGTAACAGATTGGGGCACTGAGCTGGGATTTGAAACATCAGATTGAATGAGTAATTTGGAAACGGGCGGAAAATTGATCCCTAAAATGGTAAAAATTAAAGAGCCAGATTTTCTTGCATTCTTTCTTCTTTATGGTGCTAGAAACAAAAAGACATGGCCACATTCAATGCAGAAACATCTGTAGAGCAGGGAGAACTATCATATGAGGCATTAAGTCAATTATGTATTGAAGATTTGAAAGCTGTAGCTACCCAGATGGGAGTAACTTTCAGGTCAAAAGAAAAGAAATTTGAAATCCTTAAAAATTTAGTTAGCCATTTTAATCTTACCCCAGAACCAGAGGAAACAGGCATAGAACCTGGGTCTGACAAAGTAACCCTAGCTAAAATTCAAGTGAAAGGGATATTGCCATGCAAAAAAATAGAATTGCAGTTTCAAAATGAAAAGAGGAAAGAGAGGTACAGTTTTAAAGGGGAAAAAAAGGAAAGAGAGATGCAGATGCAAAGGGAGGGAGCTGCAAGACAGTTTGAGCTAGACAGGTTGTATGCACAAAGCGGGAATGTCCGCAGCCATTCAAATAGTAACCCCAATCTGGAGCAAAGCTTTGAAGTTTTGATACACTCATGATTAGTGGCAAAATGTAATAAGGAGGAGGTTGAGTCGTAATTCATTTCTTTTGAGAAAATTGCTACCAGGTTAAATTCCAAAAGACTATTGGACTCCCCTTTTACAAGGCGAATTGATGGGTAGAGCTCAAGAAGGTCATTCTATGTTATCAGAAGAGAGCTCTTTCAATTATGAACAGACTAAAACTGCCATTTTGAATGCTTACAAGTTAGTCCCTGAAGCCTATCAGGAAAAGTTTAGAAATGCTAAACTAAATGCCAAACCGCTATTGCATTTGAAAGTTAGACACATGTCTTTCGATCACTGGATACTATCTCTAAAATTAGACCGCTCATATGATAAGTTGAGATTGGTAATTTTATTAGAAGAATTTAAAAATAGAATTCCATTAACATAAAGACCCATAATGTGGAACAAAGGGTCATATGGGTGAGATAAGCAGCTGCAATGGCAGACGACTATGAGCTCACACATAAATCATTTAATCAAGGGAAATCCTTCCATAATAATCCCCAGAGGTCCAGGAAGGACAGAAAGTGGGGTAGTGAGAAAAGATGGGGTCCTAGTAAAAGGTGGACAAGATTTCACCCAAGAATGATACCCAAGTAGACCACAATTTAGGATTTGCTTCTATAGCCTTTGTTATAAATGTGATCAAAATGTCTAATTGGGCCCTTATAAAGGAATGTTATCTAGAAATATATAACAAAATCATTCAGTCACTATGAATGAATACAGTGGGCATAAATAACAATGTATTCTTTTAAATATTTTAATTCATTAAACTGAAATATTTCCTGATTCAGAATGAGTAAACCTGAGAAATGTTTGAAAGTGTTATGCGCACTGTTTATCAATTGGTTGACAACACCCTAAAATAGAAAGACCTTGATTTATTATACCAAGACATTTCATAGGACTGGTGTCAAACTGATCAATTCTACCCATTTGAACTTTATATGTTCTCTTGTGTTGGATAATGACTTGATAAGCTGTCAAGAAAACTAGTTATAAAGAGTCTCATAATAAGACGACTCCTGATATAATGGCAGGCACCATAAAAAGGCAGTGAAAATTTCTGACTTGGCATTTATGTGAATAGTTTTATATTCCTTCAGGTTCTGCATCTCAGTGACACAGTGGTTCATTTAGTGTCATGCTAGGCCCCCACCTACCAAGAACGGGGCACATTGATTTTGTTATGAACATTTATTTTAAACTGTTCCTGGAGTTAAGAGAGGACTTGCTGAACAAATCAGCCGTGGCTAGAAAGGACATTTGCACATTAACAGTGTTTGGAAGGACAAAGCAGCCATTCCCTGACATTCAACCCATAATGGACTTTTGATCGCCAGACAACGAAGGTGGAGGAGCTCGCATTCCAGGTTGACTGCTAAGATGGCCAAATACACAAATGGACATAGTCAAACCAACTAGTCACATGACTAACCTGCTGGGCAACTTGAGTTTTTTGAATTTGTACAAACAATTTAGGCAGAGTGCCTGTTTGCTCATGGACTGAGAAGATCTCTCCCCTGTCGGCTCCCATCTCTTTCTCACAAGCCTCTGAATCCACTGAAGACACGTGAACCCCAAGAGAGAAAAGTCTCCTACAGCAAAAAAGGTTTAAGAAGAATACTGGGCCCCAGTGAAAAGCAAGATCTACCTACAATCAAGGATTCTACGGTGAGCTCAAAGAACCGTAACAACAACTCTTCAGATATTGCCTCAGACTTTTCCACTTTATTTTTCTTCTGCTCTTTTCTGTCTCTATTTGCATTTGTGTATCCCATATGAATGCTAGCGTGGGCATGTCATGTATCTGTAGGCGCTAACTGAATTAGAGTTTAAGTTTAATACATTTCAACTTTTCTTCTTTAAATCTGAGAAAGCCTGTTTGTGCTTGTTTCATTCCCTTATAATTGGAAAGTGGTGAACAAGGATTCACCATGAGACAGCTAAAAAAAATGGTGTGTTTAAAATTAAACCCTGTTACAGTAAGACCAGGTGAAGGCTGAAAGGGATCCCTGGACCTCTTTCTCACCTGGTCGTAACAGAAATCTGGCTGCTAGCATCCGGAATTGACCCACAGACAAACATAAGAAATTGGAAGTGGGAAGGCAAATTATTCCCAATCAAAAAAAGTGCAAGATATCAATACAAGTTTTTTGTGGTTGTGTGTGCTTGAATACTAACATGTCTGCGACTGAAGCTAATAGCTCTCCACGCCAGAGTGAAGTAACTGGGGATAAGTTAAAATCACTGTCTATGGGGGAGTTAAGGAAAATGGCTGAGCAGTGTGGGATCACTGTACGTGGCAAGGCAGCTAAAATGGCCAGCTGAGACCTGGCCTCTTTTACTACAAAGCAAGCAAATTGGAAAAGCCCATGAGGTTTATTCCCTGTTGCCAGATGAGAGTTCATCAAATTATGAACTCACCAAAAATGCTATTTTTGGGCATATAAATTAGTACCCGAAGCCTATTGCCAAAGGTTTAAAACCCTCAAGAAGCAAGCTAATCAAACTTAACTGGAGTTTGAAAGAAGTAAGCAGCTGGCTTTTGGCCATTGGCTGAGGTTGTTAAAGTACAGCTCAACTATGATAATCTCAGGGAAGTAATTCTGTTAGAGAAATTTAAACACACTCTCCCACTCTCCATAAAGACCCATGTAGAAGAGCAGTGGGTCCAGAGAGCCTGGCAAGTGGCCGTTTTGACCGATGAGTTTGCTTTAATTTATAAGTCGGTTTCCCAGGAGAGAACCTTTCCTAGTCTCTCCCACAAATCGAAAAGGACAAAGGGTGGGACAGTGATAGGAGCCTAAGCTGGGAGAGAAAGGAAAGCAGGAGACACAAGGGACCCCCCTAGCCAAAAAGGAAGGTGCTGTGAGAAAGAGTCAGACCCAGAAACCATTGTAATGAAGCAGGGCATTTAAAATCTGACTGCTGGAAACTAAAGGTAAAACTGGTAAGCTTAATCAGGGAACACCCACTCCGTGAGGACAGGAACCTGATGGAAAGCACAGCAGAACAAGCTGTGGCTTTAACTGCAGTAAGAGTGAGACCCAGGAAATCTACCGCTACAAGTGCAGGAAAATTTAATAGGCTTCCTGAGGGTTATCAGGGTTTTGTGTCTGAAGGGAGATTAACCCCATACCCCTCAAGTGGGCCAAGCAAGCCCATAGTGATTCTCAGGGACACAGGGGGACACACTAGATCCCTTTTACTGGGAAAAGACCTGACCTTTCTCCCAGAGAGTGCAGTGACCACCAAAACGGTGGTGAATGGTATTGGAAGGCAGTGTATGCCTGTACCTGTACACCGGGTGCACCTGGAGTGTGACCTAGATTCAGGACCGGTGACCGTAGAGATTGTCCCTAGTTTGCCTGTGGACGGGGTTGACCTGCTCCTAGGTAATGATCGGGTGGGGGCGAAGGTGATAGCCCCCCCAGTAGTGAAAGAGAGACCACAGGAGGTCAGCGAGACAGTAGATAGACCCCAACAATTTCCCTGAATGTGTAGTGGATCAGGCCAGTTGCCCCAGAGGAGACTGCATTGGCAGATGACTATGAGGTCAGCCTGTCCGAGACTTTCTTTGGAAAGTTAGGATTAGTTAGTTAGGGTTTTCCCTAGCTGAAGTTCAGCGATCCAACCCAGTATTGTGTGAGTTAGCACAGGCTGCCCAGTCAGAAAGTGAAGCAGAGGGAGTCCCTGATTTTTACTATTTAAAGAATGAGGTACTGATGAGGAAATGGACTTCTCCTCACAGACCTGAGAGCAAGGAGTGGGCAGTAGTTCACCAGTTGGTGATGCCACAGAGATACTAGAGCAAAATATTAAGAAGGGCCCATGAGACTACAATGGCTGTATGTGCCGGTATACGAAAGACCAAAGCCTGCATAAGACAGCAGTTTGACTGGCCAAAACTACACAATGATATGGTGGAGTACTGCAGGAGTTGCCACATCTGCCAGGTTGAGGGGAAACCCCAACCTACAGTGAAACCTGCACCTTTAAATCCTGTACCAGTGTTAGGAGAACCCTCCAGCAAAGGGCTGGTGAACTATAAGGGACCCCTGCTGAGAACAAAAAGAGGACAGGCAGGCACAAGGCTGGCAAAAGGTTAGAGAGAGAAGGGGAAAAAGTGACTAAGAGGGCATGTTAAAGGAAGTCTGGGAGGAATCCTGGATGAAAACCCCTACTATCCCATCAACCAACCCCAAAAAATGTGAAAAGTTAGACTGCACATCCTCCTATGTAAATGCAGACACTAGAAGCAGTCCACCAGAGTTGCTAACAGCATTTACAGGAACCTGCAGAGACAAAGAAAGACTTCTAGGGGGCAGAGAAACCATGAGGGCAATGCCTCACCTAGTCAAAGTGCCACAGGGGAATGCAGTAGAGTCTACACAAAGTCCTGCAGTCAGGAGTGTTCTCTGGGACAAAGGGGAGATTAGCAAAGAATCCTACCCCACAGTCAGAAAAAAAGCGAACCACCCATCCCCTGAAGTCAAAAACCTTTGCATGACTCTGCAGAGCACTGAAAGAGAGTGCAGGTCATACCCGCCCACTACTGACTCTTTTTTTAAAAAAAATTTCCTCAGCAGGAAAAAAGACTCTAGGCAGTCATGGAAATGGGCAAATGGAAGAGATATTTCCCCCCCAAAAAAACACATGTTTATTGGGATGCCAAAAGGGGGCAATTAAAGCAACACTGTCACCAAGAGAAGACAGGCTATAATAAGGTTTAGGATTTAATGAATGAATGGGAATAAATGAGAGAAATGCATGTTTTTTTCTGTATCTTACTTTTTTGCTTGATCCTTTTATTGAAACACACTTTTTTCAAATCGTATTTGATTCCACTGGGTGTGAAGGTGTCATGCTGGACCCCCACCTACCAAGAATGAGGCACATTGATTTTGTTATGAACATTTATTTTAAACTGTTACTGGAGTTAGGAGAGGACTTGCTGAACAAATCAGCCGTGGCTGGAAAGGACATTTGCACATTAACAGACAGTGTTTGGAAGGACAAAGCCGCCATTCCCTGACATTCAATCCACAAGGAACTTTTGATCACCAGACATTGAAGGTGAGGGAACTCGCATTCCAGGTTGACTGCTAAGAAGGCCGAATACACAAATGGATATGATCAAACCAGTTAGTCGCATGATTAACCTGCTGGGCAACTTGAGTTTTTTACATTTGCACAAACAATTTAGGCAGAGTGTCTGTTTGCTCCTGGACAGAGAAGATCCCTCTCCTGTCGGCTCCTATCTCTTTCTCACAAGCCTCTGAATCCACTGAAGTTACATGAACCCCAAGAGAGAAAAGTCTCCTACAGTAAAAAAGGTTTAAGAAGAATACTGGGCCCCAGCGAAAAGCAAGATCTACCGACAATCAAGGACTCAACAGTGAGCTCAAAGAACCATAACAACAACTCTTCAGATATTGCCTCAAACTTTTCCACCTTTCTTCTTTAAACCTGAGAATGCCTGTTTGTGCAGGTTTCTTTGACTTATAATTGGAAAGCGATGAATAATGATTCACTAAAGGGGAGCTTTAAAAAAATGCAACACCAGGTGAAGGCTGAAAGGGACCCCTAGACCTCTTTCTCAGCTGGTCATAACATTAGGGTAGAGAACAATGGATATTGTGTAACCTACATCATAATGAGATAAGGTCATACAACTTGGTGCAAAAACAGTGACAATCAAAAGGTGTCAAATTTGAGACTTTTCATATCTTTACTACATACAGTCATAGAGTCATAGAGTCATAGAGTTATACAGCACAGAAACAATCCCTTCAGTCCATCGTGTCTGTGTTATCCATCAAGCACCTACCTACTCTAATCCCATTTTCCAGCACTTGGCCCGTAGCCTTGCATGCTATGGTGTTTCAAGTGCTCATCTAAACACCTCTTAAATATTGTGAGGGTTCCTGCCTCTACCACCCCTTTAGGCAGTGCGTTCCAGATTCCAACCACCCTCTGGGTGAAAGGTTTTTTCCTCAAATCCCCTCTAAACCTCCTGCCCATTACCTTAAATCTATGCCCCCTGGTTATTGATCCCTCCGCTAAGGGAAAAAGCTTCTTCCTATCTAATCTATCAATGCCCCTCATAATTTTGTACACCTCAATCATGTCCCCCCTCAGTCTTCTCTCCTCTGAGGAAAACAACCCGAGCCTTTTCAGTCTGTCTTCATAGCTGAAATGCTCCAACCCAGGCAACATCCTGGTGAATCTCCTCTGCACCCTCTCCAGTGCAATCACATACTTCCTATAGTGTGGTGCCCAGAACTGTACACAGTACTCCAGCTGTGGCCTAACTAGCATTTTATACAACTCCATCATAACCTCCCTGCTCTTATATTCTATGCCTTGGCTAATAAAGGCAAGTATCCCATATGCCTTCCTAACCACCTTATCTACCTGTGCTGCTGCCTTCAGTAATCTACAGATTCGTACATCAAGGTCCCTCTGACCTTCTGTACTTCCTAAGGTCCTACCATCCATTGTATATTCCCTTGCCTTGTTAGTCCTCCCAAAATGCATCACCTCACACTTCTCAGGATTAAATTCCATTTGCCACTACTCCGTCCATCTTACCAGCCCATCTATATTGTCCTGTAATCTAAGGCTTTCCTCCTCACTATTTACGGCATCACCAATTTTCATGTCATCTGCGAACTTACTGATCATACTTCCTATATTCACATCTAAATCATTAATGTACACTACAAACAGCAAGGGACCCAGCTCCGATCCCTGCGGTACACCATTGGTCACAGGCTTCCACTCGCAGAACCAACCCTCGACCATCACCCTCTGCTGCCTGCCACTAAGCCAATTTTGGATCCAATTTGCCAAATTGACCTGGATCCCATGGGCTCCTACCTTCTTAACCAATCTCCCATGCGAGACCTTATCAGAAGCCTTACTGAAGTCCATGTTGACTACATCAACTGCTTTACCCTCATCTACACATGCCACCTCCTCGAAAAATTCAATCAAGTTAGTTAGACATGATCTCCCCCTGACAAAGCCATGCTAACTATCTCTGATTAATCCCTGCCTCTCCAAATGGGGATTAATCCTGTCCCTCAGAATTTTTTCAAAAGTTTCCCAACCACTGATGTTAGACTGACCGGCCTGTAATTACCTCATTTATCCTTGCTATCCTTCTTGAATAATGGTACCACATTCGCTGTCCTCCAGTCCTCTGGTACCTCTCCTGTGACCAGAGAGGATTAGAAAATTTGTGTCAGAGCTCCTGCCATCTCCTCCCTTACCTCACATAACAGTCTGGGATACATCTCATCTGGGCCTGGGGATTTATCCACTTTTAAGCCCACTAAAACAGCTAATACTTCCTCCCTTTCAATACTAATATGTTCAAGTATATCACAATCCCCCTCCCTGATCTCTACACCTACATCGTCCTTCTCCATAGTGAACACAGGTGAAAAGTAATCATTTAAAACCTCACCTATATCCTCCGGCTCCACACACAGATTGCCACTTTGGTCCCTAATGGGCCCTACTCTTTCCCTGCTTATCCTCTTGCCCTTAATATACTTATAAAATGCCTTAGGATTTTCCTTTATCTTGACCGCAAGTGTTTTTTCATGTCCCCTCTTCTCTCTCCTACAGTATAAGAATTCTCATGGTGAAGTTTCTCATTATTTATCCTCAAAAGCTCAAGAGAATATATGTTTGCTTTTCATGAGAAAAGTTCTGTTTGTATTCAAGACAGGTTATGAGACAATTGGCTTGGGCACAGTTCACTTTTTGCTGCATAATTGCTCATCTTGAGTCTTCCACAGTTCTTTTATATTTATAAAATGTCATGATGAGTAATTGGGAAGAAAGCTCCCACAATGCCAAGAGGATTTCTGGATAAAGAAGACTTTCCAAGACAATCACAGAAGCAAGCTGAAAATGAGTTAGCCCAAGAGTTGGCTTTTAAAAATTTCAACCCTGGGAATTTTCATTCTTTCTTTCTTGACTCTCGCCACAGAAAAGATTAAATTGCAATGATGAATTAATATCCCAAAACATAGATCATTTTACGATTCCTATTTATTGAGGTTCCATTTACTGTAAATTTATTTTAAGAGTCAGATTGCTTTTGTTTGACCACATAGATGGAAATGTGACAAAATTCTGAGATGGAAATGAGACAAATGAGTAAAATTGATACATTATTAACATTTTCTTTTATAATATTCTGCCAGCAGATTTTTCAGTGAAGAACACAAAGTATAATTTTCATATTCTGGTTGTTGACAAGTTATCCTATCATACCCCAATTGGATATGCATTTGTTTTCAAATAGGCAGTAAATTAGATACTTCAGCATCTCTTACTTTGGCAGTTAATAGTAATGTTCATAGTATAGAATCTTACACTATTTGGCCCATGTGCCACTCTTTGAAGGCCCTATCAATTTAATCCCACTCCCCCACTCTTTCTCCATAGCCCTGCAATGTTTTTCCTTGTGTTAATGCTCATTTAAATAGTAACAATAATGCTAATGTAAAGCTATCCAATTGGAATATCATTGCATATATTGAATAGTGTTGTAATATTCTATGCAAGTATGCAGAATTAAAGATATGATTTTTAAGATAGCTTTTTGAAATTAATGTCTCAAAACAGACTGTTATGTATGAGATTCCTTCAAAGTTTAGCTTTGCAAAACTGAAATGATATCTCTCTACTTACTAACTTAACACATCACTGCACATCAACACAATTTGTGCAATATTGCTACCACCCTACATAAATTTCATGGATATGAACTTTAACATATGTTTTAATGAGAAAACGGCATATCCTAACGCAGGTAAAGAGCTAGAACTGGAAACAGTGTTAATAACAATCACAAATATCCTTACAATGTCACCATTTGGTTTTGCTGCTGGGACAATACTAATGATAGGTAATAAACTCATTGTCCAGTATTTATTGACAGTATTGTATCTTATTGCAAGCCCTTAAAATATCAAAGGCCTATGAAGAAAGTAAACTCTACAAAATTGCTTGACATTATTACAAATTATGTAATTGGGCCTGAATTTAAACTCAAATCACAAGTGAATAGATAGTTTATAATTGACTACTTCACATGGAGGAAGTGAATATATGAAGTGGACTGTCCAGGGAGAGAATGGGGATGGAGAGTATTGGCTAATTTGAGAGTTGGGAAGGCTTTTGGTGAAAGAAGCAATTAAGGGGTTGTAAAAGACAAAATAATATTGAATTTTTTGAACTTTGCACCTACTCAAAAGGACTACAGTGATCTTTTTCACTAATTCATAGATAGCAAATATTGCTCGGTAGTCAGAAAGTTACACATATTAAAGATAACAGGTCAGTCTGAACGTTACAAACATTTGTAAAAGAAAGCATATTTATGATCATGACCATGAACTTATCCTGTGACATATTAACATATAAATGCTTGATAAGGGCGGCACAGTGGCGCAGTGGTTAGCACCGCAGCCTCACAGCTCCAGCGACCCGGGTTCAATTCTGGGTACTGCCTGTGTGGAGTTTGCAAGTTCTCCCTGTGTCTGCGTGGGTTTCCTCCGGGTGCTCCGGTTTCCTCCCACATGCCAAAGACTTGCAGGTTGATAGGTAAATTGGCCATTATAAATTGCCCCTAGTATAGGTAGGTGGTAGGGAAATATATAGGGACAGGTGGGGATGTGGTAGGAATATGGAATTAGTGCAGGATTAGTATAAATGGGTGGTTGATGGTCGGCACAGACTCGTTGGGCCGAAGGGCCTGTTTCAGTGCTGTATCTCTAAACTAAACTAAAAGATTCCTCTCTCCCATTCACCCACTTTATTTTAAAACAGTAGTACCTCTGTTAAGACCCTACTAAAAGAAATTGCAGATCATTTTTGCTGATACCAGCTTTTTTATTTCCAGACTTTTGTAGACTGAATTCAAATTCTGAAACTGCCATGGTGGAATTTGAATTCATGTACCCCAGAGTATTAATCCATTTCCTCTAGTGAAATAACCGTTACACTATCAGACCTATTTGTAGAAAGCAAATATGTAGGACTGTAGACAAGCGCCAATATTGTAAACTGGTCAATACAAATTACATGGTATTATTGGTGACTTGCTTAGCACAAATCAGTTAGATTCCAAAGCCAGAAACAAATATCTGCTAAGACAACCTCCTGCCAACTTTACCTTTGGTCTCTACATTCAGGCCCAAAAACATGAAGGACAATAAAACAGCTTAATTATCAGTTCTGTGGACATTCACCATGACTCTCGCATAGGATCAACACCTCCATTAAAATAGCAGATTATCTTCTGTATAATATTAATTCATTAAGAATTCATGCACTACCGTTACACAATATAATTTGCAGTCTTCAATATCTTGTCAAATTCAATGACATTTACTGTACGTAAAGATGATCTTGCTCACTTTCAGACAGAAAGTTGCAAATAGTATAAATAACAATACCATAACAGCAACTGAAGTGGAAGAATTAATTTCAATTTCAGTTATTAGCACACAATGAAATCAGATTTTTTGAAGTGCTTGTTTTAAAAATTATTATTCACCATTGAAAGAGGGTCATGGTAGCTTTTTAACACATGAGAAACAGAAATAATTGAAGAATGATAGAACCTCTGAAATGGTGGTTGCCTTATGCCACAACAGACCAGGATAATTTTTTAAATTGATTCTGGTGATTATGCGTATCAGTGGCAAGGCCACCACTCATTGTCCAACTGAGTGGTTTGCTAGGCCATTTCGGAGGGTAACTGAGAGTTAACCATGTTGGTGTGGCACTGGAACTACATATAGGCCAAACCAGGTAAGGACGGCAGGGTTCCTTTCCGAATGAACATTAGTGTTTCAGTTGTTTTTTTACGACAGCTGCAAGGCCACCTTTTACTGGTACCAGATTTTTATTTCCAGATATTTTGCTGCCTGAATTCAAATTTCCAAACTGCCGTGGTAGGATTTGAATTTACATTGTCTAGATTATTTGTCCAGCGGCATAGCCATTGCCATAATGTACCCTGTGTTAAAATGACTTTGTCCAGTCTATTCTTTGCTTTTGCTAATGGACTTTACTAAAAGTGAATCTCTTTTTGCTGCTGATGCTGTCCTCTCAGAGTGGATAACTCTGAATCAATTCAGGCAGAAATATATAGAACTGCATAGTTGAGAAAAAATGAAGCATTATCTTCAGTGCTGAAAAAATTACATCATTAGGCTGTGGCAAAGCTTGACTGTTCTTCTGCACACACATCTTTTTTCAAGTTTGAAGAATCAAGATTTCTGAAGCATTCGTTATACCATACAAAGGTTCTGACGTTATCCCTTGACACACCAATTTTTGAAATAGAGCTCAATCTATAGTTTTATTATTTTTTATGATTACATCTCCAGTAATTCACATATTACCTTGCCAAGTGAAAATGTCCACAGAATGGATCACGCACCAGGATAATGGAAATTTCCAATATGCCCATTGGTGACCAAAACAAATCCCATAAGTTCTTCTGTGCTCTCAGAAATCAGAACGATCAAATGAAAACTGATGAAATTTTAGAGTTGCCAGTGAATATATGCTATTTTTAAAATTCTTAACTCGTAAGAAGACAGGGCCTCTCCAGAAATGTGACAGGACGGGACCTCTGCCTGCCAACACCCAACGATCCTTATTCCATCAGAAATTTGGGGTTGTCCACCTTGCATAACTTTTCTGGCTGATGAAGAACATGAGAACCACCAGTAGCGGTCCAGATACAGTAGGGCATAGGAGGTGTCCAGCCTGCTGATGCAACCTCCTCATTTAACGGGCTGCATCACTTTCAACGGGTGAGTGCGCTTTGTTAACAATGGAACGGAGACTGCAGGAAGAGACAAAAGGCAGGCATCAAATTTGCCTGAGACTGCTGTTGACGTTCTGCTGTCAGTGATCAGAGAAAGGAGAGACACAATTGTTGGGATAGGTAAGAAGAAGCCATCAAAGGCAAAACCCGAGCCATGTTAGAGGAGATCACTTTGGCTCTATGTCAGAAGAAATTTAATGACCTCATAAGATCAGCAAAAGTAAATGAGTCAAATAACAGGAAAGTGTATTGAAACTCAGAAATGTTAGTGGATATTCCCTGCACTACTTTGGTCCAGTGGTAACATTCTGTCTTCTGAGCCAGCGGTTGTGGTTCACAGGCCCATGTCAGAGACTTGAGCTGAAAATCTAGGCTGGCACTCTAGTGCAATACTGAGGGAGTGCTGCACTGTTGGAGGTGCCATCTTTTGGATGAGATATTAAATTGAGATCCCATCTGCCCTCAGAGGTGGACCTAAAAGATCTCATGGCATTATGTCAAAGAAGAGCAGGGGAGGTCTTCCTGATGTCCTGGCCAATATTTATCCCTCAACATCACTGAAAAAAAGCAGATTATCTGAACCTTATCACATTGCTGTTTTTGGAACCTTAAGTGCGCACAAATTAGCTGCAATGACTACACTTCAAAACTATTTCATTGGCTGTAAAGCACTTTGGGGCATCGTGAGATCATGAAAGACACTGTGTAAATGCAAGATTTTTACTCAGGCTGTACCCTGGAAGCACTATAACCTGGTAGCTGATGTGAATTGACTCACATCATGTAATGAATGCTATCACATTTAAATTTCACATTCTACATCTATGCTCCCTTCTACCTGTAACTATTATCATGCATTCCATAAATTTTGGCAGGTCATGGTCAGTATTGCAGGGAATAAACATTCCTCCTACAGGAGAAGACATCACATAATCCTACTTGGCAAGAAATAGCAGACATCCGTCAATCTGGCAATCATTGAAACTAATGGATCTGGAAGTTAAGAATGCCAATGTACGTTCAGTGGGTTTGTAAGTACGTATAGCTTTTCTGATAAAATAAGATGTTTTTTCAATCTCTTCACTTGTTACCAGATTCCTCATAGGAAATTCACCAAGTAACTGTTTGTTCTGGACTGCTGCTCGTGCAGACCCAAACTAATAGAATTGGTTTGCAGTCCCTTAGGGTGAGTGGCTGAATGAACTCTATGAGAAGTATAAGGGACTGCAAACTAATTCACTCTATCCCTTGCACTGAGTAAATCAGAATTAGGCAATCACGATTTACAACTAATATGAACGAAACCTGACAATCTTCAGTGCTGCGGCCGCACTCCCTCACCTTCACTTCTCCGTGTGGGGAAAACCAGCGTGACACCAGGTGGGGAGGAGGGGAGTTAAGATTTTTAGTCTGAGGGGGGAGAATGGGGTCAAATAAACATAATGAGTGGAGGGCATGGTGGGAAAGGGTGAACTTTAAGCTTTGTACAGCCTGGGGAGGGGAGGGTCAGATTTCCAAGGTAAGTGTTTTGGAGGGAAGGGCAAATACTTAATGCAATTTTTATTGGGGGTGGGAAAGGGGCATTAGGATTTTATTTGATACATTTTGGGGGATATAGCTTTAAATATTTAAGTTTGCTGGCAGGGCTGGCTGCCCTTTACAAATGGCGGCAGCACCTGCGCACAGGCAGCTGATGCCATTACCAGCTTCGGACAGCCCACCCCCTCCATGTGCTTGGCGTTGTGGGGGGTGATGTGGGGAGGGGGTTGGTGTCAGACTTCCCTGGCTATTTAAATGAGTCGCTGTGCGGGAGATCGCAGTGACCCAGCGGCATGCGCCATTTTTTTCACCCGTCGCTGAGAGCGGCAGCAGGCCCTTAAAATCCAGCCCATAGTCAGAGGATATAGGCATGGAAGTGGAGCCTGCTGCAACTGAGCAGAGTTTTAAGAAATGTCAACCTATGGCTATAGAGCATATAGATGATGATTTCAGAAGTCCTGCCATGGAACAAAGGACACGAGAAGAGCATCAAATCCACATCGAAAGTCTGTGCAGAATCTCTCAGGATGTGTGGCAGAAGGCTAGAGAGGAGCTGCTGTCTGCTTTATTAGAAGGGATGTGTAAGATAACAACAACTTTATATTTATAAAGTGTCTTTAACATAATAAAATGTCCCAAGGTGCTTCACAGCAGCATTATAAAAGAAAGTATGATTCCAAGCCACTAAAGGAGATATTAGGTCAGATGACCAAAAGCTTGTAGGTTTTAAGAGGTTAGTTTTTAAGGAGTGTCCTAAAGGACAAAAGCGATGGGGAGTTGGAGAGGTATAGGGAGGGTATTCCAGAGCTTGGGGCCTAGGCAACTGAAGGTGCGACCACCAATGGTGGAGCGATTAAAGTGGTGCTAGGCCTTCTTCCTGAACAGTCCATGTGGTGAAGTTGCATAAGAGGTCAGAATTAGAGGAGTGCAGATATCTTGGAGGTTTGTGGGACTGGAGAAGATTGCAGAGATTGGCGGGAGGGGTGGGGCAGGGGGGTTGTGCGAGGCCATGAAGGGATTTGAAAACAAGCATCAGAATTTTAAAATCAAGACATTGACTTGACCGGGAACCAATGTAGGTCAGTGAGCACAGGGCTGATAGCAGAACGGGACTCGGTACGAGTTAAGGCACAGGCAGCAGAATTTTGGATGACCTCAAGGAACACTATCACCTTTAAGTTCTCTTCTGTGTCACACACCATCCTAACTTGGACATATGTCACTGTCCCTTCTATGTCACTATCAAAATCCTACCTAGCAGCATTATGGGAGCACCTGCACCACATGGACTGTTCAGGAAGAAGGCCTACCACCATCTGCTCAGGCAACTCGGAATGGGCAATAAACACCAGCCTTGTCAGCCACATCCACATCCCTAAAATGAATTTAAACAATCATTGCCCGCTTCTGCCCTTACCTCAGTCCATCTGCTGCTGAAACCCTTTACCATCTCTTTTTCAGCTCCAGATTTGACTACTCAAATGCTTTCCTGTTCGGGAGTCTCATCTTCCACTCTCCATAAACTTCAGACCATTCAAAGCATTGTTATCTATATCCTATACTACACCCACTTGACTTAACTGACCTACATTGGCTCCTGGCTCCTAATGTCTCAGATTTAAAATTCTCATCCTGTTTTTAACTCCCTTTATTGCCTCCCCCATCTTATCTCTGCAACCTCCTCCAGCCCTATAACTCCCCACATGAACTCTCTATTTCTCTCATTCTGGCCTCTCCCTTCATCCCATTATTGGTGGCCATGCCTTCAGTTGCCTCTGTCCCTGGCTCTGGAATTCCTTCACTTGACTAACCTGCTTTGCCATCTCACTCTCCTCCTTTATGACCATCCTTTGTACCACCTCTTTGACCACGTTTTTGGTCATCCCTCCACATATCTCCTTCTTTGGTTCTGCATTTTTTTCCTTATGCTTCTGTGAAGTGTCCAGGATGTCTTTCTATCTTAAAGGTGCTATATAAATGCAATTTATTGTTGTCTTATTGTAGTCATGTTATTGTAGTTTGATAATCATCTGTCACTTATCAAGCAGGTACTTTTTCAGCGCATCTTGAAACCCACAATAATCTACGACAGGGTGCTTCTGCGGCAAAACCCTGATAGATCAAGAATCACACTACCAAATTTCTCATCTCACAAAGGTGCAAATCCTGATTTACACCTTCCCCAACCCAGGAATTTTGGGGCCATATTATAGTTTTGAGGATATCTATTTAGCTTGAACGATGATTATGTTTTCAGAAAACAAAGAACCAAGAAACAATTAGCAAACCTCAAGTCAGACTTGAGAACAGAATAATTCCCCTTCCTCCCAACAAAGACCAGTGATGGAAGGAACATGCTTTCATGTTAAACTATTATTGCTGATTTAACTAACTCTGTTTAAAAATGAACCAATATCTAGTTGAGAATGGGGATCAGGATTATAAGGAGCAACAAAAATTGAACTGATCTGATATTCCAGGAAATATGATGGATCTAATAATGCTGGGAACCTAAAAAAGGCATTGTCGGAAAACAGCTGATCAGGCCAGAATAATAGAAGTTGCAAGGATGTCTAGATGCTATGGAAATTTGTCGAATTACCTTGAGAGTTAAGAAACATTTCAGAGTTTTTTTCTCAGAAGATCAAATAAATTCGATGTTGTATGTGGGTGAATAGACTGTACACAATCTGGAATTTGATGGGCAATGTGGTCTTTCATTGGTTCTTATTTTATCATGTTCTTAAACTGTCTTTAGACAACCACCTCTACTAAATTATCCCTTGAGTGATTACTAGTAGATGTAAGGAGTGTTCTTTAATTTGAACTTTTATTTTCAAATAATGGTGGAGTGCTTAATTTGTTTGTTCAAATCATCCCCAATGTGCATCCGAGTTGGTAGACAGGAATGTAGGGCCAATCATTGTTACATTACCTCAACATTACACTATGTCATGTATCGGTGTGAAAATATGAGATTTGATTATCTGGTGACATTTATTAAGGATTGTCCATACGATAACGTGCTACAACTGACCCCACCTATTACTAATTTACTAATTGTAATGGTGGAGGACGATTCTTTTTATATTCTGCAAATGGTAACATATTGCCTAATGTTAAACTTTAACAATCTCTGAAGGCTTCTAAATGCCTTTACACAACAGGATGGCTGCTTATTCCTATAGAAACACCATTGTGTCAGAATAGCAGGAGTAAGTTGCTAGAAAAAACGACTTCAGATTCTTAGGATACAGCTTGAGAGTTGCGCTGTAGTTCATCAGATACATGTAAACTAATTGCTGAAAGCTTTGTTAGCCAGCAATTTGAGTCAGTCCCAGTTTGCCTTTGATGCACTGCCACCGCATGATAAGTGGTAACATCAGAAAGAGTGAGGTCTTGTCACTAGATGCTGGGAGACAAAAGTGTATTGTTTCTGACAATCTAAATCTCAGTAGAGAATATGGCTAACGGAATACTGACAGAGGCTCTGTGGGGCATCTGCATGTTACAAAAAAAATCAGAAAGTTTTGCTGTGAACTACTCCACCATACTGTGCATTGTAAACAAGGGGAGTCTGTTATAATGAGAGCAAAATACTGTGGATGCTGGAAATCTGAAGTAAAAACAGAAAAGTCTGTAAGTACTCAGGGGGGATTTAAACTAATGTGGCAGCGTGTGGAAACCAGGATAGAATATTAGCAAGGAAAAGAAAAGGTGCACAGAGAATTGGGAGAGACAGACAGCACTAGAGTAGGAAATAGTAAGCTATTAGGTGGAGTCAGAGTAAGAAGGAATGAAATAAGGTCCAAATTAAGTTTACTGTACATGGATATTTGGAGTGTGCTAAATAAGTTGGTGAGCTGCAGGCGCAAATAGCCACGTGGGAATATGATGTCATGGCGATAATGGAAGGCGTGGCTCAAAGAAGGGCAGGACTGGATACTAAATAGTCCTGGATACAAAAAAGTCAGGAAAGATAGGGAAGGAAAGAAAGGAGATGGGGCAGCAGTACTGATTAAGGAGAACATTACAGTGCTGGAGAGAGAGAGGATGTCCTAGAGGGGTCAAGGACAACACTGATTTGTTTACAGCAAAGAAACAATAGAGGTACCATTACACTATTGTGTGTATTCTATAGGCCACTGCCTAGTGGGAAATATATAGAGGACCAAATTTGCAAGGAAGTTACAGAGAGGTGCAATAACTATAGAGTAGTTCGAATGGGGGACTTTGATTATCCTAATATAGACTAGGATGGTAATAATGCAAAGGACAGAGAAGATTGTTAGCCAGGGGCTGCGAGGAGTACAGAGTCTGTTACAAACTGTTGCATAGCTCATGAACCAAAGTAACCCGAGCTCAGACACTGGCCTGTGCTGGTAAAAACCAGTTTGAACTAATTAATTTATGTGAAAGACAAGGGAGAGATCACAGGAATAGAGCCTTATTTGGACACGGTGTGATACCGGGGTCTTTGGGCCTGGGCCAATAAGGAGAAGATACGAACGAGGTGAGTAGACTTAAACCAACCTGAAAGAGACAGCACAGTTTTGAAGAGATAAGAAAGAGAATAAGTATAGAGAATCTTGGGCATAGAGCCAGCGAGAAACTCCGAAGACCAACCATCACAGAAGTGGAAGACCTTGCGTGAGCAACGCGGCGACAATATAAAAGAGAGAGAGAATGGAATGTGTGGCCAGCGTCAGCTCTCCCCTTTTTCGGGTATTATCCTTTGTTTTCTGTAACTGGGTCAGGGAAAGGTCAGAGGAACCTAGTGGGTGTGCTTATCAATTCTAGCTAGCTTTGTTATTAACTGTATAACCCAGTTTGAGTTGCATGCTTTTGTCTAACCAAGTGTATAAGCCTTATTCTTACATTGTACAACAAAGTGAATAAAGTAAATTGATAGTTAAAGAAAGGACTGAGTTTCCTCTTCTTTGTACGAAGCCATTAACCGTAGCCAGTGGATTAGGTGGAGGGTGGCTTTCCTGTAACCCCAATATCCCAAACACTCAGCCTGAGCCTGAATTAAAAAGAGGACTTAGTCCCACATGACGGCCAGGATCAAGTGGGTGAAGGGAATAAAGGGGCCAAGGGGGAGTTGACTCCATGCCACGGTTTACATAATTGGCGCCCCTGGGTGGGCACGAGGACCAATCTCTCCGTTGAATCAGCGGGAGACTCGAGCCGAAATGAATTGGCAAAGTACAGAGGGAACAGGAACTGAGGGGTTAATTCATAGCTACGAACATAAGATGACGAATCAAAGGGAATCTCCAAGCCCTGGAGTCTTGGATTGTTTTGATTGGAAGGGACTCCTCCAAAAATACGTAATAGGGAAGTGGCCACAATACGGGGAGTATGCAGGTCACACTAGCGACAAGGGAAAACCCGTAGGAAAAGCCCTTTGGAAGATTGCACAAGCAAAGATGTCAGCTAGGAAATTTTTTAAAAATACAGAAGTCAGTAGCTATCGGCTGTTTACTTGAGGAATGGATAGAATGCCAACAGCAGGCTAAAAATGAGCAGAACAGACTAGAGGAAGAGATTAAAAAACTCTGTGAGGAGGCAGCCCGCCTTAGTGAAAAAGTAACTGATTTGCAGGGACAGAGAAGTGCGGATTTGATGTATATGAACCAATATCAGTTACAGTGTGAAAAACTAGTTACGGAAAAAAGTAGGCGAGAGGGAGAAGCCCAAGCAGCTAAAGCTGAGGTGGAAGGATGGAAACAGCAATGTAGTGATTTAAAAACTGCCATGAATGTGATTCAGAGAGCAGCTCAGGAAAAGAGAAGTAATATAGCTGATCACACAAAGTGTCAAAAATACATAGCGAGACTGCAAGAGCAGCTAGCCACGCAGAGAGGTATAATCTGTGCTTTTGCACCCGAAGGAAGTGAGGAGAATGGTGAAGGGGACATAGATTGGAATGAGTTAGCAGACGAAGCGGCTAGATACGGCCATGATAACGGAGACCCTCTACCCGAGGATCCTCCGCCAGCATATGAGCCAGAGCCAAAGGAGCCATCGGCCCCCATGGCCCCCCTTGTGACTACTAGGGCAGCGATAGGGGCAGATGGCCAGGTGGCAGCTGGCCCGCATATAACATATTCCACTCCAATGGGGGTACAGCAATTGAGGGATATTGCGAAAGACATTGGGATGTGTGCACCCGGGGATGGTCCTAGGGAGCTGTTCCAAGTGGTCAGTCAACAGAGAGGAATACACAGCTTAGATGACGCTGAAGAAAGAAAATTAATTATAATGTGCCTACACTCACACATACACTCCGCCCTACCGGAGGAGCAAATACTCGGTAGAGGCACAATTGAGGCTTTAAAAGAACAAGTATTAAACGTCATGGGCGCTAACAGAGGGGACCCAGTGGAGGCGCTAATGAAATGCTATCAAAGAAAAGGTGAACACCCTGTCTTGTTTGCGGCCCGCATCTGGGCGGTGATTCAAGGGGCATATGGCGCAAACCTAGATAGAGCAAATCCAACGCCAGAAATTAGAAACCGATGGCTGAGAACGCTGGTGTCGCATGGCACTGAGGAGTCAAGAAGGGCACTAGATCAATTTGATCCCTCTGATGACACGCACACAGAGGCTTGGGTACTCAGGAGGATGGTTTGAGCATGGGAGAAGGAAACAACAAAATTCTCCAAGGCCCCTGAGGGAAAGACGATGCCTGTCAAAGATCAGACAATAACCTGGAGAAATGAAGGGAGGAGAACTACACAGGGGGCACCCCACCCAACTTTTCAGACAGGAGGAAGGGATAGAGGCATCGGGAGAGGAACCGTCCCAGGAACAGGGAGAACTCTGGGCGGGCCGACCCACTGCTATAACTGTGGCCAGGAGGGACATTTCAAAAGAGAATGCCCAAACCCGAGACGAGAAAATGCAGGTCAGGGAGGAAGCCAGAACCTACCCGTGGAAGTACCGAATAGATCAAATCCTCAATGTGATATACTAGAGATAGCACTGTCTTCGGGGTCGTACCCCGAACCACAATGACGGTCTCAGGCCTTTCCGTATGGGTGTGTGACATGCGGTGGGATAACACAGGGAGACCCCTAGTGAATGGTAGGGTTGGAGGCTGCCCTGTCACGTTCCTTTGTGACACTGGAGGATCCCGAACCACCGTAAACACCACCAATGTTAGTAAAGTAGATTGGAAAATTCAAAGTAAACTTGTTTTAAGCGGATTCACAGGTGGGATATGTGAGCGTACCATTGGAAGTCAGTGTGGGGGACGTAGCAATATTTATTTATTTTTGATTTAGAGATACAGCACTGAAACAGGCCCTTCGAGTCTGTGCTGACCAACAACCACCCATTTATACTAACTCTACAGTAATCCCATATTCCCAACTACCTACACTAGGGGCAATTTACAATGGCCAATTTACCTATCACCTGCAAGTCTTTAGCTGTGGGAGGAAACCAGAGCACCTGGCGAAAACCCACACGGTCACAGGGAGAACTTGCAAACTCCGCACAGGCGGCACCCAGAATCAAACCCAAGTCATTGGAGCTGTGAGGCTGCAGTGCTAACCACTGCGCCACTGTGCCGCCCAATGCAATAGAGCACTCAGTGGTTCTCATTAAGTTACCCAGAGAACAAGAACATATATTAGGGTGTGATTATAAGGCTAAAGCAGGACTCTGTTTTGACCCTGTTAATTGCGCGATTTGGCAAATGCCCTTGGGCATGGGTAGTATAGATCACACATCCATCCCGGTGGGGGAATACCAGGATAGGATATGCACGTTTGGGGAAATGTGTACAAGACCAGAAGAAATGAGTAGCGATCGTGAAGTACAACAAATTATCACACGGAACTTAGTAGTATTTGCTCGACATAAACATGATTGTGGGAAAATGACCGGGAGTATGTGTATACAGGGTCCAGACCCCAAACACAGAAGCAGTATGGTTTTCCGAAACAGGCAGAAGAGGAGGTGGGAAAGGTGATAAAGAGTTTGCTGCTACAAGGGATACTAAGACCAGTAGCCTCCACTAACAACTCGCCTATTTGGCCGGTGAGGAAACCGGACGGTAGCTGGCGACTAACGATAGACTACCGAGAATTAAATAAGGTAACCCCATTAACGGCCCCCACCATAGAAACTAGCCCAGAGACGGTAGTTAAACAAAATGAGGACGCACAGTGGTTCACTGTTTTAGACATAAGTAACGGTTTTTGGTCTATTCCACTGGAGAAAGAATGCCAATATAAATTTGCGTTTACCTTCCAAGGACAACAATATACATGGACCGCCATGCCGCAGGGATTTCATAATTCCCCGTCTATATTTCACCAACATCTAAGGGAAGGGTTAAAAGGGTTCTCAAAGCCTGAATGCCTTGTGCAGTATATAGACAACTTACTTCTAAAAACTGAAACGGAAAAGGAACATTATCAGTTACTAAGTGAATTACTACAATTGTTACACGAATTGGGACTAAAAGTAAACACTAAAACCCTAAAAAAGCGCAGGTTATGAAACAGAAAGTCACTTACTTAGGAATGATCTTGACACCGGGAAAGAGAGAAATTGACCAACGAAGGGTAGTAGCGGTTGGCAGACTCCCTGTCCCGAGGGATGTAAAAGGGTTGAGATCCTTCCTGGGTTTGGTGGGATATTGCAGGGACCACATTGACGGATTCGCTACAAAAGCGGCCCCATTAATGGAGCTATTGAAAAAGAATGTTGCGTGGGAGTGGAAAACTGAACACACACAGGTCATTTCAGATTGAAAGCAGGCACTAGCTGCTGCGCCTGCTCTGAAAACCCCAAATCCAACTTAGCCATTTTCATTGGAGGTAGCTACCACAGACACCACCCTCTCGGCAGTTCTGTTACAGGAGACACACGGGAAATTGAGACCAGTAGCGTATGCCTCGCGTATGCTTTCACCGGTACAGCAGGGGTATACGACGTGCGAGAAACATTTGTTAGCAGTTTTTTGGGCAGTACAGTATTTTACTTACATAGTGGGACTGAACCCACTTACAATACTGACAGAACATACCCCCCGTACAGTTACTATTAGACAGTAGGATCAAAGACGGGTCAGTAAGTCAGAACCGAATTGCTAGGTTGACACTATTGTTGCAAAGAAGAAACATAAGCGTAAAAGGGGTAAAAACTACCACTATGTTGGCAGACAACTTAGTGTATCAAGGAGAGAAACATGAGTCAAAAACAAGAAATGCTGGAATCACTCAGCAGGTCTGGCAGCATCTGTGGAAAGAGAAGCAGAGTTAACGTTTCGGGTCACTGACCCGAAACGTTGACTCTGCTTCTCTTTCCACAGATGCTGCCAGACCTGCTGAGTGATTCCAGCATTTCTTGTTTTTCTTTCAGATTTCCAGCATCCGCAGTATTTTGCTTTTATTTTAGAGAGAAACATGAGTGTCAAGTTATGATAGCAAATGATCCCAAGGGACCATTTGTATCAAAACAAAGAGGAGGGGGTAGGAGTGGATTGGAGACAGCAACGGGGCCCAAAAGCAAAGATGCAAAGGAAAAAGAAAAATCCCACTTAAAAATTTTTGTGGATGGTTCCTCATCAGTACAGGATGGCGAGAGGAAAACTGGGTGTGGGATATATGTAGAAGACGAACACGGTCAGGGAAAATTTAGCACAGCCTTAAAATTGCCTAAAACCATGAGCGCGCAGGCGGCAGAATTAGCAGCCGTCGCATATGTGGTTGGCCACCCGGAATACATCCCGCCCGGATCAGTTATATATTCTGATAGCATATATGTCTGTAATAGCCTCACGGAACACTTGCCCTTATGGGAGGGGAGAGGTTTTGTCTCAGCGGATGGGAAGCCCCTTCCATCGGCCCCATTATTAAGATACATCTTTGAAGGAGCACAGGGGAAAGGATATGGGATCACGAAGGTAAAAGCTCATTCAAAACTTACTCCAGAAGGGAACAGGAAAGCGGATGAGCTAGCCAAACAAGGTGCTGTTAGTGGGCAGGAATGGCAGCCACCGATTGAGGACATTGGGGAACAGAAAGGGAAACAGGTTAAGGTAATGGATTTAACAGAGGAGCAGAAGAAAGATGGCGAATTGAAAAAACTGATAGAAGGAGTAGAGTCAGACACATACAAAGAGTACAAGGGGGTCTATATTCAGGACGGAGTGGTTTTATGTGAAGGAAAATTCATCGTGCCAGAGGGGGGACGAAACCAAATAATCCACTGGTACCATGACTTATGGGGACATAAAGGGACAGAGAGTACCCTGGAAAGGATAACGGAGGTGTGCTGGTGGCCTGGAATGAAAGGTGACGTGGAACACTACGTCAAGAATTGTTTGATCTATGCACAATACAACCCCGATAGAAATGTCAAGAAAGGGGCCCTCCGACATACTAGACCAGTAGAAGGGCCTTGGACTAATTTACAGATAGACTATGTAGGACCCTTACCCCCCACTCCAGGAGGGTTTAAGTACATTCTAGTAATAGTAGATACGTTTACCAAATGGGTGGAAGATTTCCCAACCAGAACAAGTACAGCCAAAATCACCGCGAAAATTCTGTTAGAAAGGGTATTCACTCGGTGGGGTTTACACCGAAGCATAGAATCAGATCAGGGAACACATTTTACAGCCCAAGTAATGCAAAATGTAATGACCCTCTTTGGGGTCAAACAGATATTCCACATACCCTGTAGACCACAGTCTAGTGGAATTGTGGAAAGAATGAATCGGACATTGAAAAACATGATAGTTAAAATGGTACAGCAGCACAAGATGACCTGGCAGGTCGTTCTGCCCTTTGTGTTGATGGTAATCAGGAATACCATAGCTTCATTAACAGGTTATAGTCCCTATAAACTCATGACGGGAAGGGACATGAGAGGAATGGAGGGGTTGGTAGGTTTGGACTTGTCCGAACCCGAAATGGACAGTATTATATCAGAGAAATGGGTGCAACAACTAGTAGAAACAGTGAGAGAAGCAAATTACGTAGCAGCCCATCAACAAGGAAAGAAGAGACAGCAAAGCAAGGCTTATTTTGATGCGAAAGCCAGCCCGATAGAGTTGGACCCCGAACAAAGGGTAATGATCAGAATATACCAGCCCACCTCATTCTTGAGTCCAAAGTTCACCAGTCCCTGTGAGATAGTAGATAAAGCTAGTCCATCTGTATACAAAGTATTGACGGAACCAGATAAGAGTGGCTGGTATCACATTAATCAGTTAAAGTTAGTAGGAGAAAAACAAGATAATCACAGTTGGCATGTGATGCTTGATGCTACCGACGTTTCGACCGAAGGTCAGGGAGATCAAGAGCAGGATCAACTGCGGATCCAAGCGGAAGTGTTTGAAAGACAACCTGATGTTGTACATCCACATACAGAGAAAAATTGAGGGAAAAAACGAAAGAAAAATAAAGAAAACGGGGGAAGTAAGTGGGCTAGAAGAAATGGACGGTTAGAATCAGAAACAAATTGGGAACAAGATATAGACAGTCTGGCTCAGTGTATGGAGAGACTGGACTTAAAATAGGATAAGAAAGAAACTGTAAATAAGAGCAGAAATTACACTTGTATATTACAGGTCCAGCCCACAATGAAAAGGGTGATACATTTCATTGCTATTGGATTGACCATATTTGGGACTATAGGTGACCCCGCATTGGAGCTGTCACGACGAATGAACGCGCCTGAAGCAATGTCGACGCGAGAAGACTATCCCGTGGCCAGAAACAACTTTGCTCAGCAGATCAAGATAGTTCGAACCAACAAAGGACCGCGAGAAGATTTAAATTTGTATTATGCAGGAGTGGATGGGTTGGCGTGCGCGGGAAGAACATTGGGTATACCGAAGGGAGCGGAAGTTTGACCTTAACTAACAGGGTATTACCTGTGACGAGGACAGAGGAAGATATTATGTTGGGGCAGTGTTTCATATTCCCCAATACGGAAGCAATTTGACCAACCCTTTAAAGAGAGTCCATAACGTGGGCAAGTACCAAGAGGGTATTTGGATATCTTTAA